>NC_141146.1:59779771-60379771 GCF_053477565.2 Lygodium microphyllum
CCTAGGCTCTACACATGAGAGAGAGAGGGGGGAGGGGGGAAAGGAAGAGAGAGATTATAAGTGAGAGAGAGGAGAGGGGGGTTTAGTTTAAAAAAGGGGGGAGAGGGAGGGGCGGGGGGAGGGGAGGGGCTTTTAATGAAAAAAGGGAGGGGGAAGAGAAAATGAGAGATTACAAGTGAGAAAGAGAGGAGGGGAGAGGGTTTTTATTGAAAAAGGGAGGTTTGGAAAAGGGGGTGGGTTCGGGAAGCCCTCTAGAGGTTCGAGACTTTTGACTACAATGAAAATAATATAGTAGTAAGACTAGCTTATCTACTTTTTGAAAAAAGAAAGGTTACTAACATTTGACTAGTGGTAATGTTTGTTAAAGGAATTATTTTGATTGATCACAATTTAATGCTTTTACAAGGGTAAGGTGAGGATATCATGATGAACTCCTAAAATTCCATAAAATACTATGGATGGCAAATGGAATGGATTTCAAGATTGGTATCACATGTTAAAGTGGTAACTAGGCATATGATTTCTGTGCTTCTTAAGAGATAGCAAATACTAGCAAACTTTGAAAGCATGTAGCAAATTGATATTAAACATAGATGGAGTGACTTGGCAAACTTTAAAAGCATGTATCAAATTGACATTGAACATGGATGAAGTCACATCCCGAACTATCCATTGTAACCACAATCAAAGTGCAATAAGTTGACTTGACATATTGTGTTGTAAAATGGATAAGACAAGTAAAGTTTTGCTTTGTCATGTGAACAGGTGAGATGTCAATGTATAGAGTGCATGACAACTTGCAAAAGATCTACATATGCTGCTCACTATTTATGCCTTCTTTGAAAGCACCTTTCTTGCTCTCAAATTGATGTAAAGGAGAGACACCTTATACGTTTTGATCTTCATTGGATTTCATCCACTCCTTACCATAGAAATGCAATGGTACATGCCTACCATGGTTGATTAAGTCAGTCACAACTTCCTATTAGAACACTACGAGAAGTTTATAAACTACATTGCTAAACTCCACAAAAGTAAAAGCTTTATTCTTGATTAATATCAACCGTCCATAGTTTTCCTTTTCATTTCGCATTCAAGCTTTTCTTATGTGAGAGAAGGAAAAGTTGTACTTGAAGGAGATGTTTTTGCAAACATGCATTTTGAAGAAATCCTCATTCCTTGTCCATTTTGCAGTTTGACCCAACGCTCCACATCCATTCCTTATCTTATGCAAGAAACTAGTAAAGGAGAGGAAATGGACCCCTTTTATAAAGTCTTTAGGGCCCCTCTTTGAATCTCTCATATGGATTCCTAGAGATTCAAATGGTAAATGGAAACAAAGAGGTTAAGGGGGTTGAGAGGTAATCATCAAAGGATATAACGAATTGAATTATGTATTTGTGGAACCCATAGGCTCAAAAGCCCATGTGCATAGCTAGAGCATTGGGTGCAAGAATTCTTGGTTGTATAAAATTCAATCTTGAAAGACACCCTCTATGGTGAACCTAGCCCAAGTTCCCCTAGGTTTGAACTCATTTTAAACATAAAAGACGTAGGACTCATAATTCTATAAATTACTTCATAAGGACTTACTTGGAATACAACATCTAAATAGATACAAAGGATTGGCAAATCTGTGACCCACACTAAATTACATATGTTTATGGCATCAATGGTGGACTTCCTCATATTTTCAAATGGTTGAGGTGGCTTAGAACACAATTAGTTGGTTTACCCTAATGTATTTTATCTCCTTCTTGTCATGGCTAAAAGTTTTTTAGCCTGCATCTTTTAGTTTCTTTACCCCTTCATTGGCAATTAGTTGAGATGAATTGTGAAAAAATGTATGGTTGATTTGGTCTTAAGGTGATTTTTTCTCCATATGGTTTGTTTTTTTGAAGTTGCATATTTGCATTTCACTCCATTATAATAGCTAATGGAAAATTTTCCTTTGACCTACATTTGTGGTCACTGGCCTATCTTATGAACTTCTTTTTAATGAGATATAAATTTAAGGTCAATAAAATAAATGTATGGGTTCATAGGTGGATGTGCTATGTTTGTGTTTAACAATAGTATGGCTTTGGTCATACAAAGGTGGTTGATCTTTACACTCTTGTTGAAATGATAGGAAAAGCTAGTAGGCTCTCATAGGTCATGCATTTATTTAGAGCATCTTCCCACAACCCCTTTATGAAATGTATGCAAATCAAATGTAGCAAAGGTCCAAACACACAAGTGTGGTTTTGTGAGTTTCATAACTTTCACAAAAAAAGCAAAAGTTACAAAACATTTGTTGATTGTTTCGTTAGTTGACATCTTTAAGCAAGTAAACACATACAGATAGATGTCTCGAGACTTTAATAAAAGCAAATTTGACCTTGAACACCTCGTTGACTGATTGTGTATCCTTCCTATTGCCATGCCACTTTATTGTATCTCTTCTTTATTCAATTAGTACTCCTTGAGCATTTTTGCACACTAAGAAAATTCAATTACATGAGAAGATATTCTTTCAGGTTGATTACCATCTACGTAAGTGACACATTTAGCGAATGGACACTCACCCGGGGTAAGAAGGATAGAGCTGCAGCACCTACAAGATAATTGATTGATCTTGAGTTACAAGCAATACTACCATTTTTTTTTATAAAAACAAGTTTCGTTGCGTAGAACACATAATCTTCCAAGAGAGGGTCCATATTCAAGTGAGCAAATTGTAAAAAAATACCTCACTGAGCATAGGTGATATGTTCATTTTGGACTCGCATATCTAGGAGAGTTACACATGGCATTCAACAATGACCATCTCTAGGTTAGGATTGGATTGTGTTTTTATTGGCAATCAAGTATTTCAAAATCAGCATTAGGTAGTTGGCTCTATGGATATGCACGATTATTGGGCATTGGCATACACTTGGCCATCTTAGTGGCGTTTCGCATGAGATCATCTTTTCCTCATGACCCATGATTTTGGGTCAGCTACCGTGCTCATTTTAATCATGGGGATGCAACAAAAGATTGAGCATTCATGATCGTTTGATGTGTGTAAGAAGGGCATCTTAGTGAGTCGATTGTGACAAGGGGTGACCAGACCCTTAGAGCAGGCTAGGTGGGTTTCATTTGGGGGGTGGGGGATGAGCAACAAGTAGGTTGCATCAAGGACTGATTTTTGTGAGGAGGTGAGTTTGTGAATCAGGAGGAATTGCAACGTTGCAAGGATTGCCCACAATTCTATGTTTGGCCCAAAAAGGAAAGAAGAGAGGAGAAACCAAGAGGGAGGGGAAGGATTCTTTTTGTTTGGTTGGCTATGGCGAGATTCAATCTAGCGTCGGCTCCTGTTGGGCTCCCTCCTGCAGTTAAGTGGCGCTTGCCTGACAGCCATTTGTGCCGGCCATCCCTCCTGCACGTCTATGAGACCCACATTCCCTCTTGTAGTCCCGAGGACACCACCACCATCATCACCATCACCTCCATCACCATCCTTAACAACAGCAGCAGCATCACCAGCAATCACAGTCGCACGCAGAGAAGCAGCCCTGACATCCGCCCATCGCAGCATCACCCGTCAGCCGCATCCTCTCCTTAATTACCCCAAAAGGTAAGCTTCGCCTCCCCTCCTGTCTGTTTCTTTCAAATAAAAAATTTCCCCTGTCTTGTGCTATGAGATCTTAGTGGCTCGTCCTGATTCGTTTTCTTTCTGCCTCCATTCTCCCGCCTTCCTGTAGCCTTTTTTTTTTTTTTTTGCTTTCTTGATCTGTTGCCTTGACCCTTTCTCTCTTTTTCTCTGCTATTCAACGCGTTTTGAATGTATTGTTATTTTGACTTGTCCATTCGTTCTTTCTGCCTCAGGTGCGCCCAATCAATGTGCTACAAAGGCCCATTGCCCTCTTTGCGAGAAGCACAATTGCTTCTATTTTATAGAGGTCAAGAGATCTTCTTCCCCCTTGTTAGAAGCGACACTCTTTCCTCCATTCTTCCTATCTGCCTCAAGCACAAGTTCTCAATCCATACTGTATAGAGGTCTTCCATACTTTGTTTGCTTCGCTCTGGATTTTCCCTTTGATGTTCTCAGATTCATTGCTCCAACCATAAAATGGGCTTGAGAACATCATTAGACCAATCATAAAATGGGCTCGTTTTCTTATTCAACAAATGGGTTGGATTCGTTCTTGTGATTTATGCTTTCTCAGATCTTTTCTGATCATTCAACTGATTTTGGCAAGATGTAGTTCTACAGAGCCTGGAATCTGTTGCACAGTAGCACTATGAGTTTGTTGGAAAGGAAAAGACAGTTCTGAAGAAGTTGTAATTCAGATCTGTCAGAGAATATGGTTTTTGTTGATCAATGTGCAGGAAACTGTTCAATCAGAGGCTTTCTAGATCTTTAACCTATGCCGGGTGTGTGTGAGGGCATTCTTTCAGGGCAGGGAAATGGTATTACAACCAGCTTCTCTGCAATCAGTCAATATTATTCATTGGATAGCCCAGCCACACACGATGAGAGGGGCTGCTGTAGGTGCTCTCTCCTTCCTGGCACCAAGAATTCATGCTCTCCAAGTTTTGATTTGATCTACATTTACATCCAAAATTGCCAGCCATTTCAGGTGCTGTACATCAACCCATGTTCAGTTGGGTTTGGAGGGATCCTGATCTTTGAGTACTGTCTACCTATTTGTTTCTCACTTGGCATTTCCAGGCATTGTTACCTTCTTCCTTTCTGGCATCTGCATTTGTGATCTTTGGGACTGGATTACATATACATTTTACAACACCGAAATGGTTGCTTGCAGAGGTGCCCTACTTCCCATCCTCTTTTTACTTCTTGCCCAGATGCTTTTTTTTTTGGTGGGGGTGGGGTAAAATAGCAGGGTATAATGTGAATGGAAAGGACCAAGAAATTCACAGTGACATTTTCTGATAGTAGCAACTGAGATGCCTGGCAATCCCACTAGCTATGGTGATATCTGTTGTTAGATATCAATCAGAAGAGTGCCCAGTGCAAAGGTATAATTTGTGACAACCAACCAGAGAACTGAAAGCTATTCCATAGAGCCAGCCAAGTGCCCAGTTCAAAGGTATGAATTGTGACGACTAAGCCAACCATAGGCCGTCCCAAAAATTATTCCCCTTGGGTGGTACCAAACAGTCTCTTAAGATTCCTACTAGTTATGCAGCACTATGCCCGGATGGAGGGAACCTGTGGGTGTCGAGGAACAATGTTAGGCTCCGTCAATATGACTTCCTAGGATCTCATACAAGAACGTTCACTTTAAAAACTTGTAGATGTTGAAAAACAGAGATTTTCACAGTATAGAGAGAGCCCCAAGTGCAGCAAGGGCCAACGTAACATGGTTTGTCACACTTGGGTAATGTGAGGAAACTATTTGGAGAGAATGATTATGGTTGACTGATATGGATCGCCACCAAATAGAACTCCATAGGCCGAAGTATCTTCCACGATCTTTAATGGTTTAGGGTGCTGATCACCCATGAAATACTCCAAAAGAAATTGTGGGTAACAGGAGGAAACCATTGGTAAGTAAGGCAGATCTATATGTGTCCCCACCATCAAAGGACCTTTTATAGGCCAAAATATTTTGCATGATGTCAGTAGTTCAGGTTGTTGATCAGTTATGGGTGAATATCCAGCCCAGGATTTAGAGGCAGGTTGGGAAGTGTGACCCTGCTGATATATTGGGGGCAATGCCAATGGTCATGTGTGCTATATAGTGTAGGAGCTGTTGATTTGACCTTAAGACATCACAACCAAAATGTTTGATTGGGTTTCCAAGCTATTTTTTCCCCCATGGTAGGGGATATGAAACAAGGATGGATGGATATGCTTCTACGTAAAATAGCAGGTCAAAATGAATTAGTCCTTCAGCTTGAAACAAGATCATATACCAGGTTGACAATTTTCCAAGAAAGGGGATGCAAAATAGTGGGCTGAAGTGAAATATGCCTTCAGTTTTAAAGAAGGTCCATGATGGCTAGGGATGTGAAAAGTTACACCTAATATTAGGGTGGCAACTCTCCAAGAAAAGGGATGCAGTCTGAAATGCAAGATAGTAGAAGAGTTTTCTGCTTGTCTATGTATTTTATGCTCAATATAACCAAGACCTCCTTGAATAGGATCACCTCCAAAGCCACCTTGGCACATAGTGGGCGGACAAATCGTAGAGAAACTTTTTAAATGAGAAGATACTTTTTGATCCAAATGAGAATGGAGGAATATCCATTACGGAGAACATGGGTTGATTACTCCTTTGGAAAAAATGTCAATAGCCACTGGGTCAAGGTATCTTTATGATGTACGTTTGGTATCTATCAAAACCCTTTAGCTAGTGACAATGAGAATATCCATTGTGAAGAATATGGGCTGATTACTCCCTTGGAAATATGGCAATAATAGCCCTCCACGAGTCAAGGCATCTTTGAGATATACTTGGTGACATCTATCAAAACTCTTGAGTGAAAATATCCACCATGGAGAACATGGGCTGATTTGTTGTATGCTCAATATAACCAAGGACCGCCTTGGGAGAGGCATTAAAACAAAACAGAAAACGAGCTTGTATCTTTGTATCTTTGTAGTTTGCATAGTCAATTACTTATTGAACTTGTTTTCTTTGTAGTTAATAGATATCTAGAAAAGTACATTAGAGTTAGCCATTGAGGAGTGGTCATAGATTATGATGGATCCATGTAGTGGATTAGAGAAAAGATAGTGCACAATTCCATGTATATAACCCTATTGAGCACTTGTTATTGGAACTTGAGCACATTAGGATAGGGCCTTCTGGCAAGTATTTTGGGGGCAACGACCTCGTTGCGATGATAAAGGGAATATTCCCTAGTTAACTAGTGGAGGTCTATAGGTATGCTAGTTAGGCCGACTTGACCATCTTTGTAAGCTATAAAAGAGAAACCCCCTCAGAACCATGATCATCTTTCTTTGGCCTAGTTAAAGTCCTCTTAGCTAGCTTTAAGCTCTTCATCTATCATTTGTCTAGATTGTCATCTAAGCTTCATAGTGGAAGCGCATGAGTGGATAGAGCCATCTCTTGTATCTATCTATTTGAAATTAAAGAATTTTTTGTTCTTCTCTAATTTGTTGTGCACTCTTTATTCCTTGTTGAGATTCTATATGCTATGCCTTATAACTTTAGAAGACTTGCACATAGAATGGATTAATGTCTTGGAGTGTGGGCTAGATCTGTGATCATCTTTCTTTCACCCAGTTAAAGCACTTCTAGCTAGCTTTAAGCTTTTCATCTATCATTTGTCCAGATTGCCATCTAAGCTTCATAGTGGAAGTGCATGGGTGGATAAAGCCATCTTGTATCAATCTATTTGAAATTAAAGAAATTTTTGTTCTTCTCTAATTTTTTGTGCACTCTCTATTCCTTGCTCAGATTCTATATGCTATGCCCTGTAATTTTTAAAAGACTTACATACAGAATGGATTAATGTCTTGGAGTGTGGGCTAGATCCATGAGAATAGACAATTCCAATTAGCAAGGTGATACAATCATGAAAAGTTTGTGCAAAGTTTGAAATGCACATATCTTAGAAAACTCATAAGAGGATTTTAGGAATATTTTTGCGATGTACTTGAGAAAAGCTTTCACATGATATTGATATTAGGGGCTCTCTTTGTAAGAGAGGGGTTAGGAGCAAAGAACATATGTATAGGAGGGGTTAGGAGCAAAGAACATATGTATAGGACATCATTTTTTTACACAATAATACAACTCGTCCTTCATCTCTCTAGGTCCTCGTGTCCTTTCATGGCTTCTAGCCATCTCTCTTCCTCTTCTTGTCTTTCTCTCTTAGTTTCTAGTCTCTCTCTCTTTCTCTCTCTCTCTCTCTCTCTCTCTCTCTCAGTCTAGACTCTCTTCTTTGCACTCTTCTTCTCTTTCTTGCAGTCTTCTCTCCTCTGAGGTCCCTTCACGACACTCCTAAATTTTAGGGGATTGCTAAAAAATGGTATATTCCTATATTTTAGGAGCCTCACATTGGTCTAAAAATTCCAACACTATAAAATAGGAATGACACTTAAAAATGGTAAGTTAGTGTTTTGAAATTCCTAACTAAATGTGGTCGTTTCCAATTATTGATAATTCTCAGCCAAAAATGGAAAGCCATAGGACACTTGTTGTGTAAGATTCCAAGTTTCCCACCAGTTGTCTGCATGTGGTTGGACACTTGCCTTGTGCTAGTTTACTTTCCCTCGTTGCACTGTCTTTCTTCCACAAAAATAGCTCATTTACTTTGATTCTACATTAGATATACTCATGCATAGCAAGCAAAGTTAGCCCCAAGCTATCTGTTGGGTAAGGTTGTGCCCTTCCATATTTTATTTTGTATAGAGGCTAGGACCAATTCTTATCATGTATGTCTCCTTGCAAAGGAAAATATGTATGCCTCATAGTACCTGCTAGGGGCTGCCAATCAGCCCTGTTATAAGCCTTCTCGAAAATCGAGTAAAAGAATGCCAAACATTGATTTTGCAGTGCAGCCATAGAAGTTGATTCTTAGAAAGTGAACATTGGAAGGTCATACATCATTTGCAACATCCAAGAACAGAGCATTGCAAATTAGCTATAATCAATGCTCTAGAGATCTCAAGGTAACCCATGAGCAGAAGCTGTCCCATATCAAGATGCCCCCTTCCTTTGGACATTTATGGGACATGCAAAGGCTCCACTAGGGTCGTGCAGTTATGAAGAAGCACACAACAATGGCTAGACTAGAAAATCTAGAACCTGCCAGGCTTTATGAAGACTAGTGCTTGAGACAGAATGGCGACAAAGATCTCTGGTACAACCCCCAACAATCCCCTTTAGGCCCTGAAACAGACACATGTAGAAAGCATGCTGAAGAAAGATCAACCAATGGACACTTGTAAGGTACCATGCCTGCTAATTAATCAAGAAGTCACAATGCGCCACCCTAGGTTACCCATCAATGCAGCTCCATCATACAAAGTACTAAATATATTGAAATAAAGGGCCTAAAATCCCAGAAGTAGGGATCAAAATTTATGAAGACAATTGTTGATGATGACAATGTGATGGCATGGCCAAGCATCAAAAGCACTTGTCTACTGTCAGGTCTGATAATATGTAGAAAAATCATTGACTGAGAGGGAATGTGCCAAACTGGAGGATAGATCCAGCAACAAATGGGTGTAGAAGTTGAGCACTGCTGCTCTATGCCCAAAAAGGCAGCGTATTTTGATCCCAAACATTTATATGCACAGGGAAAAACAGAGATATCATCTAGATTTGCATCGTCACATGGGATTAAAAATGGGATGGGGAACAGGGAGGAATGGCCATCCCATGTGAATATATGGTCATGTTGAGTGGGATGTGGAATAGAATGAAGCTACCCTCCCCGCAGCCTGGAAGTCCAAAAATGAACGTTCCTCATGAATGTGCGGATTTGTTTTTGCATTTATTACTTTCTTCTTTCTGTTACAATTGCAGACCTTTGTGTGTCGATCTATCTCTGCATTATAAGTTCTTATTTTTGTTACAAGGTCCATCTTGTTACTTATTACAATCTCATGTCTTATGTGGTCAGAATTCTGTTGAAGCAATCCCATGGCAGAGCGACCGAAACTGCTCTACATTATTGTCCAAGATGAGTCTGTTGACTTCATGGACATGGGCAAAAGAAATTTAGATGAATTTTCTGACAGTAGAAACAACGGAAGAATGATGGCCTTGAGTTCAGACACTGCATGCACAGGCAAGGTTGGAAAGATGTCCTCTAGTACGTTTAGATATACTCGACCTGTGCTGCAGAGTACCTTGCAGCTAATTGGCTGCAAAGCCCGCCATGCATTCAAGGTGTGGTTGTGTTTGTATAGCATATTACTTTGAAACATTGCATGTGCATACTTTGCTCATTGTAATAAATTGGATTGTTTGTCTCTGATCAGATTAGCAAGAGGGTTTTTGAAATCTTGAGAGAAGAAAACCCAGTAAAGGTTATAGAAAAGGGTGCTTCAGCATCCCAAGATTTTTGTAGGCACGACTTCTCAAGACACCTATCTGATTCTGAAGTTGACAACAACAGGGATTATACACATGAAGACATTAAAAGAGCAGCTATAGAAAATGAAATTCGTCTAAAAGAGATAACTAAGAAGCTGTTCACTGTTCAGAAGAGACGCTCCACGGTTGTTCTCACTAGAGCAGACTTCATGGATGTTGTTTGTGATGCTATGTCAGAGTACCGATACGTGGGCCCAAATCAGAGAAGTGACTTTGCTTTAGCATCCAGGTGAATGGAATATTTATACTCTCAATAAGCAAAGCAAATATGGTTTGACTGTTTACTTTTCTGGTCAGACTGCCTTTTACTATCACTTTTACTTATGCACTGTGGTTGCTTTTCCTTCAAGTGTCATGATTCATCCTCTCTTTTGCAAAGACCATTTAAGAGTCTTGATTACATTGATGATATTTAACTTAACAGTGACTCTCGTTTTCCAGTCTAGTCGTTTGTGTATTGTTTAAAGCTGTTCTTTTATTTCAGGATTCGAGAAAAAAAAGCCTCAATGACGGTTTTGTTGTGTGGAACGAGTGGTTGTGGCAAGTCAACATTGTCAACTTTACTGGTGAGATTCTAAATTGCTAGGTTACTCCAGTGCAAACTTAACAAGTTAGGAGGGGTATGCTTTGGTCTATTATGTGTTCTTTTGTTCTTCTACTGATTAGCAATGCGTTACAGGCAAGTAGGCTAGGCATCACTACAGTGGTTTCAACAGACTCAATACGGCACATGATGAGAAGCTTTGCTGATGAAAAGCAGAACCCACTTTTGTGGGCCTCAACATACTCTGCAGGAGAGCACCTTGACCCAATGGCTGTTGCAGAAGCAAAGGCTAAAAAGAAAGCAAAGAAGATGGCAAGAGTTTCAGTTGATTCTCATCTTGATACTGCACAGACTTCTGTAGCCTCAACAAGAGCGAATGAACCATCATGTTTTGCAGTGGATCATCTTAATAGGTCAGAAAAAGATATCAAGGGCAAGTCTCTTTTGCTGAATGAGGTATTGGAGGCGGGTGTAAGTGCAAAAACAATGGCAGTGCAAGGGTATAAGGCTCAGAGTGAGATGGTCATTGATAGTCTAGATAGGTTGATCACTTCCTGGGAGCAGAAATGCGAGTCAGTTATCATTGAGGGTGTGCATTTGAGCTTGAATTTTGTGGTATGCTTTCTTGTTTTTTCCTTCATTTTCAACAGAAAGGATCTTCATCTTCTTTGATTACATTACGAGTCTGCTCTAGTATTTGTTTATTGAATGACTGTACAGATGGGACTAGTGAAAAAGCATCCATCAGTAATTCCTTTCATGGTGTACATTGCAAATGAAGAGAAGCATTTGGAAAGATTTGCCGTTCGTGCCAAATATATGACATTGGATCCTGCAAAAAATAAATATGTGAAGTACATACGTAATATCAGGGCGATACAAGATTATCAATACAAAAGAGCTGATAAGCATTTGATTCCTAAAGTGAATAATACAAACATGGACAAAAGTGTAGCGTGCATCCATGCAACCATTTTTGGTTGCTTGCGTAGAAGAGAGGCAGGAGAATCCTTTTATGACCAGACCACGAATACTGTCAAAGTTGTGGATGAGGAGTACAGAAATCAGTGTGCCGCATATTCATTGGGCTCCAAGGGGATGCTTCAAGTTTTACAACGGAAAGGCTCTTGTGGTCAATTCATGGCATTGGTTAATACAGATGGTTCAGTTGCAAAAACTTGGCCTTTTACTGCTGATGATGCTGGTAGGGTACCTTCAACTTACAATGGGAATTCCAGCACCCTGCTCAGATACGGGCTGGAAGTGAGCCCTGTAAATCTGCAGTTTGGTAACTTTGGACTTAGTGCTTGGCCAAATGATATTGGAGAACCGAGCCATAATGGTAGCATAGATGGTTTAAGCTCGAGGGGTGATGGAACTGACAACCCTAGTCAGCGAAGTAGTCGATATGGCTCATCATGCTCCAGTTCACCTCGGTTAGGTGAAGGAACGGAGAAAGAGGTGCTCATTATTTACCTTGCTTTGTTGTTCCAAGTTGGCTTGCTGTAATGTTATTTTGTCATCAGGTTATTTCTATTAGTTACTTTTGGTAGCTTTTGTTATACTAGTCACGTTTGCTTGTTGCCTGATGAAGTTTATGCTATCACTATATGGGGGCTTTTTTGGAACATATCATGCCCAAGTCCTGATGCCTCTGTGGTACTTACTGACATTATGTGCTTATTCAGCTTTTAAATGCATTCTTAAAAGGTCTCTTTTACCCTGTCTTTACTAACTTCTCATAGAAAAAGCTTCAAAGTTACATTATTTGAGCTCCTTGATTTTATGAGTAATATTGAGGGCCATAGGTCTTTGACTGGTAGCATACCCAATTTGCAATTTTAGTAATCACGAACTCAAAGATGACTTGTGGTTTTTCTTGTTCCACAGCTTGTTAATGAAAATGCAGTCTCTGGAAGTGATGAGGAGCAAGAGGAGGAACCACTGGATGCTGACAGTGAGGAAGAGCTCACAGATGGGAGGGGACAACGGCTTGAAGAGGAGGTATAGATCTAGGATCTTAGCCACAATTGTTGTTGGCTTGATTCTGCTTTGAGTGTTTCAGATCAATTTTCAGATTTACTCTTATCTTTATGAATGGGAACATACAGCTTGAAGGTTCTGTGGATGATCAAAGCATCGGATCAGAAGATGATGATGATTGTACAGATGAGTATGCAGAGACTGATCAGGATGGTCGTTCCTCTGATGCTCAAAGGTTGGATTCATTAGATTGTACAAATAGGAACGTCTACAGAGCTACTGAGGCTGAGAAGAACTTAAGAAAACAGTCTTTTCAAGAATCAGGTCAATCTAACTTGAGAAAACAGTCTCTTCAAGAATCAGGCCAATCTAATGGTGGAGCATTCAGTCACGCTGATAGGATAACAGTTCCAAGCAATATAATGAACTTTAACACCCAATCTGTTTTCAAGGAGGCAAATCTGAAGCATCTACATGGCCGTTCAAAAAGCCTGCCTCCTTTCTTTGGAAACTGCAGCACAGCTTGGGACAGTTCTCATGTTTTGGAGGTTGTGAAGAGAGTTTAGTCCCATCTTACCATCCACCCAAACAGAGTAGGTTGTGAAGAAAGTTTACTCCCATCTTACCATCCACCCAAATCAACTTTGTATCCCAGTTGTGCCCGCCACTGTGAAAGCTAAAGAGGTAGGCTTTTCCTAAGATTTGGAGTCCAAGGGGGAAAGTGAAGGTTGCTTGGACTTGTTGCTTTACTAGTATAAATCCATTTCGAAAAACTGTACATAAATCTCGAGAAAACTCAGACCTATGGAGCAGGAACTTTTTAAGGGGCACAATGTGTTTGGATACTATTTTCTGGCAATCCTAATTTTTTGAAACAGCATGACTCTTGATTCTTCAAAAGTCATTTGAATTATATTTTGGATGGCAATTCTTTGTTGTTCTTTTCCCCCATGAGATAAGACACCCCTGAACTCTAATGAGGAGGTCACCTTCCCCTCCAAATATTAGTCTGAAGAGCGGGCATGCACGATCCACACTAGCAGTTTCCCTATTGGTCATCCCCTCGAATGGGGCATATCAATTTCTCAAAACAGAAGTGTGGAATCTTACACCAAGCATGACCTACGTTAACATTGAGCTTTCCAATTGAGATACAAACAATAATCCTTGCTCTTTTGAGCTATATTCTAGAAAGATGCATTTACTGGTTATTAGAGCTAGAGAAATCTAGTTGTGGCTGTCATGTGTCTTTGATGACTGACGAATGATTTTATACCTAAAGAGTCCTTTCACCATGCATCATGCCATGTCTATACCTTGTGCTCTTGAAAGAGCTCCAATAACCACCATAGAGTGGGAAATATTGGGGGGGACTACGAATGAAGCCTCATGCTGCTCAAGTTCATTAGAAGGGGGCTCCACCACAAGGGATGTCTATCAAGTGAGCCTAAATGAAGCCTCTTTGATGTCAAAGACTGCAATCGGTGTGCAAACACAATAGAAAGACCTAGAAAAACCTAGAGGGTATGCACAACCCTAGAAGATTGATAAAACTAGGCTGTATGCTCCCCAACGTTGGGTGTACAGCATTCAATGATGTGCTTAGCTAAGCATGCATAGTTCTTTTCATAATTACTCTTCCTATTTTTATTGTGGAGTATGAAGATTATGATTGCAGAAAATTTCAGCCATTAGCAAGGATGTTTGAAACATTCAATGTCATCCAATTAGAGCTTTAATGAAGAGACCCATGCTACATGGCTTAGAGCCTGATGGTTAAATAGTAGTAGCAATAGCCTTTGATAGATGCAATGTTAATCCAAATTCAAATGTTGTGCTAGCTACAGTTTCGAACAAAATTGTATTGGAGCATTGGTGGGAAATAATGGGTAACGCATGTTATTTGCTTATTGCATTGTCAACTTAGGAGAGTTAACAACCATGTGGTGCTTTGTAGACAAAGTGAACAATGTATACTTAGGTGACCAAAACAAGCATTGCCAAAACTTGGTTTCTTGAGTTTGTGCCTATAGTGGGATCATCGTGCTACACATTTTGCTAAAACTTGTCCTAGATGAAAACAAAAAGTACAACAACAATACAAGTTAAAAAGTGAATGTAAAGACATAAGGTATGATATCCCTGCATGAAGACAACTCAATTGGTTGATTAGCACCAAGCACTATTGTAGAATCATGATCCATGGCTTTGAATTCTCCATTTACTTCATGAAGCACCTCTTGAAGTACATCATGCTTGTCAACAAACTTAAAGTCTTTCTACTGCAACAAGAAAGCCACAGTCATCACTTTGTTTTTTTTTTTGCTAAGGCATTGTCCAAAATTTCTATGAAGTCCAAGTATTTAGTCTCTAACTCATGGACCTTATGAGCCAATGCTTGCATGTCGTGCAATATTGAGCCATTTTCTATTGAAACAAACCAACCCTTAAGCATGGTATGTGACGTAGATATAATACCATCAAGTTTCTCAACAACGATTTTCCAATGCATTTTTGACATCACCCAATAAAACATTTATAATATCTTGAAATTCAAATTTCAACACTACTGATGCATTCACATCAACCTTTAGGTTTTGCAAAATCAAAATTTCCATCTCTTTTAAAGACTGAAACCTCTCTAACAAGAGTTTATGCTCAACCTGTAACTTGACATACATCTCCATAAAACTCTCCATTTCAACCACACATCTACTTCGAAGTTCATGGGTCCATCTCTCAAAAAAAGTACTAGACATTTTTTCCTTATCAATCACCTACTTGCATCTTTGTCTCTTCTCAACATGCTTTGATTCCAATGCATCACATTCAGCTTGCTTTTCTTGTAACTGCTTGCCAAATTTTTAGATTTCTATTTTTGAGTATCTAGCTGAACTTGCAAAGTTATCATTGCCACAGTTTGATTATTGTCCTTATCATATTGTTGCAAATAGCCCATTATCTTTTGCATAACATCAAGTGCATCAATAACATTGGTAACAATCAAACCATCAATCATAGAATGCTTAGAAGTACATGGAACATTAACCACATTAGCATCCACATGCTCATCAATAGATTGATCCTTAGTATGAAGTTTAGAATGAAAAGAAACATTTTGATGCTCACCTTCTAGCATATGCATACTGCATAGCCAAATCTTTCCAAATTTGTGCTTCTTTTTAGAATACATTTGACCTTTAACTTTAGGTATGTCCACATTGCCCTGTTTCACTGCAACCACAACATCATCAAGATAGACATCACTATTATCTCTCTTGACAAATTCAAAAGTGTAATGAGCGAGATACATAGGAACTAGGGGTTAGACACCCAGTCACACTAACCGAGGTATATAAGGGGTAAGAGTTCCAATTTAGGGCAATTAGTTATTATTAAGAACATACTCTTCACCTTTATCCCTAGCTTCGATGGCTTCCTCCTTTCTCCCCTCTTTTCTATCTTTCTCTCCTCTTCTAGTCTCTCTTTCTCTCTTTCTCTCTTTCTCTCTTTCTCTCTCTTTAGCTCGTTCTCCTCTCTCCTCTCTCCTCTCAACTTCATTCATTATAAGTGGTATCAAAGCATCATGCTTTGGTCCTTTTCTCATTTCCTCTTTCTCCACCCAGTCCCTTTTCAAATCCCAAAACCCTAGTTACTTAGGTTACAAGTATAGGTATAGCAGGAAGAACCACTGTTAGTCTCAGCTTTTTGGAGCAAGCAGAAGCTATGGTTGGAGACTCAGATCTAGGCCATGTGGATAGCAGGGTAGCAACCCGCAAAATGCTGCGCATATTGTGCTTAGCTGCATGTTGTCTCCTCCTTAGTCTTTACTCTTTCCCTGCTGGTCTTGGTGCAAGGAATCCTTGGGGCATGCAATACTCCCCCCTTGGCAAACTTGACCTCTTCCTGTCCCCTCTTTGTTGGCCTTTTTCTTGGTGAAGCACCTTGTTGTACATTGCTTGGGGACAACCATTAAAGCTTAGTCCAAGCTCTTAATTCAGCCCACAATCTTTGGAAGCTCAACCCTCAAGAGATTCTTTAGCCCCTTTTGCCTCCTTTTACCCAGATTGAAGACATTGGAGCTCAAATGCAAGAATTCTTGTGGGCATCCATGAAATCTCTCTTTGAAGCTTTCCATCACAACTGAAGGTTAAGCTTGGTACAAGCTCAGGAGCCGTCATCATTAGTGGAAGCATTCAAATGCTTCAAGGCTTCATCCATTAGAGTGCTCCAACCAATCAGGCTTGCTTGATGGATCTACCAAGTCATTGGAACATTCATAATGCTTTTCAAATAAGTTTGCTATGTCCCTATTGGAGAACCTCCAATGGAACCAATCAAGGAAGATTTACCTGACATAGAAGAAACATAAGAGTTCCTTATGTCTGAAAGAATTTTACACCGTTAGGACGATACTCTAAGGTCAGGCATCATGGTGGATCATGCTTCAACTATCTTTCCCAAACATTGAAGAGGTATATCAATCTGATTCTTAATCTCTCATCTTAATCCACTTGTTGAGATTAATTCCTTTTGTTAGAGAGATTAAGGTTGCATAGGCTTCACTAGTTCAATCCATTATTGTATGCACGTGCCACTGAAATTTATACCCCGTTTGCCTCCTAATGCATCGTGACTAATCCTAAATCAATTGCATTTGTTGACATTAACTCCTTGATCTTGTGTGCTTTGGATTAATCCCAAGTGAGTAATAATTCTTTGTAAACGTGTAAGTAGTAGCTAGTGAGTTACTAGACTACCAAGGTAATCCCTATCCAAGCTCCTTGCATCTCATGAAACAACCCAATATTTCCCTTAAAATGCATCTCATATTGATTGCTTAATAAAAATATCTACCATGTATACTTTGGTTGAGGAAAAAGACCTATGCCAGGTTAGTTGGTAAGCCAAAAGAGAGGTGACCCTCCCTTACCACTTAAGACCTTGAAGGGGTGCACAACTTGGCCCAGGGGGAACTTTAACCACCTCCCGATGATCTGGAGCTCAATACTTGTATGGAGGTGCAAGTACTCTCCTATGGTTACCACCACTCCTGATGATGAAATAATCCCCTTTGGGCACCCTTTCAGTGCTTATGATACCCATGTATGACACTTGAGGTGTAAGCAGTTAGAAGAGATGTATGGAATTAAGCTCCACTTATGTAGTGATGACAGAGCAGATGGACATGTAAATGTGATGGGGATTGTGATTAGCATGCTCATGATGCTATTTATAATGTTTCTCATCAGGCTCCTCAACCTATGAGCCATTCATACAGTGTATTTGCATCAAGGGATAGACAATGTTTTTAGTCAGTCAATCAAGACAATCATATAGTTTCAATTACAAAAAAAATTGTATTACACTTGGAAGTGAACTCTATAGCTCCTCTCGAAGAGGGCTTTGTCTCCTTCGGTTTAAATAAAAAAATATCTCCAATCGGAGCTATCATCTGAAAGTTATGGCCATTTTTGCACACTAAGGTCATTGTGGATAGGGTGTAGACTACTTCGGTACAGACAAAAAAATCCAATTGCAAAAAATTCCGATCATTTTTAGTCACAAAGACTAATAGCTCATCTCAAAGAGGTCTTCCTCCCCTTTGATTTGAATAAAAAATCTCATCGATCGGAGTTTTCGACCAAAAGTTACACCCCATTTAATTGACAGTGGGTCTTGTAGACTGCATCCAGATGGCTAGCTAGAAATGCAAAAATAAGGCCCATGAAGAACTCTAGAGGGAGATTAGAGACTCCAAGACCTCCATGAATGATGAACCTAGCTTGGCACAAGATTACCATGGTGATATGCATGAGGAAGTGCCCGATCCGGATCCCTACAGCCTTCCCAACCACACTTTATGTCAGCATGAGTGTCGTCACATGGAGAGGCATAATGACATGGTCACCAACCACTGCCAAATGATGTCCAAATCTGATGAAACAATCGAGAAAATGGCCCTCTCGAACTCTAGGACTCAGAAAACCTTGGAGCAACTCACTACTCTTGTAGCTCAGCTAGCTACAAATTCATCCCAAGAGAAGGCAAATGAATCCAAGCGTGAGTCTCGACACCCTCCTCCAATGGAGACATTACATGATCCACAGGGCATTCTTCGATCTAAGGGTCATGAAAAGCCTCTGTTGAGCTCCCCATCAACCATGTAGCCAACCCTCTAGTGAGGCCCTTTCCCACCATTGGTACAAGCTCCCCTACTCTCCCTCCTCAGAGCCCCAACAGAACTTATATGAATTAGTCCCATCATAGACAATATGGTATTAATGGCAAACATGGCAATCATGGGTAGCATGGCTGTAATGGGTAGCATGGGATAAATGCACAACATGTTATGTATGGGCAGCAAGGTATGTATGTCCATCATGGTATGTATGGACAAAAAGGGTTTCATGGGCAGCAAGGCTCTCATGATCTCCATGACAAGATTCTACTCACTAAGTACAATGGGCAATCTCCCTTCCCATCAGACTTGGAGGAATGGACCTCCGAGTTAGAGTCCTACTTCAATATCTACCTCCACATTAATGATTAGAAAATTATATTTGCTTCTCTCCACTTGGAAGGATTTTCCCACACATGTGGCACTATATCAATCGAGTTAGAGTCCTACTTCAATATCTACCTCCGCATTAATGATCAGAAAATTATCTTTGCTTCTCTCCACTTGGAAGGATTTTCCCACACATGTGGCACTATATCAATCGAGAGAATCATTAGTTCATTGATTGAGAAGACTTTTAAATACATATGGTTCAAGTATTTGTATCCCCCCTGAAAAAAGAGCGGTTGGCAAGACGATGGCACACTCTTGACCAACGTAATCTCACTATGCAAGAGTACACAAATCACTTTATGAACTTGACCATGTATGTGGAGAGCATTAGTGATGATGCCAAATTGCATAAGTACATGTATGGGTTGAAATTGATACTATCGATAGATGTCATGGCTCAAAAGCCTACCATACTATTTGATGCAATTGAATTGGCTGAAAGATATGCAAGAAAGTACAGTAAGAATGAAAGTTTTCAGTAAGGTTATGGACAACCCCATATCCCTTTGAGATCAACCCCATATGGAAGTGGTTTTAGAGGCAATTCCATGCCTAATAGCAACTCCAAAATACCCACTTACTCCTCCTTTCATGCTGAAAGAAAATATGGCACTTTTGGGACAACATTTGGCTCTAATACTGAGAGTAAGTATGCTGAAAATAGACACTCTCCACTGCATCACCCTCCAATGGCTCTAGTGGCCAAGGGTTCATTTTACTAGATGTTGTGAGGGAACGGAAGGAAAAAGGCCTATGTTTAAAATGTGGGGATGAGTACATTGTTGACCGTGCCTCCAAGTGCCCTTATAAGACAACCAAGTTTAAGGTTCATAGCATGTATGTAATGGAAGATAGACACAATGAAGAGGATGACTTACTTGTTGACAATGATGAGCATATTGAGGATGTGGGTCACGAGTAGTTCTATGACCCAAAGGATGGGTTCCCCTTTGAACGGGGTGGTTGTCCATCCCAGGCACTTGAATTGACATCCCACCTAACTACCACCTCCCTTTGCTCCATATCCTTGGATGCTTGGATGGGTTCTCACCACGAGCACCCTGTGCAAGTATTCATGGGAAGCATGTCTTTATCCTTGTGGACAATGCTAGTACTCATAGTTTTGTTAATAAATCAGTCATTGACCAGCTGAAGTGCACCCCTACCAAATTACAACACCCCCCAAAAGTTCAAGTAGCAAATGGAGAGGAAGAAATCAGCACGCTATATGTCTTGCAGTCTCCCTATGCTTGGCTGAAAATTATGTGGTATTGGTTGACCTGATTGCCTTAGATTTGGGCCCCATTGATGTTGTCTTGGGCTATGATTGACTGAAACAATTGGGAAAAATCGCTATGGACTTCACTTATCTCTATATGGAGTTTTTGATGCATGGATAACTCATTCGCTTAGAGGAAGTTCAAGATAAAACTGATTTTTAGCTCATTATAGCAAAGCAACTCAAACAGGAGTTTAAGAAATGCTCACAGATATTTTTCTTACGCTTGAATAAGGAAAATTCAGATCAACCCTCTAAAGTATCCAAGGATTTAGCCTTGCAGGCCTTACTTGAGGAGTACAATTATTTATTTCAGATACCTACAGCCCTTCCTCCTAAGAGGCAAGTGGACCACCCACTTGATTTAGAGCCCCATTCTAAGCTAATGAACAAGCCACCTTATAGACTCTCCAAGTGTGAACATGAAGAGGTTGCAAAGCAAGCCAAGGAGTTTCTTGATATGAGTTTCATTGAATGGAGTTCTTCCCCTTATGCATCCTTATCCTGTTTTAGTAAAAAAAGAAAGATGGCTCTTTCCACATGTGCATCGACTACAGAGACTTAAACAAAATCACAGTGAAGAATTGCTATCCCATCCCACATATTGATGATTTGCTAGATAAGTTGGAAGAGGCATGCTTTTTCACTAAGATTGATTTGTGCTTCGGCTACCATCAAATCCATATGAGAGATAATGATGAGATCAAAACGGCTTTCAGGGCTGATCATGGACTCTATCATTTTCTAGTCATGCCTTTTGGGTTGACTAATACCCTCACCACATTTCAGAGCCTCATGAATAAAATTATTCACCCCTTCTTGTTCAAGTTTGTGCTCATTTTTTTTGACGACATCCTCATTTATGACAAGTCACAAGAGGAGAACTTGGCACATGTTAGAAGGGTGTTTGATATATTGAGAGGGCATCGAATCTTTGCTAAGGAAAGTAAGTGTATCTTCATGAAGACATTTGTGGAGTACTTTGTAAGAAGCTGGGAATAACAAATTAGTGTAATAACATTGATATTATGCCACGTCACACTGACATTGGTATAAAAGGAGAGGAGATGTAAAATTTCACATCTTTTTGACACAATAATACAATTACAGACTTTCTCTCCCTTCTTGCTCACAGCTTCTATGGCTTCCCCTTCTTTCCTGTCTTTCTCTCTCCTCGTCACTCTTCTCTCTCTTCTTGCAGTCTTTCTCTCTCTTCTGTAGTCTTCTCTCTCCTCTTTCTCTCTCCCTAGTTCTCTCTCTGACAAGTGGTATCAGAGCTTGAGTCTTTGATCCATTCTTTTCTTCCATTTTCAGTCCCATTTTCCTATTTCAAATCAATTTTAGACAAAAAATGGTACAAGACAGTGACTAGTGGAGTGTTGCAGATCATCTACAGTTAGTAAGAGACTACATCTGAAGATATCCAAGGTCAGATATGGCGGATAATGGCTTAAATGGCAGGACGTCATCAAATTTTATGCAAAATTGGGGTAATTAGGGTAAAGGATGGTTAACCGGGCTTAGTTTGGGAACAAACTGTGGTTACTTTGAAAAGAGGGAGTTCTCTTTCCCCTTTCCTGGAGTTTCCTACAGGTTTCATGGAAGTTCAGCACCAAGATCAGTTCATTCCTCTCAAACCCCTGATCTTCTTGGCCAAGAATCACCTGGAGTAGCTTCCCCTGATCATAAGCTCTAGAATGAGCACAAGGTTGCTCCAGCTAGGCAACTAGGAGCAGCCCTGAAAATTGCGGCGCAATTTTCGGGCTGATTCCAGCCTGCTCCCTGCTCAGCCTGCTCTTCCCTTCAGCTCTGGCACTCTTCCTGGTCTTTTGCAAGCAGAAATCTTCAGCAAGATGGAGGTTCTCAGCCCTATTGAAGGTTCTTCAGCCTCTTCTTAAACCCTAGGTGAACAGTCCATGGTAGCCATGAAAGCTTCATCCCGACCTTCCAATTTTCAACAATTTCTTAAAGATTCTTCATCCTTTTAGCCCGTGGGATCATCTCAGCAAGGATTCTTCAACAAATTGCAAGGATTAAGCACGAAATGGTTAAAGATTGAAGATCAAGAGCTTCTATGGAGCAGAAATTTGGGGGAAACGGGTCTAATGCTTCAATTTCAAGCATTTGAGGCTCCAAGATTGTTCCTAAGTCCTGGATAAACAAGTATTGGGGATTATTTTACCAACATTGGACAACCGGAGGTTCTATCAAGCATATGAGATTGATCAAGTCATCATCAGCCATGTCAAAGGTATTTTTCTTCAATTCTTAATCTCTCTCATTAATCCAATTGCTGAGTTTAATCCATTTGATTGAGAGATTAAAGAATTGAACAATATTCATCAAATTTTCAGCCAACCTTTGCATCTATTCATGAATGCAATGCTTGCTTTATGCATACTAGTTCCAATCAGTGAATTAGAGGCTTCAATCTGAAATTTCAGCATAACACTTGAATCCCATTGATTGATGAACTTGTTTACTCTAATCCAATTGATTGGCTGAATTTCTTTTGCCTAAGTTGAAATATTATAAAAGGGTAAGTACTAGTAATCAGTGAGTCACTGAATTGCATTGGTAAGACCCTTCTCCTATCCCAATTTTCAAAATCTTATTCAATTGCATCTCATGAAAGGCTGAATGAATATTTCAAAAATGCATATCATGCTGATTGCTTAGAACACTAGCCTTTTCCATGTTGATATTCCCACCGAGGAAAAAATGTGGATGCCGGGGGAGATAGTGGGACAAAAGAGAGGTGACCCTCCCTCACTATCGAAGATCCCGAAGAGGTGCAACCAACTGACTTGGGGGGATTTTGCCCACCTCCCGGTGATTCGGAGCCCATGTAGGGAGCCTGTCATGCCGTTTTATCCCTCACACAGGTACATTGAGTGGAGAATTGAAGATTGAAGACTTTCCAAGGGCTCAAGTACCTACAGGATCAAAACATGGTAAAACAGGGAATTTACAGGTCACTTACAGGGTACTTACAGGTAGTTATAGGTACACCCTTCATTACTGAAGCACAGGTGCAGGTACTACAGGGTATCCACAGGTCCTATATACCCTTTTGCAGGGTTTGGTAGCCATTTGGGGTTACTATCTTGCACTACAGGGTCAAAACAGGGTACTTACAGGTCTAGACAGGGTGTAGGACTGGACAGTTCAGACTCTGAAATCCAGCTACAGAATTTTCTGTCCTAAACTTGTTATAGCGTGCTATAGCTCATCTTGAAGAGGGCATTATTAGCTTTGATTTGCACTAAAAAGTTCTGAAATCGGAGCTCCCTAGCAAAAGTTATAGCTGTTTTTCTGACAGGGGGTACTGCAGGACTGCACTAATATGACAGGACATAAAGGCAAAAATAAGGTCCAGGAAGATTATGCTCAGCAAATCAGGGATTCCATGATGGATAGTACACTTCAAGAGAACCCTGAAGAGCTTCAACAACAAGGAGAAGCTAGTATACTCAATAATACTTTGTGTGCTCTGAACAAAGACATAGGGAATGACATGAGGCCATCTTGTCAAGAATGGAACAGATGGTTCTATCTACTGAATCAAACCAAGGCTTCTATTGATAAGTTGGTGGAATCCAATGAACAACTCATGGCACAAATTTCTAAATTCATGCAGTTGCAAATAGCATCAAGAGAAGCTAATGAAAATGCTTGTTCAAACAGTGGCCCTTCAGCTCCACTTCAGCCATCTAACCAAAATGGTCATGGATATGGGATTATTGGAAGAAGAGGCATTCCCAATAGTCAGTATGAAGTAGGAGAGGCTTCACAGAGGCATGCTGACTATTTGGGTAGTTTGAATGGGGCCAATACTCAAGCTTTTGGACTGCATACTCAAAATTCCAAGGGTGCTCTATCAACAGGAAGATTACATAGTAATTCTCAGCCACCTTCTGTTGGAAGAATTTCGTCTCAATTTGAAGGCTCTGCACTTGGTAATCCTGATGTGGGAGCTTTCGCTCAACCGGCAAGACCCTCGGACCGCTTATTCTTTCAAGCGTTTCAAGCGAGCTCTAATGGCTATCTCTCACCTAGCCGACGCGCCGTCGATCCTAGGAGTGTAGTGAGCTTACCTTGATGCTCGATCGAGTATCCTCCTCTCTCTTGCACTCCGGTAGCTCCACGATCCTAGATGCTAGCGCAAGCATCCTCAAGCCTCCTCCATCTCCAAGCTCCATCCTCCATAGCCGCGGATGCAAGAGAAGAGAAGGGGAGAGAAGAGAAGAAGAGGAGAGGAGATGGTGAAGAGCTTCACCCTCTTGATCCCTCACCCTCACACACACTCACTCCCTCACACTCTCACACTCCCTCTCTCAAGAGCACACACAAGCAAGAAGGAGAGAAGAAGAGAGGAAGAAGAGGACTCCTTTTGCCATACACCAAAGAATGAGCTTCTCATTCACTTTTCAACTTTATATATAAAACCCTAAATCCCTTTCGGGCGGTCATCCCCTTTTCCTCTTTTATATGGCCGGCCGTAGCCTAGGCCCTTTTTTCCATTTCCCACCATTCTAATTTATCCTATTCCCACTAATGTATACACTTTGCACAGGAGCGATCCTGGCACTCTTTTACACAGTTTTGGGGGCACTCCCGCATTTTAATGGTGCGCCTTTTCCTCTTTCATTGCGGTGGCCCAACACCGAAGCCTCTTGAGGGTCGTGTCCGAACATTTGAATTTTTCAGGGATTGGTTACCGGTCAAGGCGCCTTTTTTGCTCTTGCGCCTTTTTTTCTCTTTTTCCTTCTTCCCAGTTTCCGCTCCTCTGTGCTGCGGTAACGTGGTCGGAAACATGGTAACATTATCCACCTCCTAGCCAAGTGCCAGTCCCATGGCACTGCGGTGGGACAAGGGGGCAAGTTAGGTCGGCTGGTAGGCGGAATAGGTAGGTGGGTGGTTAGGGATGATGACCCAGGATGAGTTCGGCGTATGGTAAGCTCCATGAAGACACTCGGCATTTGTCACACGGTTGTAGCCGGTCGTCTTGTGAGTAGGAGAAGCGCTTGAAGCAATGCAATGATGGTGTTGGGGAAATTTATTCTGGTAAAACCCCTTGAACTCGGTTTGGCTTGAACCCCGTGGCTTTGATTGAAGATTTGTGCCTTGGATTTGAAGGTCCTCAGGCCGGTGGAATCAATAAGCTATCCGTGGATCTTGAGGCGTAGGGCATGGATCGTTGGACAATACAGTTCCAAGATCTATGCCAATGACAGTCTCACCTTGAGCTGGTTCGATCATGGTGGCCATCAGCACCAAGTGGGTGACTGGAGGCCGGCATGCTTTGGGTCCTTAAAGGGTGCCAGGGGTGACAGTCTTCCGCGGGTAGCCATCCCTTGAGAGTCGACATAACCTACAAGAAAAGTTGTGCCCTCCCTAAGGGGTGTGCTGCTTGCCGTGTAGTGTGTTGTGCTCGTGGCAGTGGAACTGGGAGATGGGTCTAACCTTGGGCAAGCCCTTGGTAATGTCCCACACTTGAGGACCCAGCTTGTGCTTCATTGATGGTGCGGTGCAAGCCTTAGGGTGATAGGTCTGAAAGTCCTGCCCTTGATGTGCCCTAGGCGTGAAGTGGGGGAGGGGGCTATGGAGATCCCTAGGTGCTTTTTTTTTTGTGTGTGTGGAGATGAGACATAGGCCCAAGTATCTTAGTCGGAATGAAGAGGAGAAGGTGGGCGGAGAGACTTGCTCAAAAATTGGCGACTTTGCATGTAATTCTTTAGATTCATGCAGACATGTAGGGAGGTAGTGGAGAGGAAGGGGTGGTTGCATCTAGTGAACTGGCTGTCGTTCATGTCCTCTAGGAGGGCTAGGCAAAAAGAAGGGAGGAGAGTAGCCCTCATCATGAGATGAGCCATGGCACAATTATCTATAGCATTAGGGTCGAAGAATAGGGGAGACAGGCCATGCTCTTGTGGAGTCGAGTCCTGCTTAAGGAGTAGCCTAAGTAGCCTAAGATAGTTACATGTGGTTTATAAAGACGGGGTCAGGACATGAGGAAAAGTTCGCAAGGAAGCGCATCATAGATTCGTCTAGGCTTTCTGCAGTAAATAGAAGGGCGTTGTCGAAGGATGCTACAGTGGAGTTATAAATGACGGGGAAGTCATAGCGCCCGTGGAGGGTGGCATCAAAATCTACGCCTACCCTTTGAGGGTATGCCATATAAGTAGGGTCGTTCCGCTTGAACGGCATGGTATTACAAAAAGCCATCCAGGCGAGTATGCTTATATCGCATACTTGTCTCCTCCACAGGGGTTGGTCCCTATAGTTTTGTACAGTGTGGGGGATTTCAAAAACTTTATCGTGCCAGTAGTCGGCCGCTTCGGTGCCCCAAGAGGTTGGGGTCTTTTCCCGCTCTTCCAGCCATCTTTTCCCCAGCCGGCCCCCGACCGCGATCACCTCGTCCATCACTTTGAGGGGAAGGACCCTCCGCAGACTGTTGGGTAGGAGGAAACTGAAGGAGAATGGCTCCTTTCCTAGTTCCTGCACCTCCCACACCACCAGTTCTGCATGGAATCCCGTCGGGAGGTCATCTGGGCACCGAGGGAGAGGCGTGGATGGTAGCACGGCTGGTTTGGCTCTCAGCTTCTGTCTGGCCTCCTCCACCAGCTTTTTCCGCCTTTCTTTAGAGATGGCTTTCCTTTTTGCAACAGCTGGGTCTACTCGTGGCGGATCTTGGGCCTGTGGCGAGGGGTGTTGCGGGACCACATCTTCCCTGAAGCGATTCACATTGATTTCCAGCTCTACTTCTTCCCCCTGCCGTTCTGCGTGTACTACTTCTTCCTCGAACTCGAGGGCATCTATTTCTTGGAGGTTTAGGCCGGCTCTCGTCAGGTATTTCCGTTGTTCCTCCAGACCCAGCCTAACCTCCGCCGGTAGTGGTGGCATCTGTAGTCCAACGTGTAGGGCTCTTCTTGCCATGCCAAGCTTCCTCTGTATTGCTTCCAGCGGCTCTCCTTGTGCTGTGTGGGTGGCGTCCAAGATGGTATCGAGGAAGCTCTTCTGTTGAGTGCTGAAGGCCACTTGGGTTGCCTCTGCCTTGCTCTCCGCGACGATTTTCTCTTTTTCTGTTAAAGCAAGGCGGCGCGCTAGTTCTTCACCCTCTTCTCGTTATGCGCGGCCCACTCCTCTGCCCTTTTGTTCATCACTTCCAGGCCTTCCCCTTGTCTCAAGGTCAACATCATGATTTTCTATCCATAATCCTCTAGTTTCCTGACCAGCCTCTCTTGTTCTTGTCGTTCAGAGGTCAGCAGATCTGTTAGGTGCTTGAGCTCCTCCTCCTGCTCCTCCATGCCTCGTTGCCTTTCTTCGTCCCTAGCACTCAGCTCCTCCCTGAGTGCATCCACCTTAGCAGCTTTCGCAGCAAGCTCCTAGTACTGCCCTATTAGAAGCTTGTGCCCTCTTTGCATGTTTACTAACTCTTGCGTCTCATTCTCGAGTAGCTGTCTCCAATGTTCCTCCCTCTCATCCCTAGCCTTTAGTTCCTGTTTCAGTTATGCAATTTCGTGCTGCTTCAAGGCTACCATTCTTGTCTTGTCCAACTGGAAGACGGCCATGGTTTCCTTCTCGGCTGCCAACTCAGCCGCAGCTGTTTTGCGTTTCTCCTTCGCTCTCTCCAACTGGGAGAGCAGCTCTGCGATGTATTCATTGTAATTAGCCGGTGGCATCATCGTTGTGTGAATAGGCGAGGTGGAGGCTTCGACTTTTTGCTTTTTGGGTTCTTGCCTGGACTCTGCATCCGTGGCTGGCCTTTTCTGTCCTGTGGCTGTAGTTTCCGTGCTCTGCCCCTGGCCCATTTCTTTGTTGATAAAATACTGCATCCACGCCACGAAATCTGACACATCTGCGCTAGTGGGGATGCTGGGGGTGACGGTGGTGAGTTCCGCAGGAGGTACCAGGAGGGTAGGGATCGGATGAAGCGGGGCCTTGCCTTTGCCTTCGGAGACTGGGGGTGGCACGAACTCTGGCACTTGTGTGCTAGATCCAGGCCCCTCTTCTCTGCATGGGCTCAGGTTCCTTAGTTCGTCTGCTCGGCACTACTGTTCGATGGACCGTTGTGTGGCCTCTGCCAGGTCCTCCTGCTCTTTCCTTCACAGCTCCTCCTCTTCTTCCTCCGCTTTCCTCTTCCTTTCCTCCTGCCTTTTCTTCTGCTCCTCCTGTTTTTTCCCTTTTTGTTATTTTTCCCTTCTTTTCTTCGCTTCAGCTTCTTGTTTTGACGCCTCCTTGGCTTTCTGCAACTCCTCTCTTCCCCTTTGCTCCTCCTGTTTTTTCATCCTCTCTCTCTCTTTTGCTTCTTTCAGGGATTCCTTCTTCGCCCTTTCCAAGTCTTCCCTTTCTTTCTTCCTGCCTTCATCACCCTTTTTCTTCCCCTGCGCCGCCTTTTTCTTCGTTGTCCTGATTGCCTTCTTACTAGTTTGTCCTTCCCCTTCTTCTTCTGTTTCTGTTCTGTCGATGGACCTGTATTTGTCCTGTCGAGGGGGCGACTTCTCCGACGTTTCTCCTTCTCCCTCCTCCGACTCCTGTGCTGCCTTTACTGCCTCCTGAATTAGTGCAGTCAAGACTCCTCCGTAGTTGATGAAAGAGGCCTTGGAGGAGGCTTTCTTCCTTTCCGTCATCTTAGAAGTAGGAGATTCTCCTCCTGTTGGTGCACTTCCCAGGGCTAGTGCTTTGGCCGCTTGATCGATAGTCTTCCGCACGTAGCCATTCCAATCCACCTCATCTAGAGTGTGGGCTGCTACATTCTCCAACATGGGCACACTAATCCGATGCATTAAGGAATTGTATCGTTGGCTGGAGAAGAGCACGTGCACCAACTTGGCCTGCAGCTGGCGTCAGTGTCAGGGATGTCCTGGATGCTTATGCTGTCGTTCGTAAGTACCTCTTCCTTCTTCATTTTCACCAAGGCATAAACGTCCCTTTTTGCCGCCTTTCTGTCCTAGGTACCAATCCCAGAGCTTTTTCCACCAAGACTGGGTCCAATCGGACCTGTACCTTCTTTGCGCCCTCTCCTCGGCCTACTGTTACAATGCCCCCTTCCTGGTTCGAATTGTAGGAATTCCACGCATTTGAAGTGATCCGACTCCTGCGAGAATTTTTCAATGTATTTTGTCAGCTTGCACTGTTCTACCACCCTTCTGGCTGCCTCCTCCTTCGCCACCATGACTCCGATGTTGTGGATGGTTCGGAACTTCAGCTGGCCGAAGGCGCGGTTCTCCAATTGGATGCAATATAGCTCCCTTTCCTCGTCAGTGAACGGGAGTCGATGGGCGTGGTCTTGCTGCGACATTTTCTGCTCCTGCCATAATTCGTAACTTCCGTTAGTATTTTCCACATAGCACTTTGCTATTTTTAAACTCTACTGAATTTTTGGAAGCCATTTTTCTCATACTAATGCTTATGTCTTTCACTACTTCTACTTTACCATACCCCCTTTTTATTCATTTCCTATCTAATTCCTTTCACCGTATTTCCCACATACATACCCACCTTTCTTCCGGCTGAGAGAAGAATCCTTTCTAGGATTGGGAGTTAAAGGGTGGCGTTGGTCCTGTTGGGGTAGGAATTTACGTGTGAAGAAGCCACGTGTAGAATCGTGGGTTGTATTCCAGTTGCGCATGGCAATCGAGAGCAGCCGGTTGGATAGAGACCTGGGAGATGTAGGTCAAGACATCATGAAAGAGATCCCCAGTATTAAGGCGGCTGGCGACATGTAATTCCTCTTTGGTGAGGATTTGGTCAATATAGGGGTGGGCGAGCACATGGTCGTCCAATTGTTGATTGCGGGTGATGGCCAAAACCCTAAACGAGATGGGTGCCACATAAGTGGGGTCGTATTCAATTGTTTTAATTGCCCTGCGTTGCTCAGCATTGGTCATTATTCGGCAACCTTTTTTCTCCCATTGGATTCGGAGAGCAAACCACTGCTGCAAGAACGTGGAGGGCGAGCTTGCCATCTGCATGAGCTCGTGCATCTCGTGTTCAGGAACAGAACGGGGAGGCTTTCGATATGAAGTGATTAGGCGTCTAAGCTCCGCTTGTGCCTTTGAGATTTCATCGTTTGCTATTAGTTCTGCAGCGATCTTGGGGGATTTAGTAGTTATAAGTTCGTATTCCTCCCATGTGCATGGTAATGCACGAACCTCCGAAGCAAGGGTTCTGTCAAGGAGGCCTAGGTCTAGCCTCTCATAGCTTCTAGCGAATGTGGTGAAATTGTCGTCCAACATCTTGATGCAGGTTATTAAGCCATCCCCAGAGGTCGCGGCAAGGTCGTTAGCCAAGGAGAGGAAAGGTCGTATCGCGTATGAGGGTTTAAGACTTGCTGGTGGGGATGGTGCAACTGGACTGGACAATGGTGACTCCCTCATTGGTGTCACAGGTTGGGCTTTGTACGCGGAAGCACATTGAGGAGCTGCAGGAAGCTTTGGGGGCCTAGGGGTTGGGCTGGGTTCTGAGTGAGTAGTCATAGGGCTTTTTAAGCCCTCTAGATTAAGAAGGTTTAAGGCTTGTGGCGTTTGCTTTGGTCGATAGATGAGTTGAGGCTTACTAGCCGTAGCTGGCAATGGCGTGCTGCTTATGTGCTAGGTACCACGTGTGCAAGTCTTCCTTTCTAGGGTGATATCACTTGTAGATGAGCTTTTTAGTTGGCCATTTTTAGGCACCCAAATCTAGGGGTTGCCCTCGTAGTATCCTTGTGTCCGCAAGAGATCCTTAGAAATCCATAGCAGCATGGTTGTTTGTCTATGGCAATAGAGTCTATACCGCCTCTTAGGCCGGAACGACTAATGTTTCTGGCGGTTAGGGTCCCGTTTGGTTGGTGTACCCGAATGTGGTTCCTGCCGTTTTGGCACCCACATAAGTCTGGGCTCCTTGACCTTGTGAGTATTCTTGGTGGATTTGGGCCTAGGGTCGAGTGCGTGGCACAAAGCCACAGGTTTCCCCAGTTTAGACTGGGTCTGGAGCGTGGTCCTAGGGGTTTCTACCGGTGGCGTCGTGATGGTGGAGGAATCATGACAGCCCTTGCTGAAGGTCATCACTATACGGGTGTTGTCGATGGCAAGATGAATGCGGTTTAGGTTGTAATCCACATTACAATGCATTAGCTTCTTGAAGGTGCGACCCAATAGTGACACATTACCGACTTCTTTAGTGTTAGGCAACACATGGAAGAAGGCTGGTAAACTTTCAGTCTCGATGGAAACAAGTACCTTGCACTTCCCCAGGAGTGAATAGGCAGCACCCCCAAACGGGGTGAGGTTGGCATTAGTGGGCTGTAGCGTCGGTTGACCAATGCGTGTCCAATGGTCATGCGTCAAGATGTTGTAGTCAGCCCCTTCATCAATCAAGGCATCAAAAGAATACACCGCACCTGCTGTGACTGTGATTCGTAGATACGCCGATGCCACTGCTTCCTCGTCCTGATCCGTAAGGTCGGTTATAGTTGCCATTTGGACGTTCAGCAGGGCTTCTAGCATGGGTGGATTATGTAATGGATGGGAAGGAGGATAGTACTTCTTTATGCGGCTGCCATTAAAAAAGCCTACTCCTTCACCGTCAAGGGTCTTCAACTCAACATTCCCGATTTTACCAATCATGCGTACTCTAAAAGGGCCTAGTCCTCGGAACTTCATCTTTCGTTTGTGTCCTTTTACTGAGTATAGCAGAACAAGATCCCATTTTTCGAAGTCTTGCTGCTTGACATGCTTGTCAAACCACATCTTTCGTCGAGCCTTCTCGCAGATGAGCGTGTGGGTGGCTAGAAGACGAGTTTCTGATAGGTGTTCCAGCTCGGTCAGGCGTTGCGTCCATGCTTCCTTCCCTTCCCATTGTTCTTGGAGTGCTATTCTCAGGCTAGGGATGAAGAATTCTACTGGTAGAATTGCTTCAGTCCCATAGGTCAGCCTAAAGGGGGTTTGACCAACGGTCGTTTTATAAGCTGTGCGGTAGGCCCACAAGACTGCCATCAACTTGTTGTCCCAGTCACTTCTTGAGGCTGAGATACCTTAGTCAGGATGTTAAGAAGAATTTTGTTAGTTGATTCTGCCTGGCCATTAGCCTGAGGGTAGTATGGTGAGGATTTGCGATGGATGATAAGAAAGGTGGATAGATGTGCTATCACTTCGTTGATGAAGTGTGTGCCTTGGTCACTAACCAGTTCGATGGGGCAACCGAAGCGCGAGATCACTTGCTCCCATAAGAACTTGGCAGTTGTTCTAGTGTCGTTTTTTCATGTTGCTCTTGCCTCTGCCCATTTTGTGAGGTAATCCGTGGCCACCACGATGTACTTGGCTTGTGAGTACTGCGTTGCGGGGCTGATTGGTCCTATGAAGTCAATTCCCCATTTTTCGAAGGGTTGGCGAGCAATAATTGGGGTTAACTCCATTTGATCCTTACGAATCGGAACTTTTTCCCGCTGCTGGCACTCGTCACAATGCTTGACAAATCGCTTGGCGTCGCGGAAAAGTGTGGGCCACCATAGTTGGGACTGCAACACCTTCCGTGCTGTCATGTCTCCGCTAAAGTGTCCACCTGCAATGCCGTTGTGCGCTTCTGAGAGCACATCATGCATCTCATGTTCACACACACACCTTCGCAGCAATCCGTCTTGCCCCAACCTATAGAGTTGGCCTGCACAATCAGTTGGTAGGGCTGGAGCTTCAATATCAAGCGCCTAAGTCATGCCTTTTCTATTGGTCGCTCAGGTAGTCCGTGCTCGAGCACTTGGACTATGTCATCTGCCCAGTATGGCGTCAGATCAGCCTTAAATAGGTCTCTCTCTCTGGACAAGTGGAATAAGTGGGCGTCAGGTAACTCGTCAATGATGCCTTGTCCAACTGCTTCTCCTGTGGGTATACGGGACATGTGATCAGCCATGTAATGCTGTTTTCCCTTTCGTACCACCACGGAGAAATCGAACTCTAGGAGCAGGAGGAGCCATTGAGCTATGCATCCTGTAGCACAAGGTTTGTTCACTAAGTAGAGCAGGGCTTGATGGTCCATGAAGAAAATGAAAGGTGTGGCCAGTAGATAGTGCCAGAATTTCTTCACGGCAAACACCATGGCTAGTCCCTCCCTTTCTGTTGTTGAATAATTCACCTCCGTCTCAGTGAGTTGTCTGCTAGCAAAGCTCACTGGGTAGTCCAAGTTATGCTCACCCGGTTGGCACAACACTGCTCCCACGGCAAACTTAGAGGCATCAATGTGTACGTGGAAGGTAGTGGTCCAGTCCGGGGCTCGTAGAATCGGTGCCGTTGTTAGAGCCTTTTTCAATTGTTCGTACGCCCGTTGGCATGCTTCGGTCCACTCGAAGGCAATTAGTAGCTTGTACAATGGCCTAGCGATCAGCGCGTAGTTCAGTACAAACCGCCGATAGTATCCTGTGTGACCTAAGAAGCATTGAACTCCCTTGTAATTACTTGGGGGTGGAAGGTCAACGATAACCCTGACCTTCGAGAAGTCCGTGGCAATGCTGTTCTTCGACACCACGTGTCCTAAGATGCATCCGTGCTTCACCCAAAACTGACATTTCAAGGGGTTCAGGGAGAGGCGATATAAGCGACACCATTCAAAGACCGTGCGGAGTTTGTCTAGGTGTTCAATCCAAGTCGAATGGACACACAGGTCATCGACAAAGATCTCCAACTCCTTGCGAAGCATGTCCTTGAATATGGTACACATAAGGCATTGAAAGGTGGCGGAGGCATTGGTTAACCCGAAGGGCATGACTACGTACGCAAAGACGCCCCACTCAGTGGCAAAGGCGGTCTTGTGCCTGTCTGCAGGATGCACTTGCACCTGGTTGTACCCCGAGAAGCCATCCAGAAAACTGTAGGCTTCCTTGCCTGCCACTCTCTCAAGCATGTGCTCGGTGTACGGCAAGGGGTAGTTGTCTCTCTTCGTAGCAGCGTTCACCTTCTTGTAATTGACGCACACTCGAATCTTGCCGTTCTTCTTCATCACAATGACTATGGGTGACACCCAATCTATGTGCTCAATTTCGTAAATGAATCCAGCTCTCATCAGCTTGTCGATTTCTTCTTTGACAGCATGAGCGTGCTTTGGATTCATGGGGTACGGTTGCTGCTTGACCGGCATTGCATCCGACGTCATAGGTATGTTGTGAGTCACAATACTCGGATCTACCCCTCGTAGCTCATCAAAGGACCAAGCAAATACGTCTATGTACTCCCACAAGAGAGTGACAAGACTCAACTCTTCTTCAGTAGTCAAGTCCTCGGCAATGAACACCGGTCGGGGTACTTCCCCTTCCAGGGCTAGGTTTACCTCCTTGACCTTGGCTGGCCCTTCGATTGGTTCGCTTGTTTGCCCTTGGCACTTGGCACCTAGCAGAACCACTACCCTATCCCCTTTTTTGAATTTAGTGAAGCGTTTAGGGAGGTCTTGCGGCTTTTGCTGTTCCTCTGATTGTGCACGCTTTGCCTCATCCTGCCGTAACCGTCTGCACCTCAGGTGGACGGGTAAGTCCCCCTTGGTGCGTCTGGTCATGGGCGGCCTGGGGATTTCTGGGTTGCTATTAGAAGTAACTTCCGATTCCGAGTCAAACCCTCCATTTTCACTAGAAGAGGTGGTCTCCCCTGTGGCCGCAGTTTAGATGGCGATTCGGTTCTAAGTATTGATGTCGTTCCTGGTTGGGCTAGGCCGGCTTGCTCAAGGTCTACGGCTCCTATGCATTCCAACCAAGCACGATCACATTTCATACACATGACTCCTTGGTCCATTCTAAGGGCCTGTTTTTTTTGCGGCTTGGCGTCTGCCCGTATCTGCTCAATTTCTCATCCTTCAGTGTCGTACTCTATGGTATCCACTTCACCCTCGCTTTCATCACCGAAGGCTTGGCAGTCTTCGTATTCATCACAGGAATCTTTATCACTCGACTGCTCATCGTCTCCCAAGGCTTGCTCTGCCTCATCTCGTTGGTCGGGAACCAAGGCCCAGTTATACATGAGGTTCAGCTCGTGCACCCTGGTCCACTGCCACTCGGAATCCTCCAGGAGGTCCTAGAGCGGCTTGAAGTTGGCGGCTGAGTTGCCCGCTAGCTGGTCCGTTAAGTATTCCAGTATTCCCTGGAGTTCCCTTTTTTTGGAAGGCACTTGGAAGGTAACAGGCTTAAGCCCTCCATGGGGGCTTGTTGCCATCATGTAGAGTGGCGTAGGAAGTGTTCCGTTTGTCTTGCCGACCGTTTTGACGGCCTGCTCGTATGCCTCCTGGTTAGAGAACGGCAGGTGAATTGTAGCAAGGACATGCATCCAATCCCGCTCATCCTCTGGGTATGGGATATACTTGGTCAAGGACTCATAGGGCTTCCTGACCTGAGTGTTTCCTTTGAGCATAGCAGAGATGGCATCCAGGTCGACTGGTGAGGTCTTCCAAGTGTCCATCTCTATTCGTACGGCGTTAGTTTTATTGCCAAGGAAGATCAAGCCGTTACCCCAGTCTTTGATGACTCTAGCATTGCGCATCCAGGGTCGGCCTAATAGGACATCGTAGTCTACTCCCTTCATGACTATAAAGTCAACAGAGAATTGGACTCCTACGATCTTCACTGGCCAATTTTTCAGGACCCCGAATGGTTTCACTCTCATACCGCTTGCTAGCGTGACGTTAAACCTAGCAGCTTCGACAGGCGGGTTTCCCCAAGTCTACAGCACCATGTGTCTAAGCACACTAACCTCGGCTCCCGTGTCTACGATTCCCTTCCTTGTTGCGTCACCCAGGGCTAGGACCAGCAGGACTGCATGCATCTTAGAGCCTTCCCAAAAGGTGTTGACGTGTAGTGTTAGACTGGGCAATTGTGTTTCTGCATCCTGGTCTTGAGGTCTACTGTGACCTGCTCTTGTGAGCCCTCGACCCACTGCCTAAGGTCTTGCCATAGGGCAGGGTGCTGCTTAAGCAGATCTCCCAGGCCAAATGTTACATGGGTGGTCAGTAGTGTGGTCAGGAGATTGCTAAATACTTGTCCCTCCTTTAACCTAGACTGTCCGGGCCAATGGCCGCAGCTGATCTGCGGGTCTGTTGCGTCTAGGCTTGGTCTCAGTGGCACTGCTCGTGGCATAGTAGCCTCGGCTGACTTAGGTTGAGGCGGTGACATTGGCGTGCTTATGCTAGAGAGATCATCGATCTCATCCTCCGTGATGGGTTCAGCATCTTTGAGATGCTGTTGAGCCTCCCTCACCCATTTCTTCACCTTTTCTATGGCCTCCAATTGTCGCTTGGGGTGCGGGTATTCCCCTATCTTAGCGCTTCCCTTTTCAGCTGTCTTAGGGGCTGAAGTCTCTACCTCCGCGTCTGAGACTTTCTTCCCAGCAGTTAAAGTTGTAGCACTCTCGGTCTTCAATGCGACCTTAGCATCAGATCTCTTCTTTTTCCGCCTACGGCTTTTCTTCCCTATTGAGGCTGCGTCCAGATTGCTAGGTCTTGGCAGAGAGATGCCGGCCTGCTTGGTTTGGGCTCGGGTCATAACTCGTAAGGGAATAGGTGTGGCCTCCCCATCGGGGTTTTCAACACCAAACAGCCCTAATGGGACGGATGGCAAATTAGCTGTGCTAGAAGATGGCTTTCGCTTTGGGCAATCAATGAAATGATGGGTGATTCCGCACTCTGCGCACCTTTGATCAGCCCTGTCCCTGTTTTTCTGCTCTCTTTCAGGGCAGTGTGATGAGACATGACCGGGGTGTCCGCAAGTGCAACAAGTGACTGGATCCTGTGGCTGCCCTCCTAGGCCTCTACCCCGTCCTCGTCCTAACGCCATCACCGGCACGGGTCGATAATCCATGAGGACCGCGTTACCCTCGTCGTCATGCGAGACGTAAGGGTATATGTAGGTCTCTTCATCATTTGGCTCCTCCACGTAATGAACTGGAGCGTCGCTCGGTGGGTGGGTCACATAAGGACCAGGCGGTCTAGGAATGCCGGTGGGATTTATGTCCATTCTAGGGACGGCGGGTTTCATATTGTTAGGCGCGGGTAGAGCCAATGGGGCTCCCCTTCCGAAGAATGGCTGCGGCCTGTTAGCTAGATAAGGCTGGCCGTAGTGTTGCGAGTATGGAAACCTTCTTGGTAGTCTACATTGTGCGGCATCGTGGCCAAACCTCCCGCAGTTGGCGCAAGGTCTTGACCTAGGGTCTTGACACTCGCCCGGCAAGTGGCTTCCTCCACAGTACACACACTGGATGTGCGGGCACGTTGGTCGTCTCAGCATGTCCTGTATCTTGGCTAATTCCATCTTGACCTCCGCTAGGCCTTGATCTGTCTCGGTCGCTTTCCCCTTATCTTGGGATGATGTGTTCGACCGCTCATTAGAGGCTGGCATTCTCTCTAAACTCCGCGGGTTGGTTTCTTCTAGATTTGAGCTCCTAGAGCTCCGCTCTTTCAGCTGGTCATCGACTCTGATGGCTTCCTTAAAAACCCTAGCCACCATGTCTCGCTGCAAGCTTGAGTTTCCTGCCAGTGCCTTATATAACTCCTCATCTCTAATTCCGCTGATGAATACAGTTGATACTGCTCTGTCAGTCGGTCACCCTCCTAAGGGGATTCTTTTAAAGAGACTTCTCATGTGGGTCACATAGTCGTGGATGCCCTCCTTCTCCTTCTGTTTGACATTCATCAAGCGTAGCAGGTTGTCGGAGTATCCGGGCTCGGCAAACCTCTTGACGAAGAGATCCTTGAGGTTATTGAAGTTGGCTCGTTCTATGGCATCCAGGCTTGTATACCATGTCCTACCCTTATCGCTTAAGCAAAGTCCGAATGCTTGCGAACGTTGAGTCTGGTTGTTGAGGCCATTGGCTTTGCAGACTTGCTCAAACTGCTCGACAAAGCTGTACGGATCGTCATGTGGCTGGTACTTGTCGAGTTGCTTGGCAACAATCGGTATTTTGGCTTAGCTCTTTGAGCCCTGGTTTGCCCCTAACCCTGCAAGCAGTGATGTCGCTAGTGCAGTGGCACTCTGCTCTACTGCGGTGTTATCGAGCAACCGTTTCATGAGGAGCTCGCTCAGCGTCAGGTCTCCCTCTAGTGCTCTTTCCTTGTCTGTTCGGTTCCAGCCAGCCAAGTTTAGCACTCGCTGCACCTCATGCAGCTCCATGCTTTGCCTTAGGCTCTTGGCTTGTTGACCCCTATTATACTCGGCTATGCCTTGCAATGCCTTGCGGGCTAGCCTTCTCTCCTCCTCTAGGTCTGCAATGATTGCATCTGCCATCCTGTCACGGTGCTCGTACCGGGCATGCGCATCGTAATTGCTCACCATTTGTTGTATAGTGTCTGGGAATGCGTTCACATTGAGATCCTCAGTAAACCGATGGTCTGAGCCTTCCTCCGTCATGGTCGAATTCTTGTGCCTCACTGTGCTGTCGATCAGGCTGACTAGTCGTGACAGGTCCTTGTTGTTGGCGCTCCTCGCTTGGTTCTCTCCTGCGCTTTGCGTGTTTGTCTACGTCCTGGGTCCTCTCCTATTGGTGGGTTCCTTGAGCGATTTATCTGAGTGAGTTCCCTTATTTACTGAATACAATTCTTAATTTACAGCCACTCGGTGAGTGTGTTGTTCCTCGTGCACTTGTGCCCAATCAAGCTTTCAGTTTCCTTAAGTGTACTTCAAGTGCAAAATTCAATGTGAGTGTAGCAAGCAATTCCTCGGCGCCTCACTCACTCTCGCTCGTTTCTGGCCTGATAGGCTTGTAGGGTTTAGGACTCCTTGTATGTTTCCTTGTTTGCTTCCGATCGATCAGGTCTTTGTGGCTCAGCGGCTTGCGTCCTAGTCCGTGGATCCCTCAACTGTCTACTACCCACCGCTAAGCGGCTGTGTACTACAATTTCTCTTATCCCATGTGCCAGAATCAAGTTCTGAACGCCCGAAGGGTTTCAACAAGTTGCGCTAATGCGCTTTTGCCGGTTGGGTTCAAATTTCTGACAACTTTGACAAAAAGTTGCATTCGGACCAAGTGGTCCAAATTGCAGGATCCGAGTGGGTCACTCGGACGGGCCGAATGGCATGGGGTCAAGGGTCGAATCTCCAAATCTGGATCGGGTGATTTTTACTCGAACGGGCCGAATGGCAGGTTTGACAGATTCGGACAGGCTAATTCGGACAGGTCGAATCACAGTTGGCCGAGGGTCGAATCCCGGGTGTGGCCGAGTTCCAATTTTGGGATTCGGATGGGTCATTCGGACGGGCCGAATGGCACAAGGTCGAATGTGCCACGTGGTCAAAAAGTTCTGGCTCGGACGGTTCGAGGAGGGTCTCTCGGACGAGTTGACTCGGACGGGTCCGAGTGCCGACTAGGGTTCCGGTCGAGTGGCCAAATGGGAAGGGGCCGAAGGCCGATTTTGGGCCTCGGCCCAGAAGTAATAGCTCGGACGGGCCGAAAACGGCGCGACGGAAATAGCGCGATGCCAATCTTGCTCGATTCTTATGATTTACTCAACCATTACAAGCACAAACCTCCAGATACCATCTAGGGGGTTTGAGGGAGGGATTCATATACCTGAATGGGTCAGTGAGTGCGTCGGTGCTGCGATTGAATCACACGGCATGGGGCTTTCTAGCTCTCTCTCTCTCTTTCTCTCACACTGAAATGGCACAAATGAATTTCCTTTTGGCCTCCCGGTTCTTATATGCCCTCCCAGCTGTGGCATTGACAGCCTTGATCCCTCTCTTGTTGATCTTAGTCCTCACTAGAGAGCATTTTGCGCATTTGCATGACTTTTTCCCTGTTTTTACCCTGTTTTGAAATAGTGAACCCTACCCTTTTCCGGTTCGATCTCCTAGCTCTAACGTATGCTAAATGCAACAAAAATCGAAGGTAAAAAATTGGAATAGATTCTCCATGCTTTCCAATCATCAAACAACCAAAATATCCAAAATACTTACTTGTTCCGAAGATTAAAAGCACCCAACTTCCTACCTATCTCAAGCTTCGTTTCGAGGATGAATACCCTACTTCGATGCTCGATGTGAGGCACACAAGTGCTCAAGCTTGAATCCGTTGGTCCCGGCAATGGAACCAAAATGTGGGAGCTTTCGCTCAGCCGCCAAGGCCCTTGGACCGCTTATTGTTTCAAGCGTTTCAAGTGAGCTCTAATGGCTATCTCTCACCTAGCCAACGCGCCGTCGATCCTACGAGCTTAGTGAGCTTACCTTGATGCTCGATCGAGTACCCTCCTCTCTCTTGCACTCCGGTAGCTCAACGATCCTAGATGCTAGCGCAAGCATCCTCAAGCCTCCTCCATCTCCAAGCTCCATCCTCCATAGCCGCATACGCAAGAGAAGAGAAGGGGAGAGAAGAGAAGAAGAGGAGAGGAGATGGTGAAGAGCTTCATCCTCTTGATCCCTCACCCTCACATACACTCACTCCCTCACACTCTCACACTCCCTCTCTCAAGAGCACACACAAGCAAGAAGGAGAGAAGAAGAGAGGAAGAAGAGGACTCCTTTTGCCACACACCAAAGAATCAGCTTCTCATTCACTTTTCAACTTTATATACAAAACCCTCAATCCCTTTCGAGCGGTCATCCCCTTTTCCTCTTTTACATGGCCGGCCGTAGCCTAGGCCCTTTTTCCCATTTCCCACCATTCTAATTTATCCTATTCCCACTAATGCATACACTTTGCACAGGAGCGAGCCTAGCACTCTTTTACACAGATTTGGGGGCACTCCCGCATTTTAATGGTGCGCCTTTTTCTCTTTCATTGCCATGGCCCAACACCAAAGCCTCTTGAGGGTCGTGTCCGAACATTTGAATTTTTCAGGGATTGGTTGCCGGTCAAGGCGCCTTTTTTGCTCTTGCACCTTTTTTGCTCTTTTTCCTTCTTCCCAGTTTTCGCTCCTCTGTGCTGCGGTAACGTGGTCGGAAACACGGTAACACCTGATCAGCCAATTTTGGGACAGCAACCCTTTCATGAAAGGGAGTTTAAAGACAAAATTGTTTTAGCCAAATTTAATGGCGAGTCATCTTCACCATCTGATTTAGAGGAATGGACCTCTAAGATGGAGTCCTACTTTGATATATACCCTAAAACTGATGATATGAAGATTCACTTTGCTTCCTTGCATCTGGAGGGATTTGCCCATACTTGGTGGAGGTATATCAAGAAAGAAAATATACTTGTAGAGAATTGGGAAGCTTTCAAGGCACTTATGGCTGAAGTCTTTGTTTCGCCTCTTGAGAAAGAGAAGTTAGCACGGAGATGGTATGGTTTGGAACAAAGGGGCTGAGTGTAAGAGAATATACAAACCAATTCCTCAACTTGACCATGTATGTGGAAAGCATCAGTGATGAGGCTAAGCTTCACAAGTTTATGTATGGTTTGGAACCATCATTATCAGCTGATGTTATGGCACAAAATCCTACTTCACTTTTTAAGGCTATTGAGCTTGCGGAGCGCTATGGAAGAAAGTATAGAAAAGAATCTTCATTTCAGCCTGGTGGAAAATGTATTTTTATGATCCAGCCGACTCTTTTCCTTTTGATCCAGGTGGAAATGTTCCGTTTGACCCTGGTGGATCTTGTGATGAGTCGCTTGCTGCCACTAATTGTTCTATCTCTATGGATGCTTGGACGGGATCTAAGAGCTCTAATACGCTTCGTATGAAGGGAAGCATATGTGGAAAGCCAGTGTTTATCCTGATAGACAGTGGCAGTACTCATAGTTTTGTGAATAAGTCCATCATGGACAAGCTAAATTGTGTTTCCACAGACTTACAATAGCCCATTAGAGTTCAAGTGGCTAATGGTGAAGAAGAAATCATCACACAGATTTGCCCACATGTTTCTTTACAGGTGGCTGAAAATTTTGAAGCCAAGGTAAACTTGATCACTCTGGAAATGGGGCCCATAGATATTGTACTCGGTTGTGATTGGTTGATGATATTAGGCAGGATCACTATGGATTTCTCACAGTTATATATGGAGTTTATCTCCAATGGACAGCTTATCCATTTACAGGCGATTCCTAGTAGATCGGATTTTTAGCTTATTACCATTCAACAACTCAAAAGAGAGTACAAGAAGCACTCACAAATATTTGTTTTGCATTTGAATAAAGAAACACAGGATCAGCCCAATAATTCAGCAAATCATCTAGCTTTGACAGCTCTTCTTGAGGAGTATAGAGATCTGTTTGAAGTACCTACTTCATTGCCTCCTAAGAGAGTAGTGGATCACCCCATTGATTTGGAGCCCAACTCAAAGACAATCAATAAGCCACCTTACAGATTGTCAAAGTGTGAATGAGAGGAAGTAGCCAAGCAAATAAAAAAACTTCTTGAAATGGGATTCATTGAACCAAGTTCTTCACCTTACGCATCTCTAATCCTGTTAGTCAAAAATAAAGATGGATCTTTCAGAATGTGCATTGACTACAGGGATCTCAATAAGATAACAGTGAAGAACAGGTATCCTATACCCAGGATTGATGATTTGCTTGATGAGCTTAAGGGGGCTCGATTCTTCACGAAGATTGATTTGAGGTCAGGGTAACATCAGATTCGCATGCGAGAGGGTGATGAAGTCAAGACTGCTTTCAGGACTGATCCTGGGCTCTATCATTGCTTGGTGAGGCCATTTGGGCTTACAAACGCTCCAGCTACCTTCCAAAGCCTGATGAATAAGATCTTACAACCTTTCCTCTTTCAGTTTGTCTTGGTGTTCTTTGATGACATCTTGATCTATAGCAAGACTTTACAGGATCACTTGGCGCATATGAGGAAGGTTTTTGATGTATTGAGACATCATAGGCTTTTTGCTAAGGAGAAGAAGTGCTCTTTCATGCAGACTGAAGTGGAATACTTGGGACATATTGTCAGTGAAAAAGGAATACAGGCTGATCCCAAGAAGGTGCAATGCATAAGAGATTGGCCAACGCCTACTACTACTACCTCTCTTAGAGGATTCCTTGGTCTATCTTCATTCTATCGCCGATTTATTAAGCATTATGCAGCAATTTCAGCTCCTTTGACTGACAGGTTGAAGAAGGAGGCTTTCTTTTGGGATGCTCTTGCAGATAGCAGCTTCAACCAGTTAAAGGAACTCCTTACCTCTGCTCCTATCTTAGTATGCCCGGATTTCTCCAAAGAGTTTACTATACAGTGTGATGCTAGTGGCCGTGGCATTGGGGCTGTTTTGCTTCAGGAGCATGGAGTAATTGCATTTGAGAGCCGTAAGCTTACAGATAAGGAAATGGCCATGAATGTTTATGACCAGGAGATATTGGCTATCTTGCATGCGATCAAGAAGTGGCACCATTACTTATATGGCAGCCAATTTAGAGTACATAGTGATCACAGGGTACTCAAGTATTTCTTTACTCAGTCAAATCTCACTCCAAAGCAACGTCGTTGGGTAGCTACATTACAAAATTATGATTTTGACATCACTCATACAAGGGGCAAAGATAACATAGTGGCTGATTCTCTTTCTTATATGTGGGCTTGCAAAGTTTCAGCTTTGACAGAATTACATAATGACTGGATTGAAGAACTACATGAGGCCTATCTTTTAGATGAGGAATTCAGCCAAATCTTTCAGAAATTAGAGCAAGGTCTTATGGAAGAAAACTCGCATTATCAGCTTAAAAATGGTCTTATTTGGTGGAAAGGCAAGATTGTATTCTCTCTACTTCTTCTTTTAAGCGAAAAATTATGGAGGAGTTACATTCTTCGCCTCTAGTTGGACACTTAGGAGTTTTCAAGACATATGACAGGATCAGTAAAAGCTTTTATTGGAAAGGACTGTGGAAAGATGTCAAGGACTTTGTTATGAAGTGTATGCCTTGTCAACAAAATAAGGACAGCACCCATAATCCAGGAGGTTTGTTACAGCCATTGCTTATTCCTACAGGTAAATGGACTCATATTACTATGGATTTCATTACTGGTTTACCTACTACCAAGAAGGGATGGAATAGTATTTATGTGGTGGTAGACAGGCTCACAAAGGGAGCTCATTTTATTCCAACCAAGATTCAGTTTACTGCTTCTCAAGTGGCCAACCAGTTTATGGAGCATATTTTTAGACTACATGGATTACCGCAGGTGATTGTCCATGATAGAGACTCAAAGTTTATGAGTAACTTTTGGAAGGTAGTATTTACATCTATGGGCACTAAATTGGCTCCATCTACGGCTTATCATCCTCAAACTCATGGACAGATAGAGATAGTTAATAAGTGGTTGGAGACTTATCTTCACCATTTTTGCTATGATATCCAAACCTCATGGGATTCTTGGTTACACTTGGCTGAGTTTGCTTATAACAATTCCACTCATGCGAGCATAGGAGTTTCACCCTTTGAGGCTTTGTATGGTTACAAGGTGCCCTTATCCACAATCATCTTTAATGAAAAGATCAATCCTCATGGGAAGGAGGAGTTGGAAAGAATGCAAAACCTTCTTCAGCACAATAGAAGGTGAATTTAAGGAAGGCTCAAGATCAAATGAAGATGTATGCTGATGAGAAGAGGAGGCCTTTAGAGTTCCAAGAAGGAGAGTTGGTTTTGTTGAAGGTGCCCAAATCCAAGTACTCTACGTTAAAAGATGGATCTAGTAATAAGCTTGCCCACAGGTTTTATGGCCCTTACCAAATCCTCAAGCGAATTGGAGATTTGACATACAAACTAGAGATTCCCCCTTCTACAAAGATTCATAACGTCTTCCATGTTAGTTAGCTCAAGCCCTATTATGGTGATCCAATGGATATAGTTGATGAGCTGCCACCCATTGATGAAGATGGTCTTATTCAGTACATTCCAGAAGCTGTCATAGGTCAGTGTGAAAAGAAACTTTGATCACGTTCTATTGTGGAATATTTGATCAAATGGAGAGGTTTACCATCTGAAGAGCCTTCTTGGAGACCTGATTCTATATTGGATGAGTATCCATACTTGAGGGAGACATTGGTGTGGCTGAAGCCTATTGCTTATGGAGCTAGTAATGATGCAGACTGGTTCAGGACATCACGCTATTTTAGAATAGTTTTTATCGTACCTAATTTTCAGAGTTAAGCTATCTATATGGGCTTAAAGTACTCTTCAAGAGCTTCATTTTGATATATGGTACATCTCATTTGGACACTCCTACCAAAAGTTATGGTAGATTTGGTCCAACAAGGTCTGTTTACTCAGCAAGCTGTCTACTTTGTTTCGAGATTATCTGTTGAAGACTTTATGGCTCCATTTGCTTCTGAAGTATTTCAAATCATGTATATAGTTGGGGCTTACTTCTGTTCTTCAATTTTAGCTCATGTAGTGGTTATACTTCATATGTTTCCCATTTGTAAAGCTGTAAAAACAGAGTAGTACTCTGTTCTATCCATCTTCTTTCTAGTTATTTCTAGGTTTGTTTTTGAGGACAAAAACTTTTGGGAAGGGATGGATTGTAAGAAGCTGGGAATAACAAATTAGTGTAATAACATTGATATTATGCCATGTCACACTGACATTGGTATAAAAGGAGAGGAGATGTAAATTTTCACATCTTTTTGACACAATAATACAATTACAGACTTTCTCTCCCTTCTTGCTCACAGCTTCTATGGCTTCCCCTTCTTTCCTGCCTTTCTCTCTCTAAATCTAGTCTTTCTCTCTCCTCATCACTCTTCTTCTCTCTCTTCCTGCAGTCTTTCTCTCTCTTCTTCAGTCTTCTCTCTCCTCTGTTTCTCTCCCTAGTTCTCTCTCTGAAATACTTGGGATACATTGTTAGTAAAAGTGGCATGCAGGATGATCCCCAGAAGGTGCAATGTGTCAAGGACTAGCCCACTCCATCCACCACTATTCCAGTACATGGTTTTCTTAGTCTCTTCTCATTTTATAGAAGCTTCATTAAGCATTATGCCACCATTGTAGCACCTTTGATTGATCGACTAAAAAAAGAATCTTTCTTTTGGGATGTCACTATTGATCATAGCTTCAAACAATTGCAGGAAATGCTTACTTCAGCCCCATCCTCGTATACCTTGATTTCTCCGAGATGTTTACTATTCAGTGTGATGCCAATGGTAAGGGTATTGGTGCGGCCTTGCTGCAAGAGCATGGTGTAATTGCTTTTGAGAGCCACAAGCTTGATGACAAGGATATGTAAATGAATGTGTATGACTAGGAGATGTTGGCCATCCTCCATGCTATCAAGAAATGGCACCAGTATTTGTATGGCAGCCGCTTTCAAGTAAAGAGTGACCATCGAGTCCTCCAGTACTTCCTGACTCAGTCTGATTTAACTCCTAAGCAAAGGAGATGGGTGGCGACATTGCAAAACTATGATTTTGATATTTCTCACACTCAGGGAAAAGATAATATCATGGCTAATTCACTCTCTCGGATGTGGACATGCAGAGTATCCTCCATTTCAAAGTTGCATAGTGATTAGATTGGGGATATTCAAGAAGCTTATCTATGGATGAGGACTTCAACCACATCTTCCAAAAATTACAGCATCGGATAATGGATGAAAACTCCCAAATACTAGCCCAAGAATGGCCTTATTTGGTCTCATGGCAAGATTATCATCCCCCATACTTCTCCTTCCACATAAAAGATCATGGAAGAGATGCATTCTTGCCCCATTGCTGGTCACTTGGGTGTTTTCAAAACATATGATAGGATTGCTAAGAGCTTTCACTAGTAAGGCTTATGGAGGGATGTCAAGGATTTTGTGACCAAATGTGTTCCATGCCAACAAAACAAGGATAGCATGCTTAGGCTCACTGGCCTCTTGCAAGCCCTTCCTATTCCTAAAGGGAAATGGACACATATCACCGCGGACTTCATCACATGCCTCCCCATTACCAAGAAAGAATGGAATAGCATATAGGTAATAGTTGATCGCCTCACCAAAGCTACCCACTTGATCCCCACTAAGACACAATACACTGCCTCTCAGGTGGCTACTCAGTTTATGGAGTATGTCTTCAAGTTGCATGGCTTGACACAAGTCATAGTGCATGATTAGGATGTTAAGTCTATGAGCAACTTTTGGCAGATAGTTTTCACATCTGTGGACACTAAGCTTGCTCTATCCACTACATATCACCCCCAAACAAATGGATAGAGTGCAAGAGAGTAGTGTTGCTCTTGCTGACATTGATACGTTTATTACATGAGAGAGGAGGTAGAGTCGCAATTACAAGCATCCTATACCTCTAGGGCAAATTGGAATTCGATCTAGGTGCTAAAAATACTTTAGCATTGACAAATGGAGGTCAAAGGACGGCCACGAGTACTTCCAATGGGAGAGGAAGCATGATTCAGAACGTGCCCATGTTGCCAGCTCCTCCTAGTGTCACCATGCATATGGCTAGTCAAATGGCTGCACCAAGTGTTGGAGGCCAAACAATAAAGCCTAATGTGGTTTCAGGGAATCACTAGTCAATTCCTAATCAAGTGGTTGGGCCAATGGAACGATAGGTAGATGATCACGGCTATGAGTCAAGTGCCTTGAATGTCTTTGGTGAAGTTAAGGATATGATGAAGCACTATACTGACATGATCACCAAAAAATATAAACAAATAGCTGTTGATGTCAATTTCCTAAAGAAGTAACATAATTTGATAGGGAGTCGTCGCTCTGAAAGAGGGTGCTTCCTCAAGATTCAGATGCTCTAAGTGGTGTGGTGGCCAACATTTCCCTAGGAATTGTCCAAATGTTAAATGTGACATATGTGGGAAGTCTGGCCATTTAGCTAGTACCTATTGGAGCAAGATTAGCTCTCTCTAGAAAGGAAGTAAACATCCAAGTCTACTCAACCATCGAGCACAAGGAAATAATCTTTATTAAGATGAGGGACCAAAACAAATATTGCAAAGCGAGAAAGCTATTCTAGAGGAGTTGACTAGTGGCAATGGAGTTAGCCTTATTGAAGTTGTTTGTGTCAAGGGCACTAAAGCTTCTAATTTATGGGTCATTACAAGATGTCAAAAGGGTAGAGAAGGTGAAAAAGACAATGTAAAACCTATCGAGGGAAACCCTAAGCAAGATGATAAAGGGACGCAAGTCCTTAACCTTGACGTGGAAGAGGCAGACCTCTAAAAGCCATTGATGGTAAAGATGATGAAAAAAAGGATAAGGGATTGCAAAGAAGAAGGCAAAAGCCAAGAAAGAGGCACCAAAGCCTATTCAAAGGCCAAAGGGAACTGTCTAGCTGGAAAAGAGAGCTCTTGCTAGCTATCATGAATTTGATTTAGCGAGTTCTCTTTGCAAAGTTAAGCCATATATAAACCTCCTGCAATTGATTAAGTTTTCTCCCGAGTATGCAAGGAATTTAAAAATATTTTGAGCACGGGGTATATCGTGGAGCTGTTGGGAATAGTGCAAGTAGGAGATGATTGGTTTGAGAATGCTAAAAAACATTGTCCAAGGATAGAAGCATATGCTGATGGCATATTAGTGGAATATGCTATTATGGACACATGATCCTTTTATGAGTTCAGAATTGATGGAGAGGCTAGGTCTAGAAATAAATAAAGATGCCTCCATGATTCTTTGAATGGCTAATGATAGTTTAGACAACTTGAAGGTTGCATCACTAAGTTCACGTCGCCATTGCAAATGTGGAATGCATTTTGGACTTTAGGGTGATTAGGTTTGTGGGGTGGCCTAGATATCAAGTATTGCTAGGTAGGCCATGGATCTTACAAGTGAACTATCAGGTTGATATACCTGCTAGTCAGTTGATCTTTGGCAAAGGTGCTACACGTGTAGTAGTAGATACCTATCCTGAATCTCCTCAAAGTGAGAGAGTTCCTTTATCCTCTACAGAGATAGATACATTAGAGGATGTAGCTAGTACTGTGACATCATCAAGTGATGAATCCAATGAGGGATCCACTATAGAGGATATGTATCGAGTAACTTTGAATGAGCCAATAGAGGCTCAAGAGAGGATAAGAGATGTAGATGTAATTGAGTTGGACCTTGATACACTGAATGATGCATGGGCAATCAAATTAGGGTCCATGCTCACTTTGGAAGAAAGGAAGTACTATGTGTCCTTGATTTAGGAATTCTGCGACATCTATGCTTGGAGTTTTGATGAGTTGAGAGGTACTCCACCCAACCTAGTTGTTTATACCATTCCCTTAAAGGAAGGTAGCCGCCTTATGTGATAAAAGTAAGGCATATGCCTTTCAAACTAAGGGATGGGCTGTTTGACGAATTGACAAAACTATGAAAAGCTGGCTTGATATTTTCGGTACAACACATAGAGTGGTATTTACCAGTTGTTATTAGGAAGAAGAAGAATAATCAAATTCGGCTTTATGTATTTCAAAGAGCTTAATAAGCATACGGTTAAGGATTACTATCCATTACCATCCATTGATTAGATTTTAGATCAATCAGCACATGTAGGAAAATTTATTCATTTATGGATTGCTTTGCAGGATATAAAAAATGGCTATTGTTGAGGAAGACGAGCTAAAAATGATAAACAGTGTAGCCATCTCCTCATCCATTACTGCATCCCAATGAGCATGACCAACAACATCCTCAAAACAAGTGGGCTCAGCATCCTCAACTAGTTTCACCATATAAGCATAATGGTGAGACCATGTTGTTGCCATGATCGAGCAGCCAAGTGTTTCCTTGTGGCATGGCTGGTTGGGACAGATGGGTCAAATAGGAATGAAAGTACTTTCTCATTTGGGTTACTTGCCTTGTCTTCATTATGTTGATTTTGAGCACTATGATCATTGTGTTTATGGTAAGCATGCGCAGACATCTCATAAAAAGTCTATTTCACTGAAATCCTTACCTTTAGAGTTAGTACATTTTGATAAATGTCAGATGCCAGGGTTATCTCTAGGAGAAAAGAAATACTTTGTCACATTTGTCAATGGTGCTACTCAAAAGGTATGGGTTTACCCTATTTGTAGCAAGGACAAAGTGCTTGACAAGTTTCAGAAATTCTTGACATTGGTTGAGAACCAGACTAATAAGACACTTAAGTGTCTTTACTCTGACAACAGTGGGGAGTATGTGTCCAAAGCCTTTCGGGCATTTTGTGATGGTAAGGGGATAAAGAGGGATCTCACTGCCCCTCATAATCCATCCCAAAATGGAGTTGCAGAGCACATGAATCGGAACATACAGAATAAGGTTCGTACAATGCTGTCTCATGATGCATTACCCCATGGATTTTGGGAAGAGGCTATTTTATGACAGATGTTCATCTGATTAATAGGTCACCGAACAGGTCTTTGGGAGGGAGAGTCCCTCAATAAGAGTGGTCAGGCAAGCCACCTTATGCTCATTTGCGAGTGTTTGGTTGCGAGGCTTTTGTGCACATAAGGAAAGAAAAGCGTAGCAAGCTGGAACTAAAGACTTGTAAATGCATATTCCAAGAATATGGTGATGAGGGTGAGATGGGTTATAAACTTTGTGGTCCCGAGAAAAGAAAGATAGTATGCAACAATGACGTCATCTTCCATGAAGATCACATGCATAAGCAACTCAAGAAGATTGCGAAAGTCAGGAGGGTTGTTTTTAGGGAGGATGTACCTTTTAGATAGCCATTTGTGCCCAGTGGACAGAAACATAACCCTGTTGTAAATGACCCTAAAAATGCAGGGAATGGTGCTAAAAATGATTAGGATCATCTTGGGCAAAGTATTTCCCAGACTAGGCAAAGGGCAAAGTATTGCCTAGAATGATCCATAGTTGCAGCAAGAAAATATGTAGTTAAGGATAGCCAGTAGAGGGACTAGAAAGCATGTTGAAATTTCAAGACATCAAGCTAAAAATGCAAGTTTGTGAGTTCAACAGCTTGCAAATGCTAAGTCTTTGTTCTGTAGGTCGACCCGACCATCGAGGCCATCTGACAGGTTTGTTCTTGGTGCACAGTATGCTACTGATTATGTCATGGTTACTGACTATGGTGAGCCATCATGCTTCAAGGAAGCAACGATTAGACTGGACAACAAGAAGTGGTTCAAGGCCATGCTATCGGAAATGGAACCACTTGATAAGAATGGTACTTGGGACTTGGTGCAACTGCTGCCTAAAGGGTAGAAAACTCTTCCATGCAAGTGGGTTTACAAGATGAAGGTCACTTCTGGTTCTTCGCTAAAGTACAAAGCATGGTTAGTTGCAAAGGGGTACAAGTAAGAACATGGAATTGACTTTGACGAGATCTTCTTTCCCGTAAGATGACTACTCTAACAACCATTTTGGGCTTGGTTGCAGTTGAAGATATGGAGCTCATACAAATGGATGTAAAGACTGCATTCTTACATGGTGATTTGTATGAGGACATATATATGTAGCAACTTGAAGGTTTTGTTGCTAAAGGCAAAGAGATGATGGTCTGTAAACTGAAATGAAGTTTGTATGGGCTGAAATAGGCACTGAGGGAACGGTATCATAAGTTTGATACTTTCATGCAGTCTCAAGGCTTTCAAAGAAGTCAAGTTGATCATTTCTTGTACACCAAGAAGTCAAGTTTGATACTTTCATGCAATCTCAAGGCTTTCAAAGAAGTCAAGTTGATCATTGCTTATACACCAAGAAGGCAGAAAATGGCAGCCTGATTATCTTAGTTCTGTATGTTGATGACATGTTGATTACTGGCAGGGATACTCATGCCTTGGATTCATTGAAGCAAAGCCTTCAAAGCAGCTTTGACATGAAGGATCTTGGTGATGCCAATCACATTCTTGGGATGCAAATACTCAGAGATAGATCGAAGGGGTTACTCTATCTATCTCAGCAGGAGTATGTATCCAAGTTTTTGCAGCGTTTCAATATGGAGGGGGGAAAGCAATCAGAGTTTCATTGCCTCCATATGTGAAACTTAGTGCAGAGGACAACCCTGCATCTGATGATGAGAAGGCTAAAATGGCCAAGATTCTGCATGCTTCAGACTTTGGCAATTTGATGTATACTATGGTTGCTATACATCCTGACATTGCCTTTGCAATGGGAGTGGTTAGCAGGTACATGGAAAACCCTGACAAGAAGCATTGGGAAGCAGTGAAAGGCATTATGAGATACCTTAAGGGCACAAAGGAGTCGTGCCTTTGCTTTGGTAAGCATAAGATATCTGTCATTGGCTTTATAGATGTAGACTTTACTGGACATGCGGATTGCAGGAAGTCCACTAGGGTATGTGTTTAACTTCACAGGGGGATCTGTCTCTTGGATATCTAGGTTGCAAAAGTATCATTTCATCAGAGAGGTACTTGATAGCAAGAGCATTGAGCTTGTCAAGGTGCACACTGATGATGATAACCCTGCAAACCTTCTCATGAAGGGTCTTCCAATAGAGAGGTTTGCCTATTTCCGATATATGATGGGTATTGGATAGGTATAGTCTCTTTAGTTTTGTACATACTTAGAATTAGCCGATTTTTTTCCTCTACCTTTGGGAACATTGCCTTTAGGGGGGAGGCTATTGGGATAAAGGGCAGTGCTCGTGTCTACCGTAAGGGTCAGCTTGTACATAGTACATATACCTATCTAAAATCATTATTGAGGTACACTCTTCTGTACCACAAATATTGTTTTTCTATCTCTTATCTCTCTCAACCTACATCTCTACACAGAAGCTCCATTGTAGCTAACTTAACATGGTGGCCATCAATTTTCCAGGATGCTTTCAATTATGTTAAGTGCTATGATGTCTGCCAAAGACACGATGCCAGGGAGAAATTTAGGTGGCCGCCAAACCCTATTTTAGTTACGTTACCCTTTGAAAAATGCGGTATTAATTTTGTTGGACCAATATACTCTTCATCGACTATCCGAAAGTGTTATATCATTGTAGTGATAGACTACTTTACAAAGTGATTTGAAGCTTGGGCAATGATGAAGGATAACACTAAGAAGATGGCCAATTTTATTATGGAGTAGATTGTTTGCCATCTTGGTCCACCTAAGGAGTTAGTATTTGATCGAGGGACACACTTCTTGAATAAGGTTATAGTAGCCTTGACAAAAGCTATGAAGATTAAACACAATTAAACTGCCCCATATAATCTGCAAGAAAATGGTTAAGTAGTTGAGAGTATGAATAAACAGCTTGTAGATCCATGATAGTGTTTGAAAGTAAGCGAGATCGGGATAAGAAATTGTATGTGGTAGTTTGGGCTTACAATATGACATTCAAGAGAGCTACATGCCACACCTCGTTCAAGTTGGTATATTGGGAAGAGTGTGTCTTACCATTGGAAATAAAGCTGCCCATTGTGCGATTTGCTCTCAATAATTCATTGGGTGGGGCAAAAGTATTGCAAGAAAGATTTATTTCTCTTGTGCATCTTGATGAAATTCTATTGTAGGCTTTATTATATCAAGAGGTAGGGAAGAAGAGAACGAAGGAACTTCATGAACTTTAAGCTAAGAAATGTAAATTTGTAAAGGGTCAATTGGTGCGGTACTATGATGCTCGTCGTGAGCTATTTATTGGTAAACTAGAATCCAAATGGGATGGGCTGTATAAAATTGTTTGTATAGGAAAAAATGGCTCTAAAGCCCTTTTAATAGACTTGCAAGGGATAGAGTTTAAAAATAAAGTTAACTTTAATAAGCTGAAGCCTTACTACATGTAAGGACTGACATCGCGGACTTGGTGCCTGTGTGCAAGTCCTTCATGATTTAGCTTTAACTTGCAGGAGGTAACAAGACGATCGGATGGGAAGAATTATTCCTTATCTTGAGCATCCATATTTAGAGCAATGTTACCACCAAGGTCAAGTGATCTGGTGGAGTAAAGGTTATCATGTTATTGAGTGGCAAGATGGATCTTTCACATGGGATATTCAGGTCTACTACCACCATTGTTAAAGGATTCTTATTACAAGTGATCATATTGAGTTCAATGATAAGGAAGGAAGGATTGCACTTGTCATACATCCTCTCCCTCGGCTCGACTTTGATTATCACAAGTACGAGTAAGCTAATTAGTATGGTGTGGCCTATCAATGAAGATTGGGTCTATACTTTGTATTTTGATAGAGCTTCTAGAGGGCCCACTAAGCATACGAGTATTGGTATGGTCATTCAAGATCCCAGATGTAGGCTTGTTATGAAAATGGGAGTACATTTAGGACACTCTTTTACTAATAGTATAGAAGAATAAAAGGCCTTGATCATGGGGCTGAATGTAGCCCGATGTGGTGGTATCCACCAATTATTGGTGAAAGGTGACTCGTAGTTAGTGATCAACCAGTTGAATGGACCCATATTGTGTGGGATCCCATCCTACGGATGTACCATCGTGCAGCCATGGATATGTTGCATATTTTTGATACGATGACTTATTAGCTAGTTCCTTGACATAGTGGAATCACTTTGTGGATTCCCTAGTCAATTATGCTTTTGTTCAAGATGTATTTTTCAATCGTGGTCTGGGGGAGCTCTTACAATTACCTTCTAACATTAGGCCGTAACTACTTTGGGGTCTTCTTGCTGACATGTCCTATTTTGGCCCGTCGATGGCTAGTTTGAGTCATGAGTCAGGTAGCAAATGAGCACCTTCCTATTCTATCGTGGAAGCATAGGATCATTTATCGTCATATTCATCAGACACCCCTTGCTATTTATGCAGGGGGTTAGCCAATAACTTAATGCATTTAGTGTAGGGCTTGAGGAGCCCTTATCCTTGGTTGGTCTTGTGCTTCAATAGTAGAGTTATGTTAGGACCAAGGGCTTGTTTTAGCAGTATGCTGTTGAATGGTCATTTTGTGAATTATCTTGTTAGGCCAAGAGGGCCAGTCATTCTGCAGTAAAACGTCACATTTCATTAGGCCAAGAGGGCCATGTGTCTATTTAGTGAAGGTATGGTTAATGGTTTTGTCTTAGTGTTGTGCTAAGCATATTTAACAGAACCTGGAGGGAGTCTCTTGCTATGTAGAAGCTTCTTATGGCCTAGTCTAGGTGATATTTTTCCTTTTTGAGTACTTTCTCTCTATGCTATATGTATTTATATACTTGCGGGGATTTTTTTTTTGGAATCGATATTCAAGACATGAAGTCCCAGGGTTAGGTTAGGTATATCTAGGGGAGGTTTGAGTAGTTGTCTATCTCCTGTAAAGACATTGTCATGCATTCTAAGACCTGTTTTTCGAAGGTAGTCATAGCGACCCTCTTCTGCTAGCCTGCTAGGCAACTATTCTAGGAGTCCTTGCTAGTGTAAGATAGTTAGAGAAGCTTGCCGAAATAAAAGGAAGCAATAAGCATGGATATATTTGCAATATAAAAATCCATAGATGTGTAAAAAGGGGTTCTAACCCCTAAAATAGGAAAGAAAAGAAAGAAAAATCCTAAGAGCAATTGATTACCGCTTTGCGAAGGCTTGGTAGGTTCTTGGGGATGAGTTGACCCGGGACTGATGCCTTGTCTTCCTAGGGATGGCATCTAGCTGGAAAAGAAATACTAAGGAAGGTTGGAGCAAAAACAAAAGTGAGCAAAAGACAAAAAGATTAAAGTGTCGTCTTGCGAGAGCTTGGTAGGTTCTTGGGTACCAAGTCAAAACTTGAGGGCGATGCCCTGTTCTCCTTGGGTCACTACGCTTAGCTTCCTTCTTTTTACACGTTCGAGTATGGAAACCTTGAAAGAAAAATGTGTTTAAATGAAAATATATACTAACTAGGCTATACGAGTCCTTTGTAGGAGTTCCTGGTCTAGTTATCCTAAGTTGGGTAGGTAGTTTAGGCCACCACCTAGGATGACTTCTTTGATGGTTCTTTTTAGCCCATGTCTATGTTGGAGTAGTTGGTTAGCAACTCACTTTGGATTTCTATCAGATTATGCTAGGCCTATCCCTTGAGGATTTTCATGCCTTGATTTTTTCAGGGGGTAGGGTGAAGTTGTGCTTGTGCTTTGTTGAGTCTTCTATTTTGTGGTAGCTTGATGCTCTTTATGGTTGTTGTTTGTGTAGACCAATTTGTTGGATTTGACAGCTGAGTCACCTTATCCCATGGTTGCCAATGAGAGGATTTTCGGAGCCCACTTTAATGCGAAAAAGTGCTCAAGAGGCATAAAAGACCAAATTTTCATGGAATATGAAACAATTGTCGATCGATGAGCTAGAGTTTTTCTCGATAGAGTTTGATGCCAAGAATGCAATGCAAGTATCGGTTTGTCGATCGGAGTCCATTTGACCCCCATTTAATCCCCCGCAAAGGTTTCGCGTTATAAAGCAGCTATGTGATCCGAGAGCCAAAAAGTGTGTGATGGAGGCCAAGTTGATAGATTTCGGCACTATGAAGCTGCCTATCTAGTCAGATCTTGAATCAAAGTTCGTATAGGCTTCCGTTCGGAAAAAACCCACTTTCATGTAGTGTGAAAATCTAAAATTTGAGCTAAACATGTTAATGATTAAGCCTTAATGACTTAGTTAAGAGGCAAAAAGCCCAAAAACTGAATGACATGGGAGGGGGTGCCTTTTTTTCGGCACCCCATTTTTTGATTAAAAAATGGGAGTTGGCACAACTATAGGCATTAGAAGGAATGGAGAGGGCAGCAAGATGAACAATTTCTATGCATCCAATCGCTTCAATCCGTGCAAAAAATGATGCAGTAAATGGAAAGATCAAATTCTAGTCTTCCTCTCTCCTCTCTCCTCTCTCCTCTTGTGTGTTTCCATGGTTGATTCTATGAGAGAAGGGGGTGGGCTGAAATGAGAGATTTTGATCGTGGGATGATGCAGAAGCGTAGATCAAGGCTGGAAGGAGCGTCAATGGTTGTTGGGAAGTGTCAATGGGTCTCCAATCATGAGATACATATGATACATAAGGCATTGTTCAATGAGTATGTTGTAAATTCAATTGTTTTATGATAAACTCTGTTGTTGGTAAATGATTGAAAATGGTTGTAATTGGTTGTCAATGCTGTGATCTATCAAAAATGTTAAGGAAATCAATAAAAATCAGTCATTTAATAATTTCTTTATAAAACGCAAAACCCGCAACATTGCGGTTTTAAGAAAAATCATGAGTTTTTGGGGTTTTGTTGTGTAAATGGTATTCACATGGGATGGAATGTGATTGACAAAAAATTCTCCACAACCTTAATTGGTTGTAATAAATAAATAAAAAATATCAATATTTATCAATAAATAAATAGATAAAAAGAAAAAAAGAAAAAATAGGTTTTTTTTTGCGTTCGAAAAATAGGAAAAAATCACAGTTGTATTTGTGAATGCATGATAAGACTGAGGCATGAGGTTCAACCCTATCTTTATGTTAAAGTGGGTATTTACTGCTTTTATGAAGGAAAAATACATAAAAATGCTTTCTAAACCTACAATTGAATAGATAAACTTAAGTAGTAGGGAGAAGGGGGATGTTAAGGGCTGATAATGCATTGAATTCTAATATATTTTTTTGATGCATGGCATATGGGACACGTGGTTTTGAAAATTGAGGGTCTAATAGCACAAGCATACTTGGTGCGTGTTGGCACCCTAGGTAACGCGACAGCCCCCTTTAGAGTAAAGGCATGAAAAGAAATGCTTTTGATACTTCACAATGATGGTTGTTGATGAAAAAAATGTTTGAGCACTCTAAATTGTGAAAAACACGGATCTAGAGTATAGGTATGGTGGCTTGAAGACATAGAGTGAACTCATGAAGACATAGAGTTGAAGATAGAATGTCACACAAGTGAAATAGGTTCCAAGATTGAGACTTGGACTTATTCAAAAAATCCTGTGTGGCTGGAGAATGACTCAGATACTTGACTGAAAGGACAAAAGTACCATCATATTACATTCAAAATGAAAGGAAAGTACAATGCTTTATAGGTTCAGGATAAGTAGCACTATCTACCATTATGCTTATGGGATCTAGTAATCATACATGTCCTTAGCCAACTGATCCATACAAAGAGACACACAAGGTGTGATTGCCTAAATCTCAACACCCATCCTCAATCACAACTAGAAAGGAACAAAGTATGTAGAGGCTTTAGTGAGTATCACTTGCAAAGTGTGGGCACACCACAAACATGGTAAACACCAGAGACTGTCGTAGAAAAGGCTAGGTGTGGGTACCAAAGATATGGTGGACATCCAGAGGTTGTAACAAGGGCCTCACAAAGTGTATAGAGGCTGCAATGCCAGGTTATATGAGGAGTTTACAAAGCTTAAGATAGAAGCATTAGGGCAAGGTTATACAAGGTTTCAAAAAAGTCTATCAGAAAATTGGAAATAGAAGGATTGGTGAGGCTTGTCCTTCTTCTCCTAATGGTCTTCTTCTTCTTCTTCTTCTTCTTCTTCTTCTTCTTCTTCTTTCTTTGCTCCATGATCTTCTTCTTCTATTATAGTTGCAAGATAGGATTTTTGAGACCACTTTTTGGCATGACAGAACTTCTTAGAGTGTTCACTCCTTTTGTAGAAGTCATAAAATATATGGTCCTTTTTTCGTTTGTTCCTGTTGACATACAACATTTTTTCATCCTTAGAAGTACTTGACTATTCTTTATTTTTGATCTTCTTTTATTATTCCAATAGAGAGGCCTTAATGTCAACTAGTTTATGGTTTGGCACGTTGATTAAAGTGGTTGAAACATTATCATAATCATGAGGCAAACTTTTAGACAAGGCACCAATACATATATCTTCATCCATTTTTAGATGTATTCCTGCAAGCTGGGTTAGAAGACTTTCCATGTAGTTTAGATGGGATGCTAGGGATGTATGAGGCTTCATGTCAAGTTAAAAAAATTCAATCAATAAACATACTTTGAGGACTTGGACTATGCACCAAACAAAGTATCCAAGCTATCCCAAGTGTCATGGGATGTGTCGTAAGCATCCATATGATAGATGTAGTTGTCATCCAACTCCAATGTGATGATGGCCTTTTCTTTGTCATCATTCTTCTACCAAGTAGCTACAAGATCTACATTTCGGGGCTTCTTCTCTTTGGCATTTGTGATGGTCCATAGGCTCTTCTTAATCAAGATGCGGGTCTACCAGGTATGAAACCCGACTCCTTTGAAGAGAACTATTGAAGAGTCTTTGCCTATGCTGGAGTGGCTGGAACAACAATAAATCAATACCAAATTCTCAAATTTGATCACAGAAGGAGGCGAGTTACCCTAAGTTGTAGGGTTAGTGGTTTGTTTCCTTTGGGGAATATTTAGCGAGGAATATATTATATATCCTAAAACAATTCATTAAAAGAGGGGAGAATGTATTGTATGTGTTCTATGTATGTGCGGTGCATCTTGGGGCCAATCCTTGTGCTGAGGTATAGGAGAGTTGTAGTGGGGCCATAGCAATCAGCCAAGGGGCGCTCCCTTTGTCTGTGCTTACATGGTGTATTACATTGATATGTGCAAGACTCCCTTTGAGGAGTGTGGGAAGGGATATCCGTTGGATTAAAATCCATACAAATGAGAAGTTTATCCGTTGGATTAAAATCCATACAAATGAGAAGTTTTACATTAGAGATTAGGGTAGTATACCCCTTAGATACTCTTGGCCACGAGGCCGTGAAGTGTGGCTTGGGTGTGTAGTAGAGGCCCCATTAGTGCCATAGAGCTAGTGTCGAGCCCGTTTTAGGTCCCAATGATAGGTTACTTGGTTGGAAGGAGATCCTAATATGGTAAAATAAGAAGCCTTCACATGGGCTTTTATGAATCAAGACAATGCAAGTTTTTCTAGAATAGAATTTGTTATGTATATCTTGCTAGACTTTTTGCAGATGAACCTTGGTACCATAACTTGCTTATTAGCTAAAATGATTTATGTAGGTTGGGTGGGTGGATATCTTAATAGTAACCATTATATAGTGGGTGGACCAAATTGTTTGGACAACTTTACCTTTTTATAGAGATAGCTTGTTAAGAAGGCCAAGAACCCATCCGATCTTTTGTAGGAGACTATCATGATGGCCATGAATTACTTGTTAAGAGAAAAAATTGTCTTTGAATCAAGTGTAGAGTTGGTTCCCTTAATGTGTTTCCTTGATGTGACAGAGTTATATTCGTTTAGTTAACTAGATTCCATGTGTCTTGGTTAGGGCCTAGTAATATTGATATTAGAATAATGAAATGGAAAACTATTGAAGGTTGCTCTCGATTGTTCCACGTTGAGGGTATCTCACCCTATGCATTTGCAATATTCTCAATAGCATGATTATGCTTCATGCTATAATTATATTTTTTTGTTTGTTTGTTTGTTTGCATTTAGAGTATTAGAGGATGGTGACTCTCCTTGCAATTATTACTTTCTCCTTTATGCCATGGTTTTTTTCATGAAATCAGAGGATTGAGCCTTGCTCTTACATTTATAATACAATGATGATCCAAACAACTTCCATTTGCTTTTGTATGGGCTAATGAGTTGTATTAGCATAGTTTTTGCAGCAACAAACAGCATGTTGTCAAATATATATGTAAGTCGGAATCGAGTGTTGCAACTAAGCAAGTAGTTGCAAGAAAAAATTTGGGATAATTTTAACAATCTAGCAAGCATGGTATGCACATATGGTTTGTTACAAATGGCACCATTGATGTTGATAAACACCATTTGAATAGTTAGTATGATCTAATTTCTCATTGAAAGAAGAATATCCCAAACAAGTGACTTTTTCCAATTGTGATGCTCGAGTGTTTTGGGCATCATTGGAGAATTGGTTCAATGAGTGGTCAAGCAAGCCCCAATTAATGGTAGGGCAAAGTTTGAAACAACTACCTGAATTCAAATAAAGATGGGTGGGGTGTTAAGAGCTACCCAAGTTTGGTTGCAATCAAAGCTTTAAATTAAGAAACACAAACAAGAAACTTGATAAGATGACACAGTGATGCATGTCATACACATGCGAAGAACTATAAGCATGTGACACACAAATCAATTATAGACCATTGAATGGTGTGTGAAACATAAAGTGGCATGCCACATAATTCAAATCCCAAATCAAAAATCCTAATATAAAATGATGAAAAGAACACCTTTGTGATAGGCAAAAGAGATGAGGGGCTCTTTGGAATGTTTGTCCTCTTCCTCCTCTTCCTCCCTAGTCACTCTTCTCTCACTAAATTCTTATTCAAAAGGTGAAACAATGACACATAAGGGAACTACACACAAAGATGACTCAATAATAAGGATGAGGAAATGATCAAGGTTCACAACTAAAAAAGCATTTGTTTTGACTCCAAGGTTGGTTCTTACGAGTGCATAGACTCATATAAAACGAAGTAAGAATGCCCACATAAGGGGACTACACACAAACACTACTCAATAAGGAGGAGGAGGAAAGGTTAAAGGTTCACAACTAAGAAAGCCTTTCTTTTGACTCTAAGGTTAGTTCTTAGGAGTGCATAGACTCATATATGATGAAGTAAGAATGCCAAGAAAGAGAAAGTGGAAGGATAACACATGATTCTAGACATTTGGAGGATTTTTGGAAATTATAATTTCAATCTAATTAGTCTAACTTAAGCATAAAAAGTCAAAATGTCTTTAGAAATCTACTCATCAATATCTTTTTAATGATATATATCACAAAATAGGATTTAATCTTAACCTCATGATAAGTTCTCCCTTTTGAGTTGAAAATTTTCCAAAGTCCTCGAAGATGTCTCATATCTTCAAGTAGTATTGAATGCAAGTACAACCTATCTATTTAAGGTATAGAATACTTAGCACATTATTTACATAGATTGTTAAGGAGCACATACATCAATTAGATGTAGTAGCTAGCTACAATATCACATATGAAATGCACAATATCCTCAAAGCATTAAAATATTTGCATTAATAATAAACTAGTTTGGATGTTTGCACAAAAGGAGGATTGACTAAGGTGTCAAAAGACGTAGGTCTAGAGCATGATAGGAGCTATGGTGGATGGAAGATGAAGATTAAGCTCATGATGACATCGATAAAGACTTGACCTCCTTGTTACACAAGTGAATTAGGTTTCAAGATTGAGACTTGGACTCATAAACACAATCTTGTGTATAAGATTGACAATGACCATGAGACACTAGCTAAAATGGGAAAGCATCATGATATTGCATTCATTATATATGAAAGTGACATCCAAGTACAATGTTATATAGAGATGGGTAGCTAGGTGCCAGTCTTCCTCTCTATGCATATGGGATTCTTGCAGCTTGCATGTCTTCAGCCCATTTGCTCTCACAAAGGGGCAGCATGGATGTGATTCCAAATCTCAATACCCCTCCTTAATCACAACCAAAAGTACAAAGTTTGTAGAGGCTTTAGTGAAAGCAACACCCGCAAAGTGTGGGCACACCATAAACATGGAAAAACACTAGAGGCCATCGCAGAAAAGGCTAAGTGTGGGTACCACAAACATGGTGGACATCCAGAGTGAGGAGTCTACAAGCTTATGTCATAAGCATTAGGGCTAGGCATTACAAGGCTAAAAAAGTCTAGTAAAAAATTGGGTCAAGGACCAGCAGGCCCTTGCAGTTTTCAGTATTTCTTTTCGCATAGATCTTCAATTTATTGTAGGTATTCTTGTCGGTGTAATCTAGCTTGCTCTTTTTGATATTGTACTTGTTCTTCACTTTGCTTGCAACGTCAGTGTCCACCGCTTTGATCTTTTGGTCCTCTTCTTTTAGGTCCTTCTGGTCTTCTACTTCATTGACTTTGCTTGCAACAGTTGCATCAATCTTCATGTTCATGTCCCCCTCAAGAAAAGGTATCATCTTTGAGGAAATGGAAATGACTTCAAACTCTTGTACTTTCTCCAAGGTAGGAGGAATTTCTTCAAATAGTGATAGCACTTGAATGGTCACAACTCCATCATTCCCTACAAGTAAGACAAGCACATTTTCTATGTGTTTGAAATGAGCAACAAGAGTAATCTTACTCTTTGTTGGAAGTAGCCATATAGAAATTTTCTTATTTGACATTCCCATGATAGGATATCAGCTCCAAATGACTAGCAAAGAGTTGATCTTGAATGTGCTAAAGAGCACAAGTGCCAAGAAGCACTAACTTAGTATCAAGAGATACTATCTTGATGAGCTTGGTGTTGATCTTGATTCTTCTTGCTTGATGATTTAATGTGAACCCTTCAATGCTTGAGTCCCCTCCTTGCATGTAAAATCTTGATGGTAAATCAGTTCAGAGAGAGAGAGGCAAGATCTCCAATCAGAAGAGTGGGAAGAGGTTGAAAAAGAGCTTAAGCTCCTTGTTGAGCTTGAGATCTTGAAATCTTCAAAAATCCTAAAAAACTTGTCCTCCTTGTTGATTAATCAGTGGCATTGAGTAGATGAGATTTGTAGGGGTCCCTTGAGCCTTCCAACTAGCAAAGATAAGCAAATGAAGTGAGAAATGAAGCTTAGTCAACTTTGGCTATGGTAGACTGTGATTAGGGTTTCTGGCTGTTTGAATTTCTACTTGTAGCAGCGCGTACACACAATCTTATGATGAAATATTTGATGAAGATGAAGCTTATGTAGTAAGCTTCCAAAGCCCTATAGCCACAGGGTAAACCGTGGTGGATGCTAGCAGCATAGAGCGTATGGATGAAGACTCGTCAGCAAGTTTGAATTTCCACAATCCTGCCTTTTGATGCGCATAATGTTGGGATTTTTGTGATGGACTAAAGTGCCCTAATTTGTAGAACAACTTCCTAGAAGAGATCGACTTAAGATGTGGCGTGTAGATAGAGTTGTGAAAGCTCCAAGTACATTAGGTCCTATTGGCTATGGAGGTCACATAGAATAGAAGTTGACAGAGTTGACAATGCTGAGCTATAGATGGCCTAATGTTGAGCTCTGAGATGACAAAGGGGAGCTTTAGGAGCAAGAGTAGAGATCTCTAGAGGGAAGCATGCCAAGATCTTTTCATGTTGAAGAGATCTAAGAGCTTAAAGCAAGGTGGCTATGGCTGCCAAGCAGGGAAGTGAGAAGAAGAAGTGGAAGATTAGGTCCTAAGCTGGGGACTGAGCCCAAGCCAAGCTACATGACAGTAAAAGAGAGTTGGAGACACAGTGCCATGCCCGACTGGTGGGCTTTGATACCATGTCAAACGATGAGGGATCTACAGCATGACAAGAGCTATGGTGGATGGAAGATAAAGATTAAGCTCATGATGACATCGACAAAGACTTGACCTCCTTGTTACACAAGTGAATTCGGTTCCAAGATTGAGACTTGGACTCATAAACACAATCTTGTGTATAAGATTGACAATGACCAAGACACTAGTAGCTGAAATGGGAAAGTATCATGCTATTGCATGTCAAGATTGTGGGAGAGAAGGAAGGAGTCTCGCTTGAAGCTTTCTTGCTTGCACAATGGGGGAAGACACACAAGGGTGGAGGCTGAAAACAGTTTTTCTCTTCTTAGTTGTGTAAGCCAAAAGAACTCAAGTACAAAGAAATAGAAGAACCCTATATATGGGTCTCAAACCAAACTCAACTAACTAAGGTGGCATACTAACTGAGCCACGAACTAGAGTAGATAAGGATAGCTATCATGTAGCTATTATTTAGGGGCGGTGTACCAACCGCATCTGCAACTGACAAGTCGGTGACATAAATACACAACGGTCACCCTGGCGTATCACGAGTGGAGCTCAATATCTCAACACTCCCCCTCGAGCTCAATCCCAATTCTTGCACACCAAGCAGGTCTCTGAACTTGCGCAGCTTCTCTGCGCCCAATGCCTTCGTGAATATGTCAGCTACCTGATCCTCTGTGCTGACATAAACTAGATCAATAAGACCTAGTAAAACCCTCTCTCGCACATAGTGATAATGCACCTCAATGTGCTTTGTTTTAGCATGATAGACTGGGTTATTTGCCAAGTGTATACTACTCATGTTGTCACAATAAATGACAACTGGCCCATCTGTAGACTGATGCATATCATAAAGTAGCTTATGCAACCAAGCTACCTCACATGCAGCCATTGCTGCACCCCTGTACTCAGCCTCTGTGCTCAACAAGGCAACTGTAGGCTGTTTCTTGCTGCTCCAAGTGGCTGCAGCACTCCCAAAAGAGAACACATATCCACTGGTAGATCTTCTATCAGAAATACTACCAGCCCAATCAGCATCAGTGTATCCATGCAACTGTATCTGAACCCCAGTCTCATAAAATAGTCCATATTGCAATGTGGACTTCACATACCTGAGTATGCGTCTAGCCGCATCCAAATGTGGTTTCCTTGGAGCCTGCATAAACTGACTTACCAATCCAACAGCATAGCTCAAATTGGGCCTGGTAATAGTCATATAAATCAAACTTCATACTATGCGTCTGTACATAGTAGGGTCTTCTAAAAGCTCACCTGTATCTGTGCTCAGCTTCACATTCTGCTCCAAAGGAACTGAAATAGGCTTACAGTCTGTCATCCCATATTTGGACAGCATGTCCAATCCATACTGCCTCTGCAAGAGCTGTATCCCACTTGGTGATCTAATCACCTCAATGCCCAAGAAATAACGCAGCTCTCCCAAATCCTTCATCTCAAACTTCTGCTTCAATAGCATTTTCACATGAAGGATATCTTCATCACTGTCACCTGTCATAATCAAATCATCAACATAAATGACAAGTAGCATAATACCTTTCTCTGTTTTTCTCACATAAAGTGAGAAATCTGCCTTGGAAATCTGAAAGCCAATAGTGACAAGATGCTATCCTATCTTGTCAGACCATGCTCTAGGTGCTTGCTTCAAGCCATACAAGGCTTTCTTCAACCTGCAAACAAACTCAGGATGAACAGCATGCACATAACCTGGTGGCTGCTCCATATAGACCTCTTCTTGCAAATCACCATGCAAGAAGGCATTCTTTACATCCATCTGATGTAAAGACCATCCCTTTGATGCAGCCATAGCAATGACCGCTCTTACGGTTGCCATCCTTGCAATCAGACTGAATGTTTCTTCATAGTCAATACCATATGTTTGTGCATACCCCTTGACTACTAATCTTGCCTTGTATCTGTTCACAGAACCATCTGCATGGTGCTTCACCTTATAAACCCACTTACAGCCAATTGCATTTTTACCTTTAGGCAAAGGTACCAATTCCCATGTAGCATTAGCTTCCAAGGCATCCATTTCTTCATCCATGGCTTTCTCCCATTTTTCTTTTCCCATGGCTTCCTCAAAGAAGTGGGTTCTGGTTCCTGTTTCACTTTGACCATATATGCATAGTGAATGGCTGTAAATCCATCATATTGCAGCCTATCCACAGGATACCTAGCTCTCGTAGACCTGCGCAAAGTAGGTTCACTCCCAGGTGCTCTCAAAACATCCTTGGTCTTCCTTACTCCAGGTGTAACAATAGAAGGAATACCCAACTCATCATCAATGCTCTGTTCTGAGCCACTGAATTCACCATCCACATAAGAGTGACCTGCATTCACATCAAACATGGGCTGATCAACCTTCTCTTTTACAAGCATACCACTATCTGCATTACTTTGAGAAGATTCTCCTGATCTCAATCTGCCTATCCATGGCGAAGAATGTGAACCACTGCTAGAGGATGCTCCAGGTCCACTAATATTTTGTGACTGCTGCTGTGAATTCTGTGCAGCATTACCATTTTGTGCATCTACATCATCAATCACATTTACTAGTTTATACCAGCTACTCATCTCATAAAAAACAACATCTCTGCTCACTGTAAACTTACGAGTAGAAGGGTTATAGCATCTATACCCTTTTTGCTGCAGAGAGTAACCAATAAAGATGCACTTCTCAGCTTTTGGATCCAACTTGGATCTCAGCTCATCTGGCACATGTACATAGGCAATGCAACCAAAAATTTTCAAATGAGAAATATCTGGTTTCCTACCAGTATACCTCTCCTCTGGAGTCATTCCATGCATTGCTGCAGTGGGAGTCGTGTTCATTATGTAGACTGCTGTAGCAACTGCTTCAGCCCAATAAAAATCTGGCAAGTCTTTTTCATTGAGCATGGCACGAGATACCTCTCTAATATGCCTGTTTTTCCTTTCTGCAATTCCATTTTGTTGTGGGGTATGACTGCATGAGTATTGCTGCTTTATGCCATGCTCCTGCAGGAACCTTGCAAACTCATTTGAGAGGTACTCTCCCTCTCCATCTGACCTTAGGCATTTTATCTGCAGGCCTGTTTCTTTTTCAACCATCGCTTTAAGAGTTTTGAAATGCCCAAAAACTTCACTTTTCTTTTTCATAAAATACACCCAAACTTTTCTGCTATAGTCATCAATAAAACTGACAAAATAATGACAGCCTCCAAGAGATGCAGCTTTAGTTGTCCACACATCAGAGTGGATTAATTCCAATGGCTTCTTACTCTCTTGAACATGTCTAGGAAATGGTTTCCTTGCCTGTTTTCCAAACTGACAGGCTTCACATACCTTATGCATTTCTGCAACCTTGAATTTTGGCAATCCTGCAACAATATTTTGGGCCTGCATTGATTTAAGTCGCTGTACATTAACATGACCAATGCGTTTATGCCAGATATCAATATCTGCAACTACACCGGTCCCATGTGCAAACATTGCTGCACTCAATTCAGACATGTTTGCATCCAATGTAAACATTCTGCCCTTCTTCTTTCCTTTTGCTATCAAGCGACCTTTATTTTTCATATCCTCAACAAAGCATCCATGAGGATTAAATCTGACCTGCAAGCCCTGTTCAACCATTTGACCAACAGAAACCAGATTCTTGGTGATATTCGGGACATGAAATACATCGGACAGGTATTTCTTTTTCCCATCCTGCATAGACAAGGGAATTTTTCCAATCTGCACAATAGGATGTGCAGTATCATCACCAGTCTCCACAAATCCTGGTTTTTCCATTTTCCTTGCATCCTCCATCCATTCTGCATGACCTGTCATGTGGTTTGATGCACTTGAGTCAACATACCATACATCGTTGCTTTCTTCTGCACTTGTCACAGAATTGTTCATGTGCTGCACCATAAACAGATGCTCATTTCTGTCATCACCCTGTCTACTAGAGGATGCATAATTTCCTTGTTGCAGTTTTCCATTCATGATGTCATTCTGCTTTTTATAGCAGTCTTTAGCCATATGACCCATTTTACCACAATAGTAGCATTCAACATTACTGTTTGCATTTTGGCCTCTTTGCCATCCACCATGACCTCTTTGGCTCCCCCTGCCTCTAGAGTTACCACGTCCTCCATAGGACTGGTTTTCTTGAGTTTGCTGCATATTCTGATTTCTATCATGGCCTCCAAATCGGCCTCCTCTACCTCTGCCTCTACCTCTTCCAGCATTTGAGTAGAAGACAGCTTCTTTTGAAGTTCCTCCTGAAGAAGATGCACCACCATTTCTCTGTTCCTCAGAAATTAGAAGAGCAATCAACTCCTCAAAATCAGGAAATCTTTCACGAACTGAAATGGATGTCCGAAACTGTGCATAATCCTTTCCTAGACCATTCAAGGTCACAGAAACTAAATCATCATCTTCCACTGGTGACCCAATGGAAGCAAGTGCATCTGCAATCTTCTTCACCTTCATGTGGTAGTCATTGATGCTCATATTTTCTCTTTGCACATTGTGCAACTCTTGCTTGAGCTGCATTTTCCTGGCTTGCGTATTTGTGCTATACATTTTTGACAAAGTATCCCATGCCTCCTTTGGCATACTTGCATCTTGAATATGCACAATCATAGAGTCTGAAATGCTGATAGACAGCCAATACATAACTTTCCTGGCTCTCTCATGCCATGCTTTAAATGCCTGCATTTGCTGTTGATTGGGAACATCAGGAAGAACTGGTTCTTCTTCATTTCCTGCAACAAATTTCCAATATCCTTTTCCCATAAGGAAATTCGTCATTCTAAACTTCCATGCTTGGAAGTTGTTCTTGTCAAGCTTTTCAGTGACAATCTGTGAAAGAGAATCAGATGCCATTACAGAAGACTGCAAAAAATTCTGTCACTGCAAAAACCACAGCTTCACCCTCACAAGGGAAAATCTGCAAAACTGGCGAAAGTGGTATTTGACCACACAGTCACTTCCTAGTGACGATTTTGCATCAACAGGCAACAGGGATGATTCTGTAACTCCCAATGTCTCTGCGCACAAGCATACAATGCAATTTTTACAGTAACTATTGACCGACCTGTAGAACAGTGGCTGCACAGCATAAAACTGGGCCTTTTCCTGAGTGCGTGCAGAAAACTTCCGCCTCCAAAACAGGCCCCGAAATGGCCTCAAATAAAAAAAACAAGGTCGCCAAGGGCTAAAGCCCTTATCCCGCAGCATATACTGCCCTCTTGCTTCACCGCGAAGGGCGTCTCAACCTGAGACAATGCACTCCTGCACTTTCCGGCTGTGCTACCTGCAGAGATCTGCTCCCGAAACAGAAAATGAAAGCAACACTGCTCCTCTTACCAGAACACCGTGAGCTTGGCTTGCTTTCTTGAGCTCCTTACCATGAACAAGGCTCTGATACCATGTCAAGATTGTGGGAGAGAAGGAAGGAGTCTCGCTTGAAGCTTTCTTGCTTGCACAATGGGGGAAGACACACAAGGGTGGAGGCTGAAAACAGTTTTTCTCTTCTTAGTTGTGTAAGCCAAAAGAACTCAAGTACAAAGAAATAGAAGAACCCTATATATGGGTCTCAAACCAAACTCAACTAACTAAGGTGGCATACTAACTGAGCCACGAACTAGAGTAGATAAGGATAGCTATCATGTAGCTATTATTTAGGGGCGGTGTACCAACCGCATCTGTAATTGACAAGTCGGTGACATAAATACACAATGGTCACCCTGGCGTATCAGGAGTGGAGCTCGATATCTCAACATTGCATTCATCATATATGAAAGTGACATCCAAGTACAATGTTATAGAGAGATGGGTAGGTGCAATAGTCTTCCTCTCTATGCATATGGGATTCTTGCAGCATGCATGTCTTCAGCCCATTTGATGGGACCTAAAATAGGCCAGCACTAGCTATAGCACTAGCCAGTCCTCTGACATGCACAAGATACCCCACGGCCTTGTGGCTAGGAGCGTCTACATGACACATTTCCCTGCCATCGTACGTACATTTTGCGTTTGTATCATGTTTGTAGTCCAACCCTTAAACTTCTCAGAATCCTCAAAGGGAGACCCTACACATTTTGGTGTAATTCACCATGTAGAACAACATAGGAGGCACCCCTTGGCTGATTGTTGTGGCCCCATTACGACCCTCCTACACCTTGGGGATTGGCCCCTCGATGTGTCGCTAACACATATAACACATACGAAACAGACTGCGCTCTTAGTACCAATATTATATCGTTCCAGGAATGTACCAGTCCTCACTTACTTGTCCCCTTGGACCCACCGTCTATACCTACAGCTTGGGCGCCTTAGTCTCTCCAACGTGGGTCATTTATAACTCAACTAATTGCTATGCATGCAAGAATAGATACCATGTGTATGATTCATGCAATGGTGCATGCGTTATTGTGCACAAATAATTATAGTTTGAAATCAGCCCATGTGTCGTGCAAAAACAACTGTTTTAATGAATTTTCGCTAATACGCAATGCTTCGTTGCAGGAACCTAGCACCAAGGTGAACCTCATGCTGTTAGATCCATTATTTCCAAATAAACCGCATCCTAAATGTTATGCATAAAGAGAACAATCAAACTTTGTATTATTTCAGCGCTTAAACTGTGGTATAACATCATCCTCCCCCTCATCGTTTAGATTTTTATATGGTGCAAAGGTGTAGAGGTTCTTCTATGTCATTTTTTGTATGTAAAAGCAATAAATACGCATTTTAACACAAAGGAAAAGGGCTAAACTGAGGCTTAACCTCATGCTTCAGCCCCGTCAGACATTCACATACATATATCTTATTTTTTTATTTTTTTGAATGCAAGAAACCTATTTTTTTCATTTTTCTCTATTTTTTTCTATTTATTTTTAATAGAAAATAGGTATTTTCTGGTTTTTTAATGATGATTGATCATTGGAACTTAAACTCAGTATTTTCTCTTATTGTACTCCATGTCCACTCATTTCCCCCCACTCAAAATCAAAGAAACTATCAATTTTCATCAAAATTTGTGGTTTTTTGGGTTTTGAAAATTTATAATTGCTGTAAATTAATACGGGTTCTGCATAACAGTGATTGCAGCCCTCAAACATAATGTAAGGAACATTCAAATACAATTTCAACTCATGTGCAAACCATTTAGACCATGAACGATAAAAAATAAGCAAAATTCTTTCATAAAATAGAGCATACCGTCTTTTTGCGTGTTTCGGGTTTTTTGGATATTTAATTGGGACTGTGTATCGACCAACTAGCCATGAATTTCAGCATAGATCTTCAGCCTTCAGCCTCCTCAGCCTCTTGGAACAATCCGGTGCCTCCCGGACAAGCATCCATCTCCCGATTCTCTTCTTTATTCTTGCCACATGAAGTGCCTCTATGCAGGAGAGAGAAAGACTAAAACTGCATCTCCACAACCGGGTAGGTATTACACGCACAAAGATAGGCAATGAGGAGTGAAGATAGAGTGCATCTCAAGCATCCGGTCAGTTGGGGGGGTTGTTTGCAGGCCACATAGCCCCCTCCATCAATCGTGGCCATGATGATGCCTTCTTTCTGCTCACGCCTGAAAAAAATGGATGTCCCCCCACTCCCCCCCCCCCCCGATTTTGAGTTTGTTGGCTCCCAAAGGGAGCCCCCAAAAGGCATGACCTTTGGGACTTTTAAAGTCCATTCTCACTTGACCTTGGGTCTTGGTCTCCTAGACACTCCCTCTCCATCATCTGGTACTCGATTCGTGGTCCGAAAAATCTTGGGTGCCCATCTTGAAGTCCTCCACTGTTGGGCATCTCCCAGGGTCTCGTTTGACATGCCAAAAAATTATGAAAATTCACCAACTTTCATCTAGTGGGTCTTTTAAGCACTTTTGGCCATTACCGCTTAAAATTGTACTGATTGCCATCGCCGCCTTCGACGAAGTCTATTTTTCCCCTAAAATTTAGAAATTTTGGCTATTTTAAAGCACTTCTTGGCATAAAAAATCATCCGTCACCATCTGCTCTCACAAAGGGGCAGCATGGATGTGATTTCAAATCTCAACATAAGGGACTATCAATAACTTTGGTTTTAGTTGGGATCAAGGAAAACTTAGGGCTATTGATAATGCAAGCCTCGGGGGAGGGGGGGTTTGTTAGTAGAGTACATCTCTTGGATGTTAGAGTTGTGTCCAATGTGCATTTTGATTTTATATTAGAGCCATTTAGGTTGGTTAACTTGTTTTTTGGGTTCCATTTGTAGCTTACAATGATTGGTATTTTTTTGGCACTAAATTTTCCTATTTATATTCAGTCTCCCTCCTCCTTAGTTATTAAGTCATCATCATACAATTCCATCAGCATGATTGATTCTAGATGGAGAGAGAGAGATTGGTGCATGCTATTATGACTCACTATTCATGTCATTGTACCATTCTTGAGCCTTGGTATATGGATTCTGTTTCTTGAGTCTATTTTCTTTGCTTTTTTGTGTTCTTGCTAATATAAAATTGTGTTCATGGCAATCTATATTAGTAGTGTCTCTTTGCTTCCATTGCTCCATACTTTTTTGACATGCTATTAGAGCTTATGCCTCTTGGTTCTCATGATGCCTATTGTTTTCAATTGCTATTTTAGTTTTGGTCGTGCTTTTGACTCTTACAACATCTTACATTTGCTGATCTCACTTGGTCAGATCTAAGCAATAATATACAATGTTAGATGGCAATTTTCAACCCTATTCGACTTGATTTCTACTTGGATTTTGGTGCTAATTTCTAGATTTTGTTATTTCAACCTGTGTTTTGATTCAATTTTTACTTTTTTTTTGTATGTGATGATTTGTTATCTTCCAATCAAACTTTCACTTTTTTCATGAGCATTCTCTTCCTCCAATCTTTAGCCTATGTTTTTAGCCATGTTTGCATTTTCAACTTGATCCAAATGAAGGATCACATGTATATGGTTGTCATGTTTTTGCCAATATACTCTTTTAGATCTATTCCTACCTTTGTGCTTTGAACTATCTTGCTTGAATTGTTGAACTTGTGGTATGGGTGGTGTTTTCACAAGTGCCTCTTACTCTCGAACCCCTTCTTTCATTGTCTTTGCACCTAATCTAAATGCCATATTGCTCTATTGAGGACAGGCTTGAGGGAGTTGAATATCTCATTGAAGTGCTATTATGAGAGATTGGTTTGTGTAGAAGCATATGCGGTATGCCATTTTAGGAGCTATCTTACATTTATAGATGCCCTCTCCTATTCTAGATGATTGGGATGAAGACAATTGTGAGGGGGTATTTCTTACTTGGAAGACAAAGGATTCTTGTGCATGCTCTTCTTCAATGCATGTCTTAAGTAGTTCTTTTGGTGATTCCCTCCTACAAGACATCTTCAAAAGTGTGCCAGAAGTTGCAACTTATGTATGGGGCACCATCAACTCATGAGTTGTGACCCTCTATGGTTAACTTCAGAAAATCAAGTTTCACGCCATTGATATGTTTCAATAATTTTTTCTTTTGGAGGGATAAAAATAAAAGATCAGCTTCAATACATTAAAATTTCCCTTGTAAAACCACATCCTATGGGGACTATCCTATACAAGCTTACTCTATAGTTTGATGGTGTGGCCAATTACAAGCAATTGGTACAAATGCTCAATGATGGGACATTGGAAGGGCTCTTATTTATTTCGGGATTTCAAGCACATATCAATGTCGGGACCAAAAACGGGCCCTAAACTAGCTCTCTAGCACTAGCTGCGGACCTCTAAGACACACAAGACACCCCACACGACCTCGCAGTTAGGAGCATCTAAGGGACACGCTATACTAAAATCTAATATGGATCTTGCATTTGTAATAGGGCGACACCGTTCATAATGTTTGCCTTCTCCTACTCCTCAGAGGGAGATCCCATACACATTGTTATAATATACCACGTATCGCATACATAGGAGGCAACCTCTCAACTAAGTGCCGTGGCCCCATTGCAGCTCTCCTACATCTGGGGGATTGGCCCCTTGGTGTGCTGCTCCAACATAAAGAATAGACATATAAGCTCCACTCTTTTTCATATTGAATGATCTAGGAGTTGATATTTTCCTCACCAAACTTACCCCAAGGAACCACTTGTCTATCCTACAGAGCCTAGGAATCCTCACGCACTCCACGTTGCTCATTTATTTAGGCAATCAAGTGCTATGCATCCAGGTTTTATACCATGTGGCATGCAAAATGCAAAAGTGTATTACCATTGTGCGAAACCATTTTATGATTAGAAATCAGCAACGTGGTGTGCAAAGACAATTCTTTAATGATTTTCACCCTACGCATTATTGCGACGTTGCAAGAGAAGTAAACTGAATCCTAAGAGTGTCAAATGCATTTTCCTTGGTTTTGGGGATGCAGGCGAGATGGGTTACCATATCTGGGATCCGCAGGCGTGGAAAGTCATCTGCAGTCATGATGTAGTCTTCCATGAAGACAAGATGCATTGGTAGTCTAAGAGAGTTGTTGAGATCCACACGGTCATATTTTAGGAGGAGCTAAGAGCTCCTGCATAGCCAATTGGACAGCCTACATCAGCAGGGCAGATGCTCATGTCAGGGTGTTGGATAGGCAGCTGGGCAGGCAACAGAGCCTACCGTGAGACGGTCTACTAGAGATAGACGTCCACCTGATAGACCGTCTCACGGCAGTAGAGCCTGCCGTGAGATGGTCTACTAGAGACAGACGTCCACCTGATAGATTTCAGCCCTCGATGCATTATGTCTTGGTTACAGATGTAGGAGAGCCTTTCACTTATGATGAGGCTTTGTGCAGGGGTGACAGTCACTCCTGAGAGAGGGCTATGCAATCTGAGATAGACTCCTTGCATAAGAATGACACTTGGGATTTGGTTTCCTTGCCTATGGGCAAGAAGGCTTTGCCATGCAAGTGGGTGTGCAAGGTGAAAAGTACCCCTGGATACCCCAAGCCGGCATACAAGGCTAGATTGGTAGCAAAGGGTTTTAAGCAGGAGCATGGTGTGGACTTTGATGAGGTCTTTTCTCTTGTGGTTAAGATGACCACCCTGCACTTAGTCTTGGCTTTGGTTGCTCAACTTGACTTGGATTTATACCAGATGGATGTCAAGATGGCTTTCTTAATGGGGACTTGCATGATGAGATTTATATGGAGCAGCCTAAGGGCTTTGTAGAACCTGGCAGGGAGGAGCACCTAGTTTGCAAATTGAAGAAAAGTCTTTATGGCTTAGAGCAAACACCTAGGGAGTGCTATGGATCCGTGTCTTTACACGAAGAAAGCCCATGATGGTTTTTTTATTGATTTTGGTACTCTATGTGGATGATATGCTGATAATAGCAGGGAAAGCTCATGATGAGCTAGATGCTCTTAAGGCTCAGCTCAAGAAGAGCTTTGAGATGAAAGATTGGGGACATGCCGCTCACATACTTGGTATGCACATTAGATGCAACAGGCATCAGGGACTCCTCTACTTGTCACAGAGGGATTACATTCATAAAGTCCTTGAGCGCTTTCACATGCAGGACTTAAAGCCTATTGGTTGTCCATTGCCTTCTTATGTGAAGGTATCGCAGGCTGATTGTCTGCAGACAGATGAGTAGAGGGCCGAGATGGCCAAGATTCCCTATGCATCCGCAGTGGGTAGTCTTATGTATGCCATGATCGCCCCTCGTCCAGATATTGCCTTTGCAGTTGGTGTTGTGGCACACTATATAGCTACACTTGGCAAGAAGCATTGGGATGCCGTGAAGGGTATCATGAGGTACCTGAAGGGCACTCCAAATATGTGCATATGCTATGGTAGCCAGGCTATAGGAGTTGTGGGGTACACTGACTCTGATTATGCAGGACATGCAGATAGTAGGAAGTCCACTTGCGACTATGTATTCATCTATGCTGGAGGTGCTGTTTCTTGGATGTCCAGGGTGCAAAAATGCATGACCCTTTCTACTACAGAGGTCGAGTATGTTACAGCCACTTGGGCTTGCAAGGAGGCCATTTGGTTGGGTCATTTGGTTGCTGGCCTTGGTATTGATGCTATCCCTACACTGCATTCGGATTCTATGAGTGCTATTCAGTTAGCCAAGAATCCGATCTTCCATGCGAAGACGAAACACATGGAGGTGAGGTATCACTTCATATGTGGGGTTGTTGAGGACAAGTCTGTTGACCTTGTCAAGATCTCGACTGACCAGAATCCTGCAGATCTGCTCACGAAAAGCCTCTCTATAGAGCACTTTGCCTTCCTTAGGAGGTTGATGGGTGTGGGATGAGATGACATCTTTCGTCATCCTGTTGTTCATGTGTACATGTTGTACTATCTTTTTTTTTCTCTTTTCACTCCTCACTATGGTAGATTCACCTTTAAGTGGGAGGTTGTTGGGGGTAAAGGCACCTCCGCCTAACCGCCAATGTATTACTACACTGACAGTCACCGCCACTGCACACTGTAGGTGACAGGCGTCCGTCATCGTTACTTTATTCTTTATTATTTTAATGACACTTTGAATAAAGGAAGGCCCGGTCACACATTGTGACTGTTGGAGTTCCCATTTCTTGTCTCTCTCTTTCTTGCTCTTGCTCTCTATAGCTCTCAAGTGCAAGCTTCGATCCTTCTCACCTTTCAACCATAACATATACACATATTTGCAGTGCCCTTAAGGTACCTCATGATACCTTGCATGGCATCCCAATGTTTCCTGCTAGATGTAGACATATAGCATGCCACAACTCCCATTGCAAATGATATGTCATGACAAATGGCTATCATGGCATACATCAAATTGCCCACTGCGGATGAATAAGGGATCTTGGCCATCTCAACATTTTGCTCATTAGACTATGGACAATCAGCTTGACTAACCTTCACATGAGAAGGCAAAGGATAGCCAATAGGCTTAACATCCTGCATATGAAATATCTAAAGGACCTTTTGGATATCCTCCTTTTGTTTTGATAGGTAAAGGAGCCGCTTAGAGCAATCACATGTGATACTTATCTCAATATATGTGAGGCCTATCCCATGTCTTTCAACTCAAAGCTCTTCTTGAGCTAACTTTTCAAGGTATCCAACTCATCATAAGTACTCCTAGTAATCAACATATTATCCATATAGAGTACCAAAATCATAAGGTTGCCATTACGTTCCTTCCTTGTGTATAAACATGGATCCATATCATTGCGGATATGTCCCTATGAATTCATGAAAGAACCAAACGTGTGGTACCATTCCCTAGGTGCTTTCTTAAGGCCATAGAGGCTCTCTATCAACTTGCATACTAGGCATTCCCTTCCTTTTTACTCAAACCCCTTAGCCTGTTGCATATAAATCTCATCATACAAGTCCTTATGTAAGAAAGCCATCTTGACATCCATCTAATAAAGGTCTAGATTTGGGTAACCAAATCCAAGACCAAGCATAGGGTAGTCATCTTGACTATAGGAGAGAAGACTTCCTTGAAGTCAAAACCATGCTCTTGCTTAAAACACTTAGTAATAAATTTGGCCTTATGGATGTCCAAGGGTATTTTTCAACTTGTACACCCACTTGCATGGTAAAGCACATTTTTTGCTAGGAAAAGGCAAAGTAAATGTTGAAGACCCTATGGATGTGAAAGATGACATGGGAACCACTCTAAGGAAGAAACACTTAAAAAGAGTAAGACTTTTATCTTCTTGGAGGATCATGCACTGCTTGCTCTAATGGTTGATGTTGGGAATAGGTGCATCATTGTTGTTGGGGATTACATGTTCATTGCAAGGGACTTTGCAAATGGCATGAATTATCCCAAATTCACATTGATTCATGAGCACATGGTGCAAGCGAGGCCTGTAGAGAGGCAATATATTAAAAACAACAAGGTTTTCTCATAGGCTTTGAACTCCATATTTTTTCTCTTCCATGTGGTGACATGATACACACATATTTTTTATTTGGAGATATGTGATTGAGTGGCGGTGGAGCATGTGCCCCCTTTTGGGTGTTATCATGTTGATTGTTCCTAATCTAAGGTCTACTGCTTGGGGTTTTCCTTGTGTGTTTATGTTTTCCTCAATGTCTACAACACATTAATGATCTAATACACCTTGTGTTTTTGTGGGCTATGATATCCATGATGTTCATGATATCATGTCATGGAATGGACCCATGTACATAGTAGAGAGCATGCCCCTGTTTCTGGTCCTACACATGCTTCTAATGACAAACAATGTTAGGCATCACTACATGCTGACTATAGTGAGGACTAAGAGGCATCATGGTGGAGATTGGCAAGTATGCATAGAGAGGAGCCATGCTTTTATAGCATGCTTCTTCGAGCTGCTATGCCCAAAGGAGGGTATATGCCTTGAGATGGGTTGTGGCATTGCACCAATTCTCAAGGCATGCATTAGGACCAATCACATATGTGGATCCCTAGATGTAGGTAGTGACATCATTAGCTCTTGTGTGTAGCCATTACTGGCATGGGCCATGCAAGGGGTAAGTAGGGAGGCCGATTCTTCTGGGCTTGGTGATGAGGTGGATGAGAGAGCATGTGAAAACCCTAATTAACTAGTGAGCATCTAGTCGCTTTCATGCAAAAGGTAGTTCTAAAATATCTCTTGTGATCACTGCATAGCTTATATAGTTACACAATTATTTATGGTACACATAATAATGTTACATGTTTTAATTAGTAAACTCTAAGGCATTGTAATTTTGCTTGGAATGTTGCATGATAATATAAGTTATTATAGTTTTAAACATTATTTGCTATATTTATGGAGTTGTGTGAGCTCAATTTGGTAATTATGATAGTATTATTTTTCTTGAACCTAGTTTTCTATGGTAATTGAGCATATATGACAAATTTTAACACCCATAAAAAGTGTTAATTCCGTGCTTTCTTGCTATGCTTTTGGACTCTAGCAAAATCTTAATTTCTTAACAAAAGTATAATGCTAGGAAGATTCTAATGGCATTTAGGATGATAGAGTATAGGGTAGTGGTTTCATTAATGAAAGTAAATACAAAACTCTCATCTAAGGAGGTATCACCACCCATGGACATTGCTTGTGGGATGTCTTCTCTTTCTATACAATAATAGGCCAAATATTAGTCATGTAGTTAGATTCATAAGTAGTTTTTTGAATGAGCCTAGAGAGAACCATTAGAAATGATTGATGTGGGTGTTGTACTTGAGGGTATAATTGAGAGTAGATTTTGGAGGTAATTTTTGAAGTGGAAAAGAGCTTGGGAGGCCGAATTTTCATGCAAAATAAAATGGTTGCAGATTGATGAGCTAGAGTTTTCCTAGATGGAGTTCGATGCCAAAACCCAATGCAAGTCTTGGTTTGTTGATCAGAGTTTGTTTGACCCCCCATTTAATTCTTGCAAGGTTTCACATTATGATGCAGCTATGTGGTTTGAGAGATGGAAAGTGTATCACCATGATGGCAAGGTTTATAGATTTCGACGTCACAAAGCTAGCCATCTAGTTAGATCTAAATGCAAGTGCATTTCCCCCCTTAAAAGCAAAAAAACCACTTCGATCGGAGTGTGAAACAAAAGCTTGAACCAGTTTTATTTAAAATGAAGTTTTTAGCTGGTTAAAGCTTGTAGATTTGAAACAAGACATCTCTTCAAAATGTGGGGGGGGGGGGGGAGGGGGCGCTATTTTTTTCGACACCTCCTTCCATGATTAAAAAATCATTTTTTTGATCAATAATCATTCAAGGATTGCTCTTATCAGCATGATGCTCCATTTTCTCGCCCTTCATTACTACAAAGATCATCAAATTTGATGCATTATACAAGAAGGTTTGATTTCAATCTCTCTCTCCTCTCTCCTCTTGTGGGCTATTTTTATGGATCAATGTAAAAGAGAGGGGGATGGGCTAAGATGGACGTTTTTTGTAACGTGCCCGTTTGTCCGCTTGCAGGACACGTCTTAGCAGTCCATTGGGAGGAGGGTCTAGAAGGCTCCACCTAGCACCCACAGGGAATGACACATGATTTAGAATCTAGGTCTTCCCGAGTTTGCCCCGAGCGGAAGTGTCCAGCCGTTCCCACTTGGGATCGACCTGAGGTCAGGGTTCTTTTCCTATCAGCAAAGTCTCTAGGAAGGAGCTAGCGTCGAGCTCTAGTTGTACCACTTGGTGTAGGAACAATGGAATCGATGCGGATTCATGTTGCACTTGGTTCATGGAGAATGGGAAACGCGAGGGATGCGAAGCTCAACCTCTCTGCCGTATGGCATAGCCCCATTCCTTTCTCCTAAAACAAAATAAATAGGAAATTCTACATCTTCTGACACTAGGTCTTCATTGTCTTATCATCTCATCATTTGAGAAAAGTTCCCAGCTAACTGTAACCACCCTTCCGTAGGGCGGATCTAAGTCATGTCCACCGCACTTTCCTAAGTTTGCTTTAGTTATCTAATTACCTAACACATTACGTTTTGACATGCAAAATCAGCTTCCTTAATTAAACAAATTAATCATGGGTTCCTTTACGTAACTTAGGGATTGACACAAAAACAATGTCAAGCAAGTTCCTCTTTCACAAGTATCTGTTCTTTATTTATCATAATCCCGGATTACATCCAATATCACGTCCAAAGGCCATCCTAGCAATCTACAGGATCGCTGCTCCAAGTTTCACCCATAGACTAGTACACGGGCCTTGAGATCCCATCTCGAGTCACATCGGCCTCTTGCACGGGATCCGGAGGCAAGGAATTTACATCCAGAGCCTCCCTTGGCACCCAAGCATCCTCCTGCTCTAAGTAGTATCCACGGAGAGACCTCTCGTGGTGGGTTAGGTCCATATACTCGGCACGGCTAACAACCCCCTTGGATAGGGCCAGATAGACAATCGGAGGTAATTGTTCCTGCCTCTCCCTCCAGGCTTTCAACCTGAAGCATTAAGTGTTTTCCTTGAATTAGCTCCTTGAGCAAAGAGATCAAATAATGTATCTAAGTACAAGCACGAACATTTTCAGAGGTCGTTTGTGCGGCCAATTGCTAAGGTGTGACTCCCTTTTTCCCGGATGCTCCCCAGCACCCGATCCTGGGTCGTTTCGCGACTTGGCAAGATCCCAATAATTTTGAACAAGATGTGCAAGCAAATGGTCTTGGTAAGTTGACTTATACTTGCCCTTTTCCCTTGGGTTTTACCTTAGGGTATCTTAGTCCCTAACTCAAGCATTAGCTGGACATGCCTTATTCGCAGCCCAACCAAGGGTCTTTTAATCTCTAGTTCCAACCAAGCTCAGTTAACACACATGGCAACACATGATTTTTCATTTAGACTTTCAGGATGCAATCTAGATGCATGCGATCCTTCCAATTTTCTTACTGCGGTTCTATGTAGGATTTCCCAATCAACCTTAACCATCGTGCACATTGTGCGTTTAGTATAGTTGTACCTCCTAAATGACTTTTATCTCTCTTTATTCCTGGCAACGAATACTTATTTCTAATACACCGAAACACATGTGACTTGCATCTATGAAAGTCTAGGGTTTTGTATAACGATGCAAGTGCATCGCATGAACAGAAATCAACATTTCATGTGTTTCTTTTAACCATGATTGCGAAATGTGAATTCCAAATGACTATTCATGCACTGAACTGGTTAAAAAGCTATCGTTTTATGTGAAGTAAGGTGATAACCCTATCATTTTATGTGAATTCCAACCTCTTCCGTTCGCACATGCAACTTAGTTCTTAGAGGAAACAAAAAACCCTATGCACGACATCAATCCTTTCATCCCTTCCATGAGAAGTAATTCCTAAATTAATTTTTAACGCTTAGAACCTGGGCTTGATTTGTATGTGCTGCATTGGTCGTCCCGCTCGCTCCTCGAGCATTACCGGTGGCTTGGGCGTCTACGCTTCCCGTGACTTTCTTCTTGGGAGCCATTCGCCTCGTGGAGATTGGGCAGTCCGGATCTTGATGGCGGGTTTCGGGTTGACACGTTCGGTTGGGAAAGACCACTAGATGGGGCTCGTTGCCAAGAGAGTGGTTTGGGTGACTTGTAGCGGTTACTCTCTTTCTCTCTCTTCTTCTTCTTTTCCTCCTCTCCTCCTTTCTCTCTCTCTTTTCTTCTTCTTTGTTTTTCTTACTCTCCTACTCTCTCCCCCTCTCCTTCTCTTCTCCTACTTCTCTCTTATTCCTCTACTCTCTCTCTCTCTCTCCTTCTCCCTCTCTTCTTCTCCTTCTCCCACTTCTTTCTCCTTTTGCTCCTTCCTCTTTTCCTTCTACTACTTCTCTCCTCTCTCCGTCTCCCTCTTCTTCTTCTTCCTCTACCTCTCTCCTTTCCCTTCTTCTTCTCCTCTCCTCCTTCTCTCCCTCTTCTTCCTCTTCCTCTACCTCTCTTCCTCCTCCTTCTCTTCTCCTACTTCTCTCCCTCTACTTCCTCTTCCTCTACCTCTCTCCTACTCCTCTTCTTCTACTACTCTCCCTCTACTTCCCTCTTCCACACATTTTCCTCTCTCCTTCTCCTTCTCTCCCTCTTCTTTTCTTTTTTTCTCCTCACTCCTTCTTATCCTCTCCTTCTCCTTCTCTCTCCCTCCTCCTCCTCTTCTCTCTCTCCCTCCTTCTTTCTCTTCCCTCCTTCTCCTTCTTCCCCTCTTCTTCCCTTCTCTTCTCTCCCTCCTTCTTTATCTTCCCTCCTTCTCCTTCTTCCCCTGTTCTTCCCTTCTCTTCCCCCTCCTTCCTTCTTATCCTCTCCTTCTCCCTTTCCCCTCACGGTCGTGGTCAGGGTGGCAACCAGGGAGGGAGGCCGTTTATTTGGATGGCCTAGGGAGGGTCCCGCAATGTTAGTCAATAGGGGGGTAATGTAAGGAGGGACATAGCCTCCGTCGACTGCTAGCTAACACGAGGGGGGGGGGTGGGCCGAGCCATGGCACGTTGATAGAAGCTGCTGTTGCAGCACGTCGAGGGGGGGGAAGACTGCGTATGGAAGACCTCAGGGGGTGATGCAGTGCCGACGTCCCGGTGGTGTGGAGTGGCTTCGGCCAAGAGCCCAGGTGGGGTTGGCGTAGTCACTGTTGACGGGAGGGGGAAATGGCTTTTAGCGGAGGCCCAAGGGCCCTGTGTGTGGCAGAGCTGGGGGGAGGTTGGCGATGTCTCAAAGGGCATAGCCTCTCTGTATCATCCTCTCACTCTCCCTGGGGAGGGGAGAAGCCTCCCCTTAAATAGGGGAGGGGAGGAGGTAGGTGGCATGGCCACCCCTCCACTTGGAGGTTGCATGGCTCCCCCCCATCATCCACCACTCCCACTCTCTCTCCCCCTCCCCCGACTGCTGTCAGTGGGGAGAGAGGGGGGAGTAAAAAAATTTGAACTAGGGATAATAAAGATTTTCCTTTTCTTAAAAATCTTTAGGGGAGGGTTCCTATTACATTATCTCCCCCTTAGAGGGATCGAGATGTCCTCATCTAGAGAGGATCTGGGGGTATTGTTGGTTGAGAGTATCTTCATCCATCTAGGTGGCATCCTCTTCAGGATAATCTTTCCACTGGACGAGGTATTCTCTCAAGGTCCTTGACCTCAAATGCCTCTCCCTGACATCTAGGACTCTATCAGGCCGTAGCTCAAGACTCCTTGGCTAGGCATTACAACTTGCTGATCATCAAGTACATGATTTGGATTAGGTAGATACTTTTTCAAAAGGCTAACATGGAATACATTATGAACCTTTAGGGTTGCGGGCAGCTGTAGTCTGTAAGCATTAGGTCCTAGGCACTTAGTGATCTTATAAGGTCTACAATACCTTGGACTTAGCTTCTTGTAGTCTCACAAGGACAGTGAACTCTTTTTAGGGCATACACAGATGAAGACCATATCACCCTCAACGAAGGATCTGTCTTGCTGTTTCAAGTCCATGTAAGCCTTCTGTCTATCCTTGGCGGCTTGGATGTATTGTCTTATTGATTTGATTTGGTCATCCATGTCTTCCAGCATCTGCTTTGAAGCTTCAACCCTCAAGGTTGGATTCGAGAAGCTCAAAGGAGTATGACAATTGTGCCCATACAATGCTTGGAAAGGGGTCATTTGAATACTTTGTTGGTAAGAAGCATTGTAGGAAAACTCAACCAGTGGCAAATATTGAATCCACTTTTTGGTTTCGCGACAGTAGTATATCCTAAGCATATCTTCAATGACTTGGTTGAGTCATTCCATTTGACCATCAGTTTGGGGATGGTAAGCTGCACCAAAATAGAGTTGAGTCCCAATGGCCTCGAAGATAGCCCTCCAGAAGTGTGATGTGAAGAGAGAGTCACGATCACTAATGATTCTTCTGGGAAACATATGCAGTTTGAATATTTCCTTGATGAATAATCTTGCGATGTCTGAGGCTTTATAGTTTGTCTTGATAGGGATGAGATGTGCAACCTTGGTGAGCATATCTACTACAACCATAATAGAGTTGTATCCTCCCTGAACTTGGGGTAGGCCAATAATAAAGTCCATACTAATGAATCCCCATTTCATTTGGGGAATGTCAAGTGGTTGCAATTTCCCAGGCATTTTGACATGTTTCGCCTTAATGCATTGACAAGACAAACATTCCGTGACATATTTGAGAACCTCGCCTTTGAGCCTATCCCAATAATAGCTCTTCCTGACCGCATTAAGGGTCTTGGCATAGCTAGGATGTCCTGAGAAAGGGGAGTCATGGGCTTCCCAAAGTATCTTCTGCTTGAGAGATTGGTTAGCAGGGATACATAATATTGTCCTAAAGTAGACAAGTCCACTACTGACAGAGAATTCTTGATACATCATCTTTAGCTTCGGGTCTTGATCTTTGATGGGGATCTCCCTTAGCAATTTCTGATAGACTGGGTCATGACATGCCTCTTCTCTAGCTAGCTCAAGAATTGGGTTGTTTGGCATTGATACCTTTGTGGCTAGAGATCCTGCTGTTGATGGATCTTGCAAAATCGGAGAATTCAGAAATGCCTTGCAACTGAGTGCATCGACAACTACATTCTCTTTTCCAAGCCTATATTTGATTTCAAAATCATATTCTTCCAGCACTTGGATCCATCGACGTTGCCTCATGTTAAGCTCATTCTGGGTAAAGATCCCTTTAAGGCTCTTGTGGTCCATCACTAAGGCAAATTTGTTACCCAGCAACTAATGTCTCCAAAGTTTGAGAGCATGGATGACAGCCAACAGCTCCAGATCGTGGGTAGCATATTCCTTTCATGGCTCTCTTCAGTTTCCTTGAAGAGTATGCTATGGGATGACCTTCTTGTATAAGCACACATCCTAAGGCAAGTGCGCTAGCATCAATTACCACTTCAAAATCCTTACTAAGATCAGGAAGTTTCAGGATGGGTGCTGATACTAAGCTTTGGTTTAACTTGTCAAAGCTGGTCTGTTCAGCAGGTGACCATACAATTGCTACTTGCTTCTTTAGTAGATCAGTTAGAGGCGCTGCAACAATCAAAGCATAATCTTTGATGAAGATCCTGTACCATCTTGTCAATCCAAGAAAGCTACGTATTTCTTGACAGAAGTTGGTGTTGGCCATTCCACAATGTCTTTGACCTTGGCTGGATCTACTGAAATTCCTTCCGCTGATACAATGAATCCCAGATATTCAATCAGCCGCTTGAAAAATGCAAACTTCTTCTTCTTGGCATAAAGCTTGTGTGCTCTCATTGTTTCAAGAACAATGCGAAGCTGGGGTTCATGATCTTTTTCCTGCTTAGAGTAGACTAGGGTATCATCAAAGAAGACGAGTACGAAGTTATCAAGATAGGGCCTAAAGATATCCTGCATTAACCTATTGAAGGTAGCAGGAGCATTTGTCAGCCCGAATGACATCACTAGGAATTCAAAGTGTCCATACCTTGTGCTGAATGCAGTCTTTGGGATATCTTCTTACTTGATCCTTATCTGATAATATCGAGATTTGAGATCTATCTTAGAGAAGATCTTTGCACCTTGAAGACGGTCAAGTATTTCATCTATTCTTGGAATGGGGTGTTTGTTTTTAATGGTTGATTGATTCAACCCTCTGTAGTCAATGCATAGCCAAAGCGTTCCATCTTTCTTCTTTTGGAACAACACTGGACCTCCCCATGGTGAACTGCTAGGATGGATGTAGCCTTGGTCTAACAATTTCTTAAGTTGCTCTTTCAGTTCAATAGCTTCTGGGATGGACATCCTATATGGTCTCTTTGCAACAGGTGCAGCTCTTGGCACCGGCTTGATTTTGTGGTCAACTTCCCTTTGAGGAGGAAGTTCTGTCAGCTCTTCAAGAAATACATTTGCGTATTCCTTTAACCATGAGGGTTCTTCCCCAGATTTTTGATTTTGATCTAGCTTATTCAGTTTTAATCAGATAGATAGGTAAACCCTTTCTAACTCATTTTATTATCCGTGTTGCTTTTGCCAGCTGTATTTTTGGCTTACTAGCCTCTCCTAGAGTTGTAACTAGTTCCCCTTTAGAATTTTGAAAGGAGACTTGGCCCTTTCCACAGTGAATGTGGGCATCATTGGGTATTAGCCAATCCATTATGAGTAAACATTCATGGACACCTAGGTTCATTACCCTGAATCTCACCGAAGTTGGCTTCCCACCCAGTAGGAATTTCACCTTAGCAGTTTGCCTAGTACGAGAGACCTCACGACCATTTGCCAATTCCACAAATAAAGTAGGTGCGTCTATTGTGGCTATCCCTAGCCTTTTTGCACAGATCGGTGAAATGAAGGAATGTGTACTACCACAATTGATTAGGGTTTTGAAGCTTTTACCTTCATAATCTGATGGAGATTGGATCATCGAGAATTGGTGATTCGGACCCTTCTTATGAAGAGCGGCATGAACCGTTGCCCTCTCAATGTCAGCATCCATGGATGGATCTTCTTCATCGCCCAGCTCCTTATTGGCAACACTGGAGGTTCTCCCTCTGGCCATGACAGTGGCTCCTTGGCCATGGGCAGCTCCTTGGAATGGCCCTTGGCGTTGTCCTCTACTAAGCTTGGGACACTGCCTCTTGAAGTGTCCAGGCTCGTTGCAATGGAAACAACAGAGATTGCGGTCGTTACCCCGTGTAGGAAAAAAGTTGTTGACAGTATCGATCCTAGCTTTCTTCCTTTTCCCCAATTTTGATCATGCGCTCTCTTAGTCTGAGCCCTATACATTCCCTTGTTCTGATCTCTATAAGGCCAAGTCCTGTTGTTCCTTGGCTTGGTCTGCACCTCTTGTATTATTGGTGCAGCACGAATGAGTGCGTCTTGTAGGTCCATTGGGTGCATTGATTCCAAGCGGGTATTTATGGGTGGATTTAACCCAGCACAAAACTTTGACACTTGTTGTGTCATATCCATTGGTGGTGCGTACTTTAAGAGAGAGACAAACTTTGAATAATATGCATCAAGGGATAGTCCAAGCTGCTTCAATTCATAGAATTTGTTCATCTTCTGTGTGCGTTAGGCAGGTGGCAGATACCTCCCTCGCATAGCTTCCTTAAGCTTCTCCCAAGTGACTGTCCCTTTCGAGATCCCTTGGTCTCTGCACCACTGTTTTCACCAAAGTCTTGCTTCACCTGTAAGCTTAAGTTTGGCGATCATAGCTTGGTTAGCAGGTGCAGTTCCTGTTGCCTCAAAATAGTCCTCCATGGACTCGATCCAGATCTTGGCATCTGTTTGAACAGTCCTTCCCTTGCCATTGAACTCAGGTGGCTTGATTTGTTTGAGAAGGAACTTCTTCTCTTGAATCACAGCTGTACTTAGTGCAGGGGTCGGACTTGGAACCTGCACTTGGGGTTGCACCTGGACAATAAGATTCTTTATGTTAAAAACTTATCAAATGTTTCTCATGTTACGTTAACATGACCACCAGAGATTTTAGCCAAGTGACCTAATCACTTAACTCGATTGCCAACATTTATAGTTAGGATAGACAGTAGTAAAAATCTTGTTCATTCATGAGGGCATAGCCCTTTGAGTACATTTATTTTTGGGAAAGTAGAACAAGCTGATTGGTACATCAGTTTAGGGACCTAATAACTTAACTCGGTTGCCAACATTTACAGTCAGGATAGACAATAGTAAAAATCTTGTTTATTCATGAGGGCATAGCCATTTGAGTACATTTATTTTTGGGAAAGTAGAACAAGCTGATTGGTACAGCTTTTAGCCAAGTGACCTAATCACTTAACTCGATTGCCAACATTTATAGTCAGGATAGACAGTAGTAAAAATCTTGTTCATTCATGAGGGCATAGCCCTTTGAGTACATTTATTTTTGGGAAAGTAGAACAAGCTGATTGGTACATCAGCTTTTAGCCAAGTGACCTAATCACTTAACTCGGTTGCCAACATTTACAATTAGGATAGACAGTAGTAAAAATCTTGTTCATTCATGAGGGCATAGCCCTTTGAGTACATATAAAAGTAGAACAAGCTGATTGGTACATCAGTTTAGGGAAAATAGGATTGTGTTACAATCGGCTACAGGGACTGAGTAATAATATGGAGTGGGGTCATGGATTTTCAGGAAACGATAAGTCATAGGAAGCTTGGGGTATCCCTTCCTTTGATACCCATTCTTTTCATAACACCCCAGCACTTTGATTTTGTCCCCAGGGATCACCCGAGTCACTTCTTCATACACATACTTATTTTGCATGACTTGCCGACCGCCAACATGCAGTGTGTGAGATTTGACAAAGATGAACAACTTCACGATCTTTAAATCCTCCATCCACTTGATTCTCTTCAAGTTGGTCTGAAGGTACGCAAATCGGTGGGTTGCTATGTAGTATATTCCTGATTCTCCCATCCACCTCCGTTTCGTGTACAGGGGTGAAGGATTGTAGATATGGTCTAGGATATTCATCATGCCTAGCCTCTGTCGATAATCCGAAGCATGCATTGCAGTCATAAACATAACCAGGAACACCAAGAATTTGTTCCATGCTTCGTGATTTTGCAGCCCAGCATCCATAAGTGAGTAAGGAAATGTTCTCAACAGAAAACACTACTCTATTCCACTCACCTTCCCTTGGCTGTCCCCTTAGTCCCTCAATTAAGTTTCTTTGTAAATCTTAGATCCCGTTACTTGGGATCAACCTGAGGTCAGGGTTCTTTTCCTATCAGCAAAGTCTCTAGGAAGGAGCTAGCGTCGAGCTCCAGTTGTACCACTTGGTGTAGGAACAACGGAATCGATGTGGATTCATGCTGCACTTGGTTCATTGAGAATGGGAAACGCGAGGGATGCGAAGCTCAACCTCTCTGCCGTATGGCATAGCCCCATTCCTTACCCCTAAAATAGAATAAATCGAAAATTCTACATCTTCTGACACTAGGTCTTCATTGTCTTATTATCTCATCATTTGAGAAAAGTTCCCAGCTAACCGGGACCACCCTTTCATAGTACAAGCATGAACATTTTCGGAGGTCGTTTGTGTGGCCGACTGCTAAGGTGTGACTCCCTTTTTCCCGGATGCTCCCCAGCACCCGATCTTGGGTCTTTTTGCGACTTGGCGAGATCCCAATAATTTCGAACAAGATGCGCAAGAAAATGGTCTTGGTAAGTTGACTTATACTTGCCCTTTTCCCTTGGGTTTTACCTTAGGGTATCTTAGTCCCTAACTTAAGCATTAGCTGGACATGCCTTATTCGCAGCCCAATCAAGGGTCTTTTAATCTCTAATTCCAACCAAGCTCAGTTAACACACATGGCAACACATGATTTTTCATTTAGACTTTCAGGATGCAATCTAGATACATGCGATCCTTCTAATTTTCTTACTGTGGTTCTATGTAGGATTTCCCAATCAACCTTAACCATCGTGCACATTGTGTTGGAAGAGAGAGGGAGAGAGACAATGTAATGGAGCAGCAACCTGACCTTCAGGTCATTCATCATCTTCCATTATTTGAAACTACTAAACTTATCTTTACCCAAAGACTTGGTAAAGATATCTGCAACCTGTTCATCGGTCTTCACATGCATAAGATCTACTCTCCCTGCAAGAACCATCTCTATGATAAAATGGTAGTGTACGTCTATGTGTTTTGTCCTGGCATGGTATACTGGATTCGTTGCCAGGAGTACACTACTGAGATTGTCACATAATAAGGTCACTAGAGCATCCACCTGAATATCCAAATCAGCCATAAGCTTGAGCAGCCATGAAATCTCACATGCTGCCAATGCAACACCCTTGTACTCTGCCTCAGTGCTATACAATGCAACCATTGGTTGCTTCTTGCTGCTCTAGCTGATCATGTCACTTCCAAGGCCAAAAGCATAACCACTTGTAGATCTGCGATCATATGAGCATCCTGCCCAATCCGCATCTGTGTATCCAACTAGTTTCAAGGGCTTATCTCTCATATAGAACAGCCCATAATCTATAGTGGACTTAACATATCTCATAATCCACCTAACAGCATCCAAATGTGGCTTCTTGGGCTTCTGCATAAACTGGCTTATGAGCCCAACTGCATAACTCAAATCCGGCCTAGTGATGGTCAAGTAGATCAGACTTCCAACCATCTGCTTGTACATAGTCACATCCTAAATTTCAGCTCTAGTGCTCATGTCCAGCTTGACATTCTGATCAAGGGGTGTATCCAATGGTTTGCATTCAGCTATGCCATACTTCTTTAGCATTTCCATGACAGAATGTTTCTGCATCAGCCATAAACCATTTTCAGCCTTGATTACCTCAATATCCAAAAAGTACTTCAATTCACCAAGATCTTTCATGTCAAATTTAGATTTCAGCATCTTCATTACATGCTATATGCCCAAGTCATCATCACCAGTGATTATCAAATCATCAACATATATGACCAGCACTACCAAGCCATGTCGGTCTTCTTTGTAAATAGGTTGTGATCAGCCCTACCAACAGTAAAACCCAACCTCTGCAAGTAGTTACTGATCCTAGCATGCCAAGCTCTCAGAGCCTGCTTCAGCCTATATAGTGCCTTTTTCAGCTTGCATACATAATGCTGAAAATCAGGGTGAACATACCCTTTTGGCTGAACCATATAGACATCCTCTGCTAAGTCACCATTAAGAAATGCATTCTTAACGTCCATTTGCTATAATTTCCATCCTCTAGCAGCAGCCAAAGCAATCACAGTGCGTATGGTTGCCATTTTGGCAACATGGCTGAATGTTTCCTCATAATCAAGTCCATATTGTTGGGCATACCCCTTAGCAACCAGCCTGGCTTTGTACCTTTCCACACTGCCATCCGACTTGCATTTAATTTTGTAGACCCATTTGCAGCCAATGGTCTTTTTTCCTTCAGGGAGTGGCACAAGATCTCATGTCTTATTTTCAGCCAAGGCATTCATTTCTTCATCCATAGCTGCATACCAGTTCTCATTTTCCACTGCTTCAGCATATGTACTTGGTTCTTTGATCTCCATCACTTTTGTCATGTAAGCATAATGCTTTGCAGTGTAGCCACTATATGTCAACCTGTCAACAGGGTATCTAACCCTCTATGAGCGTCTAAGTTGTGGTGCACTGCTCGATTCCCCTCTCTCATGAGGTGGAATGTACCTGCTCTGCCTTGCGCCAGGCGTATAGACAGTCGAAATACCAAGTTCACTATCTAAAGTGTCAGTAGACTCATATCTAAAAGTCATCCTACCAGGTGTCATCATCCCAGATACATCCTCAGTAACTTTCTCTTTTCCTTTGTCCGCGACATCATATCTCCCCCTCATTGACATACTGGTGTCAGTGGATGGTGAGCTCCTCAATCTCCCTGTCCATGGAGATACTGTCTGACTACTAGGTCCTGTCATAGCAGTGCTCTGCTGCATATCAACTGTAGATACATGAGTGGAAGGCATATCCGATGGCACTGTTGCCGGTGATACATACCAAGAACCCATCTCATAAAAAATAACATCCCTGCTCACCAAGGTCTCCCTAGTAGAGGGATCATAGCATTTGTATGCCTTTTTCTCTTGTGAATATCCAATGAAGACACACTTATGCGCTTCTGGATCCAGCTTCTTCCTTTTTTCATCTGGAATATGCACATAAGAAAGATAGCCAAAGACTTTCATGTGACTTACATCTAGCTTATAGCCATACAACTTCTCAAACGGTGTCATCTCATGAATACCTGCAGTGGGAGTCTGATTCAAGATATACATGGCTGTCATAACAGCCTCAGCCCAATAATAGAGTGGCATCTTCTTCTCATTCATCATGGCATGAGCAGCTTCCATCAAGACTCTGCTCTTCCTTTCAGCTACCCCATTTTGCTGAGGAGTGTAGTTGCAGGTAAGCTGCCTACGTATGCCATTTTCAGCTAGAAAGTTGTTAAACTCATTTGACACATACTCCCCACCTCTATCTGACCTCAAGCAAGAGATATAACAATCAAATTCCTTTTCAACCTACTTTTTAAACTACTGAAAAACAACAAACACCTCATCCTTTGTCTTCAGAATGTAAACCCAAGTATAGCGACTGTAATCATCAATGAATGTAACATAATACTTTGAGCCTCCCATGGATGCATTATGGGCTGGCCCCCAAACATCAGAGTGTACTAACTGCAACGGACGTGTACTCTGCCTTACATGCCTGACAAATGGCAACCTTGACTGCTTACCAAACTGGCAAGCATCACATACATGACCAATATCTGAATATTGAAACTTGGGTAAACCTGTAACAAGATGTTTTTTCTGTATAATTTGCAGCCTTTGCAAATTTACATGCCCCACTCTCTTGTGCCAAATTTCCAAGTCTCTGATAGTGCCAGAACCATGGGCAAACATGGCTGAATTCAGCTCTGGCAAAGTAGCATCAAGAGTAAACATTCTGCCATTCCTGTGACCACGAGCTATTAACTTGCATCCATTACCAAACTCTTCAATAAAGCAACCATGCTTGTTGAATCTAACTTGCAAGTTCTGCTCCGTCATCATAGACAATAGGTTCTTCATAATCGAAGGAACATGCAATACATCATGCAAATTTTTCTTTTTGCCATCATGAACCACAAGAGGCACTTTGCCTTTATACTCAATGCTATGCTGCGTGTCATCACCTGTACAGACATAGCCATTTTTTTCAGCCACCATATCAATGAACCAATCACCGTGAGGAGTCATATGGTTTGATGCCCCTGAATTAATATACCAAACTGCATCATCAGTGGATTTTTCAGCAACTCTATCTTTTACATACTGCATGGCAAACAATCTATCTCCTGAAGTATCATCTACCTGACTAGATGTAGCAAAATGCCCATGTTGTTTGCCTTTCTGATTGCCCTGCTTCTTCTAGCAGTCCTTGGCAATATGCCCATACATTCCACAGTAATGAAAATCCTTATCCTTGTTCGGATTGCCAGATGGACGCTGCTGTTGCTAGGAGCCTCTACCTCTAGAGCTAGATCTCCCCCTGCCTCTAAAGTTTACCACCACTTCTTGCATTTGATATCTGCTGATTGTTATTGCCATAGGATGCATTTTGCTGGCCTCCTATGCCAAATCCATAGCCTCTACCACAGTTTCCACGACCACGTTGATTGGAATAGAAAACTGCATTCTTATTTTTAGAACTGCTAGATCCTGCAGCCAAACTAAGCTTAACCTCTTCATGGATAAGCAATGCAACCAGCTCATTGAAATCAGGCATTTCAGCTCGCACAGACACAGAAGTGTCAAAAGACTTATACTCAGGCCCCAAGCCATTCAAAATCACAGCAATTATGTCTTCATCTTCAACCTGTGAACCAACAGATGCCAACTGATCCGCAATGGTCTTAACCTCCATGACATAATCCTATATAGATCTGCTCTTCCTCTCCATGTTGTTGAACTTTTGCTTCAACTGTATCTTCCTAGAACTTGTGGTTGTGCCATAATACTTGACCAAAATGTCCCATGCATCCTTAGGAGAGCTGCAGTTCATTATCTGCATTACCATGGCATCTGAGATACATAAAGAGAGCCAGTGCAAGACTCTACGAGCTCTTTCTGTCCAAGCTCGGTGTAATAATCTCTGATCAGCCGTCTGGGAGCTCAAGTTCACCTTCCGCTCCAGTCGCCAACTCCCAATAGCCTTTCCCTATTAAGAAATTCTCCATGCGGAACTTCCATATGGCATAATTGTTACTATCAAGCTTTTCCCCCACTATCTAGGTTATGTTGTCAGTCCTTTCTGCATTTGCCATGTTGTATTGGACACTATTTAGTCACTGCCTGACTTCCTGCAAGACAACAAGTCACTCTGACCAACCTCAATCCTTGACTGTTTATGACATTTTTCTGCAACTATTCTCTGCAAAAAACCAGGGTATTTCAGCCCTTTACAACCTCAAAAACATCCACAAACATGTGGTATAACCCGTAGCTACATCAGTTAGTACATAGACTTTGCAGGTATTGTAACTCTGTGTCATGCAAGCTTATTGCAGTAAAGAGAATACGTAGTCTAAAACCTGTAATTTTTCAGTAACAACAGTGAATTTACTGTCAAAAACCACTTTAAAACATGTCATACATGCTCCAAACTTTCCCAGACATTTGCTAGTATATGTAGGCAACTAGACATAGTCATACGGGCACAAAACAGTGCATATCCAGCAAGTACAAGTGACATAAATCTACTCACAGATTGTATACAGCCAATAATTTGTCAAACCAAGATGTATTTCAGCCCAAGAGATCCTCAAGCCACTTCATACATATGCCACTGTGTGTATAGGTCAATACATGACCAAACAAGCATTCGTAGACACTCTATCTATAAGGGGCAATGTCATATAATGCATTCACTATTTATGACCAGCCAATACCCTGTGAATACATTTGTTTCTAGATTCAGATTTCAGTCGTACCATACAACTCCCTGTAGGTAACAAAAGGCATGTATTTCTTCAAGTCACTGAGTGTATGATGATGACAGTTTTCAGCCTGTCATAAAATTTCAGATCTAAATATTTTATCAGTAAAATGCAATCCAAATGCATCAAATTCAGTACATATGCTTCCTGAATGAACCCTCACTTCAGTAGAGCTCAAAATGCTCATCAAATGGCTTCAATGCTTTAAAGAGTGATCAGTGTATGCTGTATACTCATTGATTACATTAGTTCTTCACTGTTTTCAGACCTGTGGTCAACTGTTACAGCTCATAGATGAGCTCATGATCAAGTACTGACACATCCAGGACTTCAATGACCTTCCAGAGAGCATAGACAAGATGTGTGTCAGTCATGGATGATGGAGTTGATGATTTGCAGACCATGAGGGTAGCAACATAAACAGGTGCAGTTCACGCAGCCTGTAGATCTGATTCCAGTAGCTACTGTTGATGGTAATAATGATGATGAGCACTCAAATATGCTCAAGGGTGCTCTCCAAAGCTCCCATAGAAGCCTCAAACACCAACATGAAGCATAGACTCCATCTGATAAAAAATGCATACCTTCACAGATACAATGACAGTCTGCACACTGTCAGCCTGCTTCTCTTCAACCACTGCCCTGAGTCTTCAGGTTGCAGGTCTTTCTCACAGCTTCATGCCTTCAAGAGCCCATCCATGATGGCTCTAATACCATGTTGGAAGAGAGAGGGAGAGAGACAATGTAATGGAGTAGCAACCTGACCTTCAGGTCGTTCATCATCTTCCATTATTTCATAGACTACTAACATAACATAAGTGTATACAATAATACTAAGGTCCATAGGACCATTCACACTGGGTCTAAGACCACCGACTTATTTAATGTCTCACACTTGCTGATACAGCTGGACAAGACTAATGTCGGTCATACATACTAGCAGGAGAATAGTATGAGCTTGATATTCTAACACATTGTGCGTTTAATATAGTTGTACCTCCTAAACAACTTTTATCTCTCTTTATTCCTGGCAACGAATACTTATTTCTAATGCACCGAAACACATGTGACTTGCATCTATGAAAGTCTAGGGTTTTATCTAACGATGCAAGTGCATCTCATGAACATAAATCAACATTTCATGTGTTTCTTTTAACCATGATTGCGAAACATGAATTCCAATTGACTATTCATGCACTGAACTGGTTAAAAAGCTATCATTTTATGTGAAGTAAGGTGATAATCCTATCATTTTATGTAAATTCCAACCTCTTCCGTTCGCACATGCAACTTAGTTCTTAGAGTAAACAAAAAACCCTATGTGTGACATCAATCCTTTCATCCCTTTCACGAGAAGTAATTCCTAAATTAATTGTTAATGCTTTGAACCTGGGCTTGATTCGTGTGTGCTTTATATTTTCAAGAAAATAGAGGCACAGTTTTTGATAGTGGGCACTATAAGCCAACTTTTGAAAGAAGCAAACCCTCGGTTGATGGGTGAATACCCACTACCTGAACCAAGAATGACTTCTAAAATCACCTCTGATAGTGACATAGAGGCCTAGATGTATTGTTCTCCCTGTTACATGGCCAATAGAGCCAAAAATTTGAAACAACCCTGATATCCTTTCAACATCCCAAGGAGAAATCTTAGTCCTCATTGAAAGAGGAAGTTAGTTCCAGCGAGGCATCAGAAGAGGAGACTATTCCCTTGAGGGAGTCAGATCTGTACTCAAAAGTAGTTCGTGGGACCTTCATTCGTGAAGTGGAAGGTGAAAAGCAATTAACTTTTGTGGATGCTGATGGTACTGAACGTCACTTGAAGATGGAAACAAGTTTCCTAAAAGAGGAGCTATCGATCTTGCATGACCTATTGAGGGAGAACTTGGACGTGTTTGCATGGTCATATAAAGATCTAAAGGGGATTGATCCCATGGTGTGTCAATATCACATCGACCTAAAGCCCGATGCCAAGCTAGTGATGCAAAGATAGAGGTATATGAATCCAAATTACTTTTCCCTAGTGAAAGAAAAATTGTTGAAGCTCCTTGAAGCTAAGTTTATCCATCCACTGGCCAATAATGAACGGGTTTTTCCCATCATGGTAGTACCAAGAAGAATGGAAATCTGAGAATATGTGTGGAATTTTGAAAGCTAAACTTTCAAACAAAGAAATATCATTTTTTAATTCCTTTTATAGACCAATTATTGGACACAGTGGTTGGACATGAACTCTATTCCCTCTTGGATGGATTTAGTGGATAGAGCCAAGTCTAGATCGCAGAAGAAGATAAACCCAAAACAACTTTCACAATAGAATGGGGAACTTATGCTTACAAAATGATGTTGTTGGGCTCTATAACGCTCCTGAAAATTTTCAAAGAGTGATGATGGCCACATTTCAAAATCATCTACATGCTTTCATTGAGGTATACTTGGATGAATTTTGTGTCTATATCCTAATCCTTGAGCAATGGGGACACCTGGAGCAGTGATTTGACATAAGAGTAGGGGATTTCTCTCAACCCCAAAAAATGCATCTTTGGAGTCTCTTTAGGAGTCATTCTAGGCCACATTGTCTTTGCACAAGGGATAGCAATAGACCCCGTGAAGATTGTAGCTCTAATGATGTCAATTAACCTCAAACAAGTGTCTTTGCACAAGGGATAGCAATAGACCTCGTGAAGATTATAGCTCTAATGATGCCAACTAACCTCAAATATTTGAGGGGATTTCTCATCCATATGGGCTATTATAGAAGGTACAATATACACTTTGCAACAAAGGCAACCCCTTGCATAAGCTCTTGAGGAAATATGCAGAGTTTATGTGGATTGTTGATTGTAACAAAGTGTTCAACACCTTGAAGCAGTGTCTAATTAAAGCACCCATCTTGCAACCACTTGATTAGACAAAGAAGTTCCATGTGCACATTGATGCATCAATAGAAGGATTAGGTACAATATTATGTCAAAAGGGTACTCGAAGTTAGATCAACCTATCTACTACACAAGCCAAAAAGTAATTGATCGAGAAAGAAACTACATAGTGATGGAGTTAGAGTGCCTTGCAATGGTGTTTACCTTAGAAAAGTTTCAACACTACCTACTGTTGTTGTTGATACACTTCAAATTCTATGTGGACTGTGAAGCCCTGTCCTTCTTGATGAACAAAGAAGATGTGAAGGGAAGAATGATGAGATGGGTCCTTTTGTTCTAAGAGTTTGATTTTAAAGTGGTGACCAAACTCAATTGCTCCCATGTATTGGCCGATCATCTGTTGTGAATCCCTTAGAGAGAAAAAAAGGAGCAGAATGACTGGAGCCCCAAGAGGAACACCAAGGAAAAGGGGATTATACTCCAAGAAAATCTATCTTGTAACATCAACAAGCTTTTATTTCATTCTTTTGATGACTAAAACAAAGAAAACAACAATTTTTCACGCAACATCATAGTAGATATCTCCCATGGAATTGATAGAATCAATCATAATCTTCAACATCTTCATAGAATCCATCAATAGAACAAGGAACATAAAAGAATACACCATTTTTGAATGAAAATAAATCACATAATATTCATCTTCAATGTCTTCATAGTTTTCTCTCTCAATCTCTCATATACAGTTACACTGTTTTGATAGAATTGGCTATCTCTGGCTCTCTCTCTCTCTCTCTCTCTCTCTCTCTCTATAGTACATCATCTCCTTACTATAATACTCTATAATGACTCTCAATAATCCTTATTAGGTCGTGGATGCACCTCGCAAGAGGTATGCCTAATGTGAAGAGGCACCAGAGCCACTACAGTGTCTCTTCATAGCTCACTACTGTCACTGTCACTCCAGTCTTCTCTTCAGTCTTCAGCAGCAGCTGCTTCTTACATTTGTTTTAGCTCTTTTAAACTTAGATTTATCCTTTCCAAAAGTTAGAAAACTTTCCCAAATTCATACATACATTCTATAGAAAACTTATAGAAGATCTATATAACAGTACAGAACAAGAACATAGTAGATACAAAACAGATACAGAGCAGATACAGAGGCTCTACAGAAGGTTTACAGAGGGTTATAGAAGGTCATTAGAGAACATCAAATCCTCATAATTCATACTAAAACCATTTCAAACTATCAAAAAATATTTAGTAAGCTCTCAAAATATTTTAACCTTCATCAATCATCAATCCATGCTTCATACAGAAGAAAATCAGAACGAAACAGAAGCTATACAGAAGGTATCAGAACCAATCAAACCTATCAGAACATCACAGAGCTCCATATCTCCACTAAAAATCATCACGAGCTTCCAAAAAATAATCAATATAATCCAAAACACTCTCAAAAACTTCCATTAACAACCATACATTACTCTAAATCCATCAAAAATCAATCATTCAGACTTCAAAAACAATAAAAATCAATCAAGAATTCAGCCTTTTTCCACTCTCAACATATCCCCACACTTAGAAAGGAAGCGTCCTCGCGACCTGAGGAAAAGAAAAATATAAGTTCACTAAAGAGCTCAATTTAATCTTCTTCAGTATCTTCAATATTCTCTCCAAACCACGACCCCAACTTATCACTTGTATTTCTAGAAAAAAAAAACTTCTAAAGGGAAACTTCGTTATTCATTAACACATCTGATAAACAATTAAAAAGTCATAACAAATTTGTAAAGGATATAAGAGGTTCTTCTTCAGCTTTCCATCATAGGCTTTCCATCCACCATCATCATCAAGAGTTGAAAAGAGCACCCTCGAACAAATGATTCAACCAGCACGAACTCATCACATACAAATTATTACAACACACACAAACAAACACTAAACACAACCATCTGAATGACACTTCCAAAAAGAGAGATATATATAATTAAGAATCATCCAAAATACATTGCAAAGGCATCAATGAAGGTGATTCCTTTTGAAGGCTTGGTGATTACGAAAACGATCCATGGAGAAGGACTCATCTACAAATGTCTTGGGAGGATTTTGAAAGAACTGAAGGCAGTACATCCTTTCTAGCAAAACAAGGTATCTGCTAGGTAGACATAGGGCATGAAAATATAGGACATCCAACTGTTGGGAATCAATGTTCATATCGATATTCATACAAAGCTTTGCAATGGCCTTTTGATCGTTATGGGAATGCCTATGCATATATGCTAGATACCAAGCAAAATGAGCTGCCAATCTCACTGAAGGATCTAGAGATTGTGAATATTGGTGAGCAAAATGGAGGTAATTATGGTATGCTTGACTAGTAGATGTCCAATCCCCTGGAATTAATGGCCAATTGATCTGTGGTCCTGTGAGAGAATCAGTTGAGCTCCATCCTCTTCTTCTCGGAATCTGCTGATCAAATCCTTCATACCCACTAACCAAGTGAGGGGTTTGAGAAATAGAAGTGGTAGGAGATGGAAGTGGAATAAGTAAAAGAGGATGAAGAGATGGGTAGGCAAAATCATAAAAGGAGGAATAAGCTAAAGAAGGAGTGGCTGAAAATTTAAGTGAATCAGTTAGGAAAGGTGTCAATTGCTAAGAAGGAAAAGTAGAAGGTATATGGATAGAGGGAGAAGGGCATGGCGGAGGGGAAAAAACTCGATCTTCAATGAAAGAACAATAGGTAAATATAGGAATTTGAGGAAAACCCTGAGATTGGAAAAGGAGAGGTAAGATAGCTGCTGAGTTGGATTGATAAAGGGAAAGATAAGTATCATAGCGATGAGCCATTTGTTGGTAGTACAATAGGCTAGGAACAGAGGGACCTAAAACAGATTGTCTCTGGTAGGCATCAAAGAAGGATGAATCAAATGGATGGTTCTTGGAAAGATAAGCTAGGAGATCCATCCTTAGTTGGTTAGTGCTCTGCACATAAGTAGAAGCTGTATTCTGACGTTGATTCAGGACCACAGAATCAATCGTTAAATGCCATGAAGTGTTAGGGCAAGTAGCCACTTTAGAAGAATAACACTGGAACATATCATCTATTCTCAACTCCAAATAGTTGACATATAAAACATCTTGCAAAACCATATCCCCCACATACCAAGCAAGATCTACATCATCTAAAATTAACAAATCACCTTGCAGATACATGTAAGACAACAACATGGTATCCGTCGTCACAGAATCTTTAAAAACCATACGGACAACTTCTATCAGCAAATCAGAAGACCAAGCCCCACTCCAACCATCCTTTGGAAGAGGGAGATCCATCGTTGAAAGCTTCATATAGAAGGCCAACTTTTGCAACTGATAGTGGACAAAGAAGGAATGGTCTAGAGGAACATACTCTTGAAAGTGCTCAAATGTAGACCATAACAAATCCATTCTAGACTGCAATCTTTCCACTTTATCTTGAAACAACGGACACAATGTGGCCTGTCTCTGGAGAACTGTCAAGTCCTGCTTAGATATAAAAGGAATCATAGGGACATTGGGGCTTGGAGGAATGGACCGTGACTATGTCAGTTGGTCCTGCAACTACTTAATCTGGGAAGCTTGTGATTCCAATGTATTATGAGCAGTCTGCAAAGATGACATGTTCACATCTAAAAGAATCTTAAACTCTTGAGCTTCTTTGGACATTTTCTCTTTCTCTTCTGAAACTCTAATGACCTTTGACTGAGCTTCTACTAACTGAATCTTCAAAGAAGATATTTCTTCTCTCTGGGTCTCAATCATTTGGGTATGCTGCTCCATCTGCTTAAACAGATCTGCAAGAGTGTCTTTAGCAGAGGCTAACTCTGAGGTTGCCTTATGCAACTGGTCTTTGGACTACATCAATTCTTCATAGAAATAAGCATATAACCGTTGAACACAAGTTGTCTCACTGAGAGTTCAATCGAACTCTGGATGTCATTACAAAGGAATGGAATAGCATCTCCTGACACTAAACTGTTCAGTGAAGGAACTGATATTTCCAAAGAACCCTCCCTATGTGCCCTGAATAAATTATTGCATGTGAGGTAGGCAGGAAGGTCACTGCCAGAAGTAGCAGGAAGAACTGTAACTAAAGAAGTGACTGGGGGAGTTTTATCTGCCAAATGCTTTAGGCGCTTCCGCTGAATGACCAATGGAGGAGGGGAATCAAGATCCTCTATGTCAATAGGTTCTGACTCCTCTGAAGGTGGAGGGAGAGAAACTGGATCAAATGGAGGAGGTGGTAGCACACCCTTCTTAAGGCCAGAATATGTCAAGAAAGCATATAAATAGGAACCATAGGTGACATTTGTGACATTCCCTCTTGTCACTTTGACAAAATGTTGGTCCATCTTCATAAGCAGATAAGTACTCCAATCAATAGCAACCCCTTTTAACACCATCTTGGAAGCTGTGAAGAGTTCCTTGGACAAATAATGAGATGGTGTTTTGGCAGGCATAAACCTGTCTTGGAGGAATTGGCAGACTAACTTTCAAAGAGGATTAGTGATCATGGAAAAAGACACTCTTGAAGTGTTAATCACTTTCTTGACATCTAGAACCTCTTTGGTCTGCTTTTGTAACAACTTGAGAATCTCATCATTGGAGAATAATTGTCTGGATGTAACAAAGGGTTCTCCTTTGTAGGGAAGAGATAAAGCCTTCCCTAACCCTTGGGGTGCCAATACCATAGAAGCACCACGAACCAGGCCCGATTTCTTACTGTATGATGCAAGAAATTCATCACACAAGGATGGATGGTCTGGAATCAATGGGAGTGAAGCAGTCACGAAAGTTGCGAGGCCTTCTTTCGCTATAGGCTCAAAAGCCAGTAGGGAAGAATAATCCCTACTGATCAATGGGACATACTGGATAGGAGGAGGAGTGTGAGGTACCATTCAGATGGAAAACACACACACATCGCAAACACAGACAATCACAAAGAATGCTTGCAAAACAACCAAATTTCTATAAAAAAGAAATCGATCAAAAGAAGCACACACACAGACGTAACTAACCAATTTACCACCCCAAACAACCCACATCCTAGAAAAAATTCGGCATGACCTCTACACATATGTAACCGAAAACTTAATGCGATGCAACAAGCAGGCACCCAAGACCTCGTATCAGGTAAAAAAGAAAAAAAACTACAAACCATACCCGTAATCGTATCACATAAGCAAACCATTATACCATAAAAACCTAATCAGGACCTAACCATAACTTTGACCAACAATTTTAGCTAAGAGGACTTTATGTGCCTATCCCACGAAGTGTATTTAGTAAAAAGGGAAAAATAAGTGCAGTGAGGGGAAATGGTTTTAATGAAGGGTTCATTTTAAGAAATGATTAACAATGGGTGAAACTTTATTAGGTTATAAACCTTAATAAGAAAACGGTGGTTCCTTCTTAAAATTTTAATTACAAAATTATTAGGGTGAAACGGTGCTTAAACGAAACTCGGAATGCGATACCCAAATTGGGGTCTCTAAATGCAAATTCCTTAATTAAAAATTAATGGTGATGTGGAGCACTTTTTTGCCAGCGCGTGCTTTTTTGTGACAGCTGGTTCATTTTTATTAAAAATTAAAGTGTCCTTGAAGGGCATGTAGCATGTGTAAAGTGAATGGCTGGTTGATTTTAAGTTATTAGAAAAATGTGTGTTTAGCACGAGCACGCGTGGAAAAGTGAGTGAATAAATTTCATTTTACTAATTAATTGTGGCTATGGGATGATCAAAATAAATGAAGCTAAAAAAATAAATACCTGGTAGGGGTATGTATGCAAGAGACTGAATGCACACTGAGTAGTCTCAAATGCAAGGAATCCAGTCAAAGAAGCAAAAACCACTAACTGGAAAAAATAAAGCACCTTAGTGTGTTTGTTTTAGTTTTATTATTTATTATTTATTTTTTAATTTTTATTTCAAAATTATAATTTAGGTGTGTTTGTATTTTTAATATTATTTTGTTTTGTTTGTTTGTTTTTTTAAAAATTCTTTTGTTATTCTTTTTTTTTTCTCTAATGATTAAAACGGAATATAGGACACATGAATATGTTGTAAAATGTAAGGGTGGAATTTCAGCAATCCAACAAGTGTCAACAATGTGTTTGAATTTATTCATGTATTTGCAGCTGATTTTTGGAAAAAATGAATTTTCATGAGGTGAAGTATTAAATTTAGGATTTTGGCTTCAAATAATACTTTGGCCATTTATGGAAGCATTTTCAATTGAAAAATTATTGGCAAAAGGGGCAAGGGGATTTGTGAATTTTTTTGAAGTTTTTTTAGAAATATTTCTGAATTTTTACCAATTTTTAATGAAATTTGCTCAATTTGCATGTATTTTTGAAATAATTTTGAAGTTTTGATTTTTTTTGCAATTTATTTTCTTGAATTTCCACTTTAAAAAATAATGAAAATGATATTAACAATGTTGGAATTTTTAAAGAATTTTTTTTGCAATTTATTTGGATTTTAAATAAATTTTAATGAAAATTTGAAATTTTTGGTGTTTTATGTTTATTTTTATGTGTTTTTAATGTGTTTTCCGGGTTTTGAAATTAAAAGTCAGTACCCGAGCTGCATGTGAACAGTGAAGGATGACTGCGTGTGAATGGCTGACTGAACACACCACCCCACTAACAAGTTAGAATGCGCGTCCTCCTGCGTGAACACCCGCTGGAAAAGTCCCACAAAGTTGTGTACGAACCAGGCACCCAACACGAGAGGGGCTCCCGCTTGACGGCATGCGAACATGCGCACACGCAAAGGCACGAGCACAAGAACATGGGGTACGGGTGGGTGGGTTAAGATAGTGGGGTGGGGAAGGTAAAATGTGGGGTGTGGAAGGTAAAATGTCGGGGGGGGGGGGGGGGGGGTAAAATGTGGGGTGGGGCCCAGAAAGGAATGGGCGGGCAGGGGGGAGGCCCACAGGAAGGAAGGGGGGAGGCCCACAGGAGGGAGTTGGGCGAGCAGGGGGGGGGGAGGCCCAAAAAGGAAGAGGTAGGTGGCGAGGAGAGGGAGGGTGGGGAGGAGGCGAGGATGGTGGTGGCATGGTGGAGCCAGGAGGGAGGCGAGGAGAAGGTAAGGTGCACGAGGCAGCTGTGGTCAGGGCGGAGGAGGCGAGGAGAAGGTAAGGCGGGCGGGGCGGCTGTTGTCAGGGCGGAGGAAGCGGGGCAGAGGAGAGGAGAAGGTAAGGCGGGCGGGGCGGCTGTTGTCAGGGCGGAGGAAGCGGGGCAGAGGAAGACGACGGGGGTAGAAGGCGTGAGGAAGGGCACGGTGGATGAGGAAGAGCGGCGAGCGCTGAGGCTGGAGGCAATAGAGGCGAGGGGCGTGGAAGGCGTTGAGGCGACAGAGGCGAGGGCATTGTCGGCGCGCAGGAGAGAGGACGAAGGAGAGATCATCAAAGGAGGAGCCCGCGAGGCGATAGGTAAGGTAGTTTTGAGGTGTTTTTTTTTTCTTTTTCTTTTTTTATTTCTCTTTTTGTCTTTCTTTGGTTTTCTTTTCATTTTTTTTTCGTTTTGTTTGTTTGTTGTTTTTTTTTTGGTTTTTTGTTTTTTTTTTTTTGGCGAGTTTTGTTGTTGTTTTTGTTTTTTTTTGGAATGGTTTTGGTTGTGTTTTTGTTTTTGTTTTGGTTTTTGTTTTTGATTGTTTTTTTTTAGTTTTTTTTAAAAAAGTTTGTTTTCGGGTGTGGTTTATTATATTTTTGCTTTCTTTGGGTGTGTGTGTTGTATTTTATTCTTTTTTTTTTTTGGTTTGGTTTTTCATTTGTGTTGTTTGGTTGTTGTTAAGTTTGTTTTTCTATTTTTGTTTTTTTTTTCAATGTGTGTTTTGTTTGGGTTTTTCCATGAAAAAGTGAGCGCACCCCTGTCCCGCGCGCATGCATGGGGCAGGAGTAAAAAAAAAAATTGTATCGATGGGATCAGATAGGGCGGGGATGGCGACACGCGAGGCACCAAGGTCACGGGGGCGTCTCGAGGTACGTAAAACCAAAAATAGGAGCGGTCACGCGTGACACGAGAAACACGGCCACACGGCAAAAATGAATATAAATTAATAAAACTCAAACCGCACGTCGGATCGAAAAACCATAAAAAGGAAAAATGTGCCGAGAGATGAGGGGAAGATGATAGAAAAATGTGACACTGGTTCCGGGGGAAAATCAAGGTATTCACATGGAAAAAATGCAAAAAACAGACCCGAAAACACATACGTGTATAAATATCGGAAAAGCCGCGAGTCGGAACGAAGTGCAGAAAGAAGGAAAAATGTGCAAAACAATGTGTCCAACCTTTTTTAGAAAACAAGGTATTAGTGAAAATGCCATACAATTTCCTATCATGGAAAAACACAGTTTCGACCGAGATAGGACGTGTTCACATTGAAAAACCCCAAAAGTTGTACCCGAAAATGGACTCGAAAATTAATACGGGAAGAACCAATTATCGGAATGAAGTGCGATAAACAAGAAAAATGTCTGAGAGAAAGGATACAGGGCTGGTGCATCAGAACTTGGTTTGGGGGAAATTAGGAGGGGTTCACATGGGAAAAACACAAAAAAGACACCCGAAAATACTCGGAAAAATTAATAACTAAAAATCCGACAGTTGGAAGAGGGGGAGAAAAAAAGGAAAAAGTGGGGGAGAGACTGGTAGGACATGGTTGTCAACTTGAACTGGAATTTTGGTGCAAATAGGGCATGTTCACATGGAAAAACGTGAAAAATGAGCACGAAATGGGCTTGAAAACCCACAAAAATTAATAACGGATGAATCGTGCATCGGAATGACACGGAGTAAAAAGGAAAAATGTCAGGGGGAATGGGTAGGGTAGGGATGGCACATCAGAGCAATGTTCCGAAGCAATAAAGGGATGTTCACATGGAAAACCGTCCAATTTATGGTAATTGCTTCAAAAATTAATAACTTTAGAATCGTCTGTCGGAATAGGGGTTGGTAAAAAGGAAAAATGGGCAGTTCAAAGGGACGAATAAGGCTGTAAGATTGGATGTGATTCTCAGTAAACGTAGGATGCGTTCGCATGGAAAAATCACAAAACAAAGGATAAAGAAAAACGGTCAAAGAACGGCTCCGAGGATAGAGTGAAATAGAATGGAAGAGTGGGGAAGGGACCCCATCAGGGTGAAATTGTCAAAATTGTGGGAGAGAAGGAAGGAGTCTCGCTTGAAGCTTTCTTGTTTGCACAATGGGGGAAGACACACAAGGGTGGAGGCTGAAAACAGTTTTTCTCTTCTTAGTTGTGTAAGCCAAAAGAACTCAAGTACAAAGAAATAGAAGAACCCTCTATATGGGTCTCAAACCAAACTCAACTAACTAAGGTGGCATACTAACTGAGCCACGAACTAGAGTAGATAAGGATAGCTATCATGTAGCTATTATTCATGGGCGGTGTACCAACCGCGTCTGCAACTGACAAGTCGGTGACATAAATACACAACGGTCACCCTGGCGTAGCACGAGTGGAGCTCGATATCTCAACACTCCCCCTCGAGCTCAATCCCAATTCCTGCACACCAAGCAGGTCTCTGAACTTGCGCAGCTTCTCTGCGCCCAATGCCTTCGTGAATATGTCAACTGCCTGATCCTCTGTGCTGACATAAACTAGATCAATAAGACCTAGTAAAACCCTCTCTCGCACATAGTGATAATGCACCTCAATGTGCTTTGTTCTAGCATGATAGACTGGGTTATTTGCCAAGTGTATACTACTCATGTTGTCATAATAAATGACAACTGGTGCATCTGTAGACTGATGCATATCATAAAGTAGCTTATGCAACCAAGCTACCTCACATGCAGCCATTGCTGCACCCCTGTACTCAGCCTCTGTGCTCGACAAGGCAACTGTAGGCTGTTTCTTGCTACTCCAAGTGACTGCAGCACTCCCAAAAGAGAACACATATCCACTGGTAGATCGTCTATCAGAAATACTACCAGCCCAATCAGCATCAGTGTATCCATGCAGCTGTACCTGAATCCCAGTCTCATAAAATAGTCCATACTGCAATGTGGACTTCACATACCTGAGTATGCGTCTAGCCGCATCCAAATGTGGTTTCCTTGGAGCCTGCATAAACTGACTTACCAATCCAACAGCATAGCTCAAATCTGGCCTGGTAATAGTCATATAAATCAAACTTCCTACTATGCGTCTGTACATAGTAGGGTCTTCTAGAAGCTCACCTGTATCTGTGCTTAGCTTCACATTCTGCTCCAAAGGAACTGAAATAGGCTTACAGCTTGTCATCCCATATTTGGACAGCATGTCCAATCCATACTGCCTCTGCAAGAGCTGTATCCCACTTGGTGATCTAATCACCTCAATGCCCAAGAAATATCGCAGCTCTCCCAAATCCTTCATCTCAAACTTCTGCTTCAATAGCATTTTCACATGAAGGATATCTTCATCACTGTCACCTGTCATAATCAAATCATCAACATAAATGACAAGTAGCATAATACCTTTCTCTGTTTTTCTCACATAAAGTGAGAAATCTGCCTTGGAAATCTGAAAGCCAATAGTGACAAGATACTGTCCTATCTTGTCAGACCATGCTCTAGGTGCTTGCTTCAAGCCATACAAGGCTTTCTTCAACCTGCAAACAAACTCAGGATGAACAGCATGCACATAACCTGGTGGTTGCTCCATATAGACCTCTTCTTGCAAATCACCATGCAAGAAGGCATTCTTTACATCCATCTGATGTAAAGACCATCCCTTTGATGCGGCCATAGCAATGACTGCTCTTATGGTTGCCATCCTTACAACCGGACTGAATGTTTCTTCATAGTCAATACCATATGTTTGTGCATACCCCTTGACTACTAATCTTGCCTTGTATCTATTCACAAAACCATCTGCATTGTGCTTCACCTTATAAACCCACTTACAACCAATTGCATTTTTACCTTTAGGCAAAGGTACCAATTCCCATGTAGCATTTGCTTCCAAGGCATCCATTTCTTCATCCATGGCTTTCTCCCATTTTTCTTTTCCCATGGCTTCCTCAAAAGAAGTGGGTTCTGGTTCCTGTATCACTTTAACCATATATGCATAGTGAATGGCTGTAAATCCATCATATTTCAGCCTATCCACAGGATACCTAGCTCTCGTAGACCTGCGCAAAGTAGGTTCACTCCCAGGTGCTCTCAAAACATCCCTGGTCTTCCTTACTCCTGGTGTAACAATAGAAGGAATACCCAACTCATCATCAATGCTCTGTTCTGAGCCACTGGATTCACCATCCACATAAGAGTGACCTGCATTCACATCAAACATGGGCTGATCAACCTTCTCTTTTCCTTTTCGTGATACCTGCATACCACTATCTGTATTGCTTTGAGAAGATTCTCCTGATCTCAATCTGCCTGTCCATGGCGAAGAATGTGAACCACTGCTAGAGGATGCTCCAGGTCCACTAATATTTTGTGACTGCTGCTGTGAATTTTGTGCATCTACATCATCAATCACATTTACTGGTTTATACCAGCTACTCATCTCATCAAAAACAACATCTCTGCTCACTGTAAACTTACGAGTAGAAGGGTTATAGCATCTATACCCTTTTTGCTGCAGAGAGTAACCAATGAAGATGCACTTCTCAGCTTTTGGATCCAACTTGGATCTCAACTCATCTGGCACATGTACATAGGCAATGCAACCAAAAATTTTCAAATGAGAGATATCTGGTTTCCTACCAGTATACCTCTCCTCTGGAGTCATTCCATGTACTGCTGCAGTGGGAGTCCTGTTCATTATGTAGACTGCTGTAGCAACTGCTTCAGCCCAATAAAAATCTGGCAAGTCTTTTTCATTGAGCATGGCACGAGATACCTCTCCAATATGCCTGTTTTTCCTTTCTGCAATTCCATTTTGTTGTGGGGTATAACTGCATGAATATTGCTGCTTTATGCCATGCTCCTGCAAGAACTTTGCAAACTCATTTGAGAGGTACTCTCCCCCTCCATCTGACCTTAGGCATTTTATTTGCAGACCTGTTTCTTTTTCAGCCATAGCTTTAAGGGTTTTGAAATGCCCAAAAACTTCACTTTTCTTTTTCATAAAATACACCCAAACTTTTCTGCTATAGTCATCAATAAAACTGACAAAATAATGACAGCCTCCAAGAGATGCAGCTTTAGTTGTCCACACATCAGAGTGGATTAATTCCAATGGCTTCTTACTCTCTTGAACATGTCTAGGAAATGGTTTCCTTGCCTGTTTTCCAAACTGACAGGCTTCACATACCTTATGCATTTCTGCAACCTTGAATTTGGGCAATCCTGCAACAATATTTTGGGCCTGCATTGATTTAAGTCGCTGTACATTAACATGACCAATGCATTTATGCCAGATATCAATATCTGCAACTACACCGGTCCCATGTGCAAACATTGCTGCACTCAATTCAGACATGTCTGCATCCAATGTAAACATTCTGCCCTTCTTCTTTCCTTTTGCTATCAAGCGACCTTTATTTTTCATATCCTCAACAAAGCATCCATGAGGATTAAATCTGACCTGCAAGCCCTGTTCAACCATTTGACCAACTGAAACCAGATTCTTGGTGATATTCGGGACATGAAATACATCAGACAAGTATTTCTTTTTCCCATCCTGCATAGACAAGGGAATTTTTCCAATCTGCACAATAGGATGTGCAGTATCATCACCAGTCTCCACAAATCCTGGTTTTTCCATTTTCCTTGCATCCTCCATCCATTCTGCATGACCTGTCATGTGGTTTGATGCACCTGAGTCAACATACCATACATCATTGCTTTCTTCTGCACTTGTCACAGAATTGTTCATGTGCTGCACCATGAACAAATGCTCATTTCTGTCATCACCCTGTCTGCTAGAAGATGCATAATTCCCTTGTTGCAGTTTTCCATTCATGATGTCATTCTGCTTTTTATAGCAGTCTTTAGCCATATGACCCATTTTACCACAGTAATAGCATTCAACATTACTGTTTGCATTTTGGCCTCTTTGCCATCCACCACGACCTCTTTGGCTCCCCCTGCCTCTAGAGTTACCACGTCCTCCTCCATAGGACTGGTTGTCTTGAGTTTGCTGCATATTCTGATTTCTGCCACGGCCTCCAAATCGGCCTCCTCTACCTCTGCCTCTACCTTATCCAGCATTTGAGTAGAAGACAGCTTCTTTTGAAGTTCCTCCTGAAGAAGATGCAGCACCATTTCTCTGCTCCTCAGAAATTAGAAGAGCAATCAACTCCTCAAAGTCAGGAAATCTTTCACGAACGGAAATGGATGTTCGAAATTGTGCATAATCCTTTCCTAGACCATTCAAGGTCACGGAAACTAAATCATCATCTTCCACTGGCGACCCAATGGAAGCAAGTGCATCTGCAATCTTCTTCACCTTCATGTGGTAGTCATTGATGCTCATATTTTCTCTTTGCACATTATGCAACTCTTGCTTGAGCTGCATTTTCCTGGCTTGTGTATTTGTGCTATACATTTTTGACAGAGTATCCCATGCCTCCTTTGGCGTACTTGCATCCTGAATATGCACAATCATAGAGTCTGAAATGCTGATAGACAGCCAGTACATAACTTTCCTGGCTCTCTCATGCCATGCTTTGAATGCCTGCATTTGCTGTTGATTGGGAACATCAGGAAGAACTGGTTCTTCTTCATTTCCTGCAACAAATTCCCAATATCCTTTTCCCATAAGGAAATTTGTCATTCTAAACTTCCATGCTTAGAAGTTGTTCTTGTCAAGCTTTTCAGTGACAATCTGTGAAAGAGAATCAGACGCCATTACTGAATCCTGCAAGAAATTCTGTCACTGCAAAAAACACAGCTTCACCCTCACAAGGGCAAATCTGGAAAATTGGCGAAAGTGGTATTTGACCACACAGTCACTTCCTAGTGACGATTTTGCATCAACAGGCAACAGGGATGATTCTGTAACTCCCAATGTCTCTGCGCACAAGCATACAATGCAATTTTTACAGTAACTTTTCACCGACCTGGAGAACAGTGGCTGCACAGCATAAAACTGAGCCTTTTCCTGAGTGCATGCAGAAAGCTTCCGTCTGCAAAACAGGCCTCGAAATGGCCTCAAATAAAAAAAACAAGGTCGCCAAGGGCTAAAGCCCTTTCCCGCAGCATATACTGCCCTCTTGCTTCACCGCGAAGGGCGTCTCAACCTGAGACAATGCACTCTTGCAATTTCCGGCTGTGCTACCTGCAGAGATCTGCTCCCAAAACAGAAAATGAAAGCAACACTGCTCCTCTTACAAGACCACCGCGAGCTTGGCTTGCTTTCTTGAGCTCCTTACCACGAACAAGGCTCTGATACCATGTCAAAATTGTGGGAGAGAAGGAAGGAGTCTCGCTTGAAGCTTTCTTGCTTGCACAATGGGGGAAGACACACAAGGGTGGAGGCTGAAAACAGTTTTTCTCTTCTTAGTTGTGTAAGCCAAAAGAACTCAAGTACAAAGAAATAGAAGAACCCTCTATATGGGTCTCAAACCAAACTCAACTAACTAAGGTGGCATACTAACTGAGCCACGAACTAGAGTAGATAAGGATAGCTATCATGTAGCTATTATTCATGGGCGGTGTACCAACCGCGTCTGCAACTGACAAGTCGGTGACATAAATACACAACGGTCACCCTGGCGTAGCACGAGTGGAGCTCGATATCTCAACAGAAATGAAGTCATGATGTAGATGCATGATCATAGCAAGGTATATGCATGGGAATATGCAACATAGATGCGCAGGGATGCGTCGCCACACTTAAAACTGTAGCAGGAAGGGTAAACCGAACATCAAGGACCTAATACCACACATCAGACCAACTACAAATGTCCCCACACTGAAAACATGACCGTAACTGAGAAACAGAAGGTGTAGGGTTAGAAAAACTTGGCCCATATTGCCGAGGAGTAATGTTGACTATCGAGGTTGCGTCTTGTATCGTTGTCGGCTCTGCAGGAAGTACCAAGGTGTCTTCACAGCACACGTCCTTTGTGGCAGGGACCACGCGACAGCACCCAGGGAGGTAGCTAGTTGAAGGAATCGCAGGAACTTCATCGATGACGAGGGATATGGCACTCAACTCATAATCACTCAAATGGAATGAAAAAGCAGTCACCCGCCCCATTACTAACATCACTTGAGAAAATAATGATGGAAACCCAGATCTCATACCCAGTTCAGGAATCGACAAAGGATTGGTGCAAAGAGAGTATGCCAGGGTGCATAATTAATGGTGCATCAGTGCGTCCAACCCGTCTGGCATAGGTGCAAGCAGGAAGGCCAGGGAGCCTTATGGTGCAGTGCACATAATAGAGTGATGTGTCTTGTGTTGATGGCAAAGACCCATCCCGTGGGTGCATAGGGAAACAGAAACGTATCTGACTCCAATGATCGTAACGTCTCTCAATCTTCACCTCTCGATAATTGATTGAAGAAACACTAGTCACACTCAGTCCACCCTCTCTCTCACTCTCTGTTGAAAGATATAGAGGGCAACCCATTCCTGAACCTCATTGATATAACCCTCATCGTCACTTGTGCAGAGGTTATATGCCTTGTGCGCAATTGATGGTGCAACTGTGCATCCTACCCTGTGCCGGCATACAGTGCAAGAAGGAAGGCCAGGGAGCCTTATGGTACAGTGCACAAGAACAGATCATGCGTTGTGCATTGAGAGGCCCATCCCGTGCGTGCAACACTCCGTTCACATAGCTCACCTCTCATTTGATTTTAAGGGAAAGACTGGTCACTCACCCCACCCTCTGTCTCACGCTCCGATAGATATAAAGGGCATCCCATACTCACATCCCCATCGTGTTAGGATGAAAGCTCATATCACTCAAGGGGTTGGTGATGAAAATCATGTCGGCTATTGTTGTCATCAGGATCTTGAGAGGATGAGATGTACCCAAGGAGGCAGCCTACAAATCTCATACTTCAATGATTTGTAAGAAGGGTCGTCTGTTAAGAAGGGCAGACGGACTGATATTGCAGAAACATTGCACCAAGGGAGGTGGCTTCAAATTACTTGCTGAAAAGGTTCTGCTGGTGAGTCAGCTATCTTTAATTGCGGAGCGTTACCACCTTTTCCACAGTCAGCTTCCCGCCCAAGGGTGTTTCCACCTTTTCTTGGAACGAGGCCTGTTATGACAGGGAATTTCTTCCTTACTAAGATCTATCTGTTCTGCTTCCATCTGGTGGGTGGATCAATGGGATTCACAAAATCAATCCCCCACTTCTCGAATGGCTCTAGAGGAAGAATGGGTTACAGTGGCATTGCACTTGTTTTGGTGGGTTTCTCCATTCGCTGACAAGCATCACATCTCTTGCAATAGTCATATGCATCCTTGTGGAGGGTCGGTCACCAGTATCCTGCTAACAGAGCCTTCTGGGTTGTCGCTTCTCCTGCGAAGTGTCCACCACATGGTTCTTCATGGCATGCTTTCAATACTATGCCGATTTCATCCCCCGCAACACATCTTCGCAGCACTCCATCTTTGCCTCTCTTGTATAGTGCACCACCAAGCAAAGTGTAGGGGGCTGATTCTAACAGAAGCTTCTTCGTCTCACGGCTTGAGATGCCAAGAGGATACTGTTGAGTTGCCAGGAGGTTGGCTATGTCTGCATACCAGGGAGTAACTGTTTCAAATAGAAACAAAGAAGCATTAGGAAGGTCAGGATCATCCTATTCCTCTTCTTCTGTTTGAGGGATCCGTGATAGATGATGAGCTAGGACATGGGAACGGCCAGGCTTAGTGACCACTTCAAAATCGAACTACTCAAATAGGAGCAACCATCTCGTTAGTTGTCCTTAACATCTACTTTGTTCATTAGGAAGGACAAGGCTTCATGATCCAGGTAGAACTTGAAATGCATTGACAATAAATAGTGTCAAAACTTCTCCAGTGCAAATACCATTGCTAAGCACTCAAGCTTTGTCACTGTATAGTTCCATTCCCTATCAGTGACCTTTCGGGTTGCATAATATATTGGTTGATCTAATTTAGAGGGGCCCTTTTGACATAGAACAACACCTAGCCCTTCAACTGATGCATCTGTGTGCACATGAAACTCCTTCGTCCAATCAGGAGGCTGTAAGATAGGTGCTTTGATAAGGCACTATTTTATGGCATTAAAGGCTTCTTCACAGTCATCAGTCCAAAGGAAATCCACATCTTTCCTTAGGAGCTTGTACAGAGGGGCTGCCTTGGTTGCAAAATGTGCAATAAATCTTCTGTAGTAGCCCACATGGCCAAGAAATCCTCTCAATTGCTTGAGGTTTATTGGTGTTGTCAAGGCAACAATCTTCTCAATCTGTGCTAGGTCTGTTGCAATCCCTTGTGCAGAGACAATATGGCCCAGAAGAACTCCTGAGGAGACGGCAAAGATACATTTGTCGGGGTTGAGAGAAATCCCATACTCTCGGCATCTGTCAAAACATTGCTCTAGGTGTCCCTAATGCTCACGGATCAAGCTATAGACACAAAAGTCATCAAGATACACCTCAATGAAATCATGCAGATGATTCTGGAAGGCAACCATCATTACTCGTTGGAAGGTGGTAGGAGCATTACAGAGCCCGAATGGCATCACTCTATAGGCATAGGTCCCCCATTTTGTGGTGAAGGTTGTTTTGGATTGGTCCTCTTCTGTGATTTGGACTTGGTTATATCCGCTGAATCCATCCAAGAGGGAATACAACTCATGGCCTGCCACTGTGTCCAAAAGTTGGTCCGTAAAAGGGATAGGAAAATGATCCTTCTTCGTCTTCGAATTGAGCTTCCAAAAGTCCACACATATTCAAAGTTTCCCGTTCTTGGATACTACCACAATGGGTGAAACCCATTCACTGTTAGCCATGGGATAAATGAACTCGGCTTCAAGAAGTTTCAATAATTCAGCCTTCACCAGAGCAGAATAATTAGGATTCATACGCCTTTGTCTTTGCCTTACAGGTTTGGCATCAGGCTCGAGGTCAATGTGATATTGGCATACTGTGTGATCAATCCCCTTTAGGTCTTTATACGACCAAGCAAACACGTCTAAGTTCTCCTTTAATGAGTCTCGTAGGACCACTAGTTCTCCTTCTGGAAAATTGAGACCCACTTTCAGGTGACGTTCAGTACCCTCAGTATCCAGGAACGTCACTTGTTTTTCACCTTCCACTTCACGGATAAATGTCCCAAGGATGGCTTCTATATAAAGGTCTGACTCTTTCAAGGAGTAGTATCATCATTTGATGTTCCACTAGAACCAGTGTCCTCCTTCTGCACAGATGACTCGTTTGTCTGTTGAGGTTGCTGGAAGGGTATTAGAGCTTTGTTTGCTTCTGTGTGAGTGATGATTTTTTTTGGACTTAGGGATTCATCTTCAGAGGATGCGTCCAGGAATGTCACATAGCAGGGACCTTCTAGAAGCCGAGGCTTTGATGGTTCTGGCTTTTGTTGGCAGGGGGCATCATCATCATCTTTTCTCTGGATTGAACGGTTAGGGCGACAGGAGCCACTGGTGAACTTAATTTTTATGCCTTTAATCCATTGCTTATACAGATTTTGCATACTTTGTGGTCCATTGATCAACCCAAATGGAACCATGGTCATTTCATCCAACACCCTGAGATCTTCGGCCTTTGAGGTCTCTGTAGAGACATCAACAAGATCATCTGCTATCAGAGGAAATTCTTCATCTGCACTTTCATATCCTGCTTTATTTTCTTCCTCATCATTTTCATCCTCTTCCTCTAGAGGCTCTCTCTTTGCTTCTGTAGAGGCTCTGTAGGAGAATAATAGATCTTCTGCCTTTGCATCTGCTTTTGCTTCTGTCTCTGTTACAGTCACTGTCTCTGTGACTATCTCTACTCTAAATCTGCTCTGTCTCTGTTTTGTCTCTGTTTACTATCTCTGCGACTGCCATGTAACAGGGAGAACAGTACATCCATGCTTCTATTTTACTGCCAGAGGTGATTTCAGAAGTTAATTCTAGTTGAGGTAGGAGGTATTCTCCCATAGACAAGGACTTTGCTTCCCTTGGTAGTTGGCTTACAGTGCCCACTGTTAGGGACTGTGCTTCTGTTTTCTTGGGAAAGATCTATTTAACAGCCTCTTCATCTCTTGATGTACCGTCTGTTACCTCGTTGGAGGAGTCAGTTATGACTTTAATGGATGTGGATCCATTTCCTTTTTGCGATCCATACAACTTAGACACCACTTTGTTGGGTCCTCTACCTAGGGTTAGGGTTCCTTTGAACCAGTCCGTCCTGGCTCTCGCTTCAAAAATCCAAGGTTTTCCCAACAGCAGAGGGTATGAGGTCTCATAAGAATTTGGTTTGACCACCAAATACGTCAGCCAATAGTCTTTTCCTGCAAGGGTTGTTTTTATGTATGGGAGGATGCCCAACGGTTTAATTCTGCTTTGATCTACCAATCTAATAAGCCACTGTGTAGGTTGAATTCCTTGCAACCCTAAGTCCTTCATTGTCACATATGTCATTATGTTTACTAATGAGCTGCCATCAATCAATGCATTTGAAATAAAGTATCCTTCTATCCATACACTAATCTCTAGGGTTCCAGGGTCTAGGAAGGCGTTAGCCACATCTACTTCCTTTATAGGCTCTGGGGCCTTATTGGTATTGGTCGTTGTTGAAGGAGCTATCCTTAGTCCACGTCTTCTTGTCAAGATGCTTGTGAATTTCTTTCGACAGCTGGGAGAAAGCATCAGCAATTGTTGGAAGGTTAAATTTGGTTTAAAAGTGTCTAGGTCTTTTACCAAGTCATAATCTTTGATAGGATCCACAGGCTTCTCCAGCCGGCTGGGGAATGGGGCTACACCCATTTTCATCTTTCCTTTTTCTTCTAGCGATTGTAGCATCGACACTTCCTCTATTTCTGGAGGTTCTTTTGTATCGTCTATCTCCTGGACCTCTGTTCCTGTCTCTGGGACTGTCTCTATGATGCTCTGTGGCACTACAATGCTCTGTACTGCACTGTTCTGTTCTGTACTGCTCTGTCCCTCTGTTGATAGGTTGAACTTCACAGTCTTGGCAAGGGAGTTGTTCTCTTCTTGAACAACTGGTTCCTTCTTCTTGGCGTGCGTGACAGTAGCAACTTCCAACTCTACCAAATTGGAGGTAGGCTCTTGTGCCTTCTATTGGCTATCAGTAGCATTGGCCTTGATAGGGGCTGGACTTGGACAGTCCTTTGCAGTGTGGCCTTCACCTTTGCATCGGCTGCACAAGGGCTTGTAATCCACAGATCGTTTAGGGTTTGGACAATTCGGGGAGATATGACCCTTTTCTCCACACCTATAACATTCCACCTTTGATCTCTAACGATTGCCAGACTGTCAGCCTCTGTAACTTTGAGAGGGAAACCTCCTTGGACTGAAATTAGGACCAAACTCCCTAGGCTTTGGTCCAATATCCTGTGTTGTCATTTTGGATTCCAGCAAGTTGAATCTTGCATTTTCATCCTTCTGTCTTCTCTCGTACATCTCTTTCAGAGAGCAAATATCCTCTGTATGGTTCTTCCACAAACAATAGGAACAGAAGGCTCTAGGAATGGTTGGTTTTTGGGTACATTCAGTGGCTAAATGTCCCGCTTGATGACACTTTTCACACCATGTATTAGAGCACATCACATCTCTTCCAGCTCCGATAGGGGTGGATATACTGGTGGTATTCACCTTCAACGTCTGAACTGCTCTGTGATCACATCCATAAGCTCTTTCTTGATACTTGCAACTGAGTTGGATAAGTAGTCCTTCAGATTTTCACCTCCTGAAGTACTTGTAGTAGGATTTTGGGAAGCTTCTATAATTATTGCATACACTGGTTGGGTTAATCCAGAGGATCCTCTATTCTAGTTCTGATTCAGAGCTCGTGTTGAGACTTGGGGTTGTTGATTCCAATTGGTAGGGTTCCACTGTTGTTGAGTCACCATTGGAGGAACTCTTTGAGGCCACTATTGTTGTGGTTGAACCATCATTTGAGGCACTGTCGTCTGTGGCGACCACAGTGGATTAGGTGCATTATACTGCGGCACTGTTTGCATCTAGGAATAGGGGTAGGGAATTGTCCCTGGGACTGCATTTGGTGGGTATACCATTCCTGGCATGGGAGGAGGTAAGACTCCTCTTCCTAGAGTCATTGACAGCCTTGCTTCAACTTCATCATACAATCTTGCACCTTCCACTGTAGCTTGCAGATTGACTGCTGGTCTTCTCAATTCCACGAACTTGCAAACTTCTGGTTATAGGCCTCTGAGAAATACTCCTTTCTGGATACCTTCGTCCAAATGATGGTTAGTCCATCAGGGGTTCTAGCATTCTTGGCCACAATGCTACCATGAGTTCTGCTACATGAAGATCAGGGTCTTCATTGTACTCTCTCTTAAAAATTGGCAATGGGACTACATTTGCTGGCCTATCATCAATATTTCCAGGACGAATCTAACTAGGAAGGGGGCATTGAGTCGCCATGGGGACTTCTGTAAAGAGTGCTTTTAGGGCGTCAAAGGAGGCTTTTGCTGCGAGCTCGTTCTCAAATTTGATTTTTGCCTTCTCTCTTCTTACGTATCTCTGGACTCATTCTAACACTTGCCTCTTGATTGCGTCATTCATCAGGGGGTTGGCTCCAACCAGTTGGTCAGTACTCAATAGAATAGAATCAGAGAGGGATTCAGTCTCTAGGGGATTCTCTAGCCAACATCTCTTTTACTTCCTTCTTTTTAACATCTCTGAAATTGGCTTTCAAACCACTAGAGAGGGGGAGATATTCCATTCTGAAAGTATCAAAACTCACTCTTCTTAGGATCATTATTGTGCCATTATAATAATGCCAGCTTCTGAGGGTTTCAACAGTGTATGTTGTGAAAAACACTCTGTCTACCAACTTCTAGTGGGTTGCTAATTAGACAAACAGAAGATTGTCAGTGCACCAAGCATCCCACATATCTTGCTGTTGAGCATCCACGAACAAATTCCAACTCTTTTCCTTCTTGTTTTCATGAACCTCCACAGACCACGACTCCTAAAGCTTCTTCATAATCTCCCACTTGATGATGTCTGGAAACTTCTCAATGAATGCCAAATCTTCCATGGATGGTCATTCTCTCTATTTTTTGCTCTTCAGTTCGTTCCCAAACAATTTTCCACCAAGATGCAAGTTTCTGCTGCTTCAACAGGAAGAGGAAACAGTCCACCGCATAGAGCATGCATCATGATAGTAATATGTTTCCGCCATTGTGGGATGAACTTCTTATGGAAAGTGGCTTTGATAATGAGAATCTCCAACTCTTCAGTGGAAGAAGGATCTTTGCAAACATCCATTGAATTCTCCTCTTCTTGGCAATGCCATTTCCTTCATTTTCAGCCTCTTCTAGTGCTTGTTGATGGCAAGTTTCCCCGGCTGCGCACCAAAAACATGGAGCCCCAAGAGGAACACCAAGGAAAAGGGGATTCTACTACAAGAAAATCTATCTTGTAACATCAAGAAGCTTTTATTTCATTCTTTTGATGACCAAAACAAAGAAAATAACAATTCTTCACGCAGCATCATAGTAGATATCTCCCACGGATTTGATAGAATCAATCATAATCTTCAACATCTTCATAGAATTCATCTATAGAGCAAGGAACATAATAGAATACACCATTTTTGAATGGAAATAAATCACATAGTATTCATCTTCAATGTCTTCATAGTTTTCTCTCTCAATCTCTCATATACAGTTACACTGTTTTGATAGAATTGGCTATCTCTGGCTCTCTCTCTCTCTCTCTCTCTCTCTCTCTCGCTCTCTCTCAATAGTACATCATCTCCTCACTAAAATACTATATAATGACTCTCAATAATCCTTCTTAGGTTGTGGATGCACCTCCCAAGAGGTATGTCTGATGTGAAGAGGCACCAGAGCCACTACAGTGTCTCTTCATAGCTCACTATTATCACTGTCACTCCAGTCTTCTCTTCAGTCTTCAGTAGCTGCTTCTTCCATTTGTTTTAGCTCTTTTGAACTTAGATTCATCCTTTCCAAAAGTTAGAAAACTTTCCCAAAGTCATATATACATTCTATAGAATACTTATAGAAGTTCTATATAACAGTACAGAACAGGAACATAGCAGATACAAAACAGATACAGAGCAGATACAGAAGGTTTACAGAGGGTTACAGAATTTCATCAGAGAACATCAAATCCTCATAATTCACACTAAAACCATTCCAAACTATTAAAAAATATTCAATAAGCTCTCAAAATATTTCAACCTTCATCAATCATCAATCCATGCTTCATACAGAAGAAAATCAGAACAAAACAGAAGCTATACAGAAGGTATCAGAACCAATCAGAACCTCAACAGAACCTATCAGAACATCACAGAGCTTCATATCTCCACCAAAAATCATCATGAGCTTCCAAAACATAATCAATATAATCCAAAACACTCTCAAACACTTCCATTAACAACCATACATTACTCTAAATCCATAAAAAATCAATCATTCAGACCTCAAAAACAACAAAAATCAATCAAAAATTTAGTCTTTTTCCACTCTCAACGATGACCCAAAACCTCCCTACTGATGCTTCTCTCTTCTTGGTCAAAAAAACTATAACCCCATGGTATGAAAATATAGCCAACCTATTGGCTACTTAATAGTATCCTCCTGGTATCACTAGCTGTCGTGAGAAGAAGAAGCATCTGTTGGAATTAGCCCCCTACACTCTGTTAGGTGGTACACTGTACAAGAATGGTAAAGATGAAGTGTTGTGCAGATATATTGCAGGAGATGAGATCGAGATAGTTTTAAAAGCATGCCATGAAGAGCCCTATGGAGGACACTTTGTAAGAGTAGCGATAGCCAGAAAGGCTCGGCTTGCCTATTGGTGACCAAGCCTCCACAAGGATGCCTACGAATACTGCAAACGTTGTGATGCTTGTCAGTGGATGGAAAAGCCTACCAAAACCAGTGCTATACCCCTCCAGCCCATCCTTTCCCTAAAGCCCTTTGAGAAGTGAGGCATTGACTTCATTACTCCCATCAATCCACCAACAAGAAGGAAGCATAGTAGATATATTTTGGTTTGTATGGATTATGTGACAAAGTTGTGTGAAGCTAAAGCTCTAAAGCAAGATGATGGTAATAACATGGCCCTATTCTTGTACCAAAACATCATTACCTATTTTGGTAGTCCTCTAGAGCTAGTAAGTGATAGAGGTACACACTTTCTCAATAAGATCATGGAGGAGTTGACAGAGCTGTACAAGATATGCCATTGCAAGTCCACACCTTATTACCCTAGAACCAATAGACAAGTCAAAGTTATCGATTGCATCCTCTATTCAATCTTGACCAAACCAAGACGATTGCTGCACATTGTTGTGATTGGAATGGTCGACTTACAGAGGCCCTCTAGGCATATAGAACCTCCCATAAGGCTGCTACATGATAGACACCCTTCTAATTGGTGTATGGTATAGAACTAGTCTTCCCTGTCAAGTTAGAGGTACCCTCTTTGCGCATGGCTATCAAAAAATGCCTAGGCGATGATGAATCCCTACAACACGATTTCCAGCACTTGGAATGTCTGGATGAGATTCACATGATGGCCCTACAATGTATGGAAGCTAATTAGGCTTAAAGAAAGGCCTATCACACTATGATAACTTCATCAAGCACAAGGAATTCAAGGAAGGTGACTTAGCCCTGGTCTATGACTTGAGATTTCGCAAGTTCCTAGGAAAACTACTTGCTATCAACCCTAACGGTTCTATTCAGATACATGCTATAGATGCCTTTGATGATCCCTTTCTAATTAATGGCTATTGCCTAAAGAAGTACTTTCCTTCCTGGGGATCTTGACAATCACCAGCCAATAGTTCCTCTCCTTTTGAGTCATCGCTCCTTCTTACTTCTTATGTTACTATTGATGTCTATCATTGCCATCTTGATGAGGTGGCCTTGTTTTTCTAGCCCCTCATAACCACCTCCCACCCGTAATTTGCTCCCTTCTTGGTTGATCTAGCAGAGGTAGTGAGGATGGTTCATTGTATTCTTGCCATTCTCCTCTTGGAATTTAAAGAAAAAGAAAAAAGGAAAAAAATATCAATCATGAGAGATAAGGACTTCAGTCCTTGTCATGCCAACCTATTTTTCAATAAAAGGTGGAAACACCCTCGTAGAGAAACAAAAAAAAGAAAAAAAATCAAAACTATTATGGGAGAAAAGAAAGAAATTCCTTATCACAACAAGTCTCATTCCAAGGAAAGGTGGCAAACACCCTTGGACAAGAAGCTGACTGTGGAAAAGGTGGTAACACTCCACATTATAGATCAGTTGATTCCTTAGTCGACCTTCTAGAATGTAGTTTCGAAGCCACCTCCTTGGTGCATTGTGTCTAGCAACTCCATTAGTGCATCTGACTCCTACAACAACATAGAGAACATTTTTCACCTGTAATTAAGTTTTAGATCTGTCGGCTACCTCCTTGGGTATGTCTCTTCATCAACCGATAGAAGTAGACATCATCAACAAGATGAAGCTAATCTTCATTGACAACCCCTTGAGTGACGTAATATTTCATGATGGGGATATGAGTATGGGTTGCCCTTTGTATTTATTAGATGAGTGTGAGATAGAGGGTAGGGTGAGTGACCGGTCCTTGCCTTTTAATTTCAAAAGAGAGATGAGATGCGTGAATGGAGCATTACATGTATGGGCCAGGCCTCTCAATGCACAACACATGATCTGTTCATGTGTACGGCACTATAAGGCTCCCTGGCTTGCATAGGGCGGGATGTACTGTTGCACCATCAATTGCGCACAAGGCATACAACCTATACACAAGTGGCAGTAAGGATTACATCAATGGGTGTGAGGAACTTGGTTGCCCTCTTGTGTTCATAAAAAAAGTGTGAGACAGAGGGGGACTAAGCATGGTTGATTTTCCTTTCATAAATTGAGTGGTAAGGATTGAGGGACATTATGACACTAGCAATTAGCTAGTTTTTGTTTTCCTATGCACACATGGGATGAGCCTCCACCATCACTACACACACATCACTCTGTTTGGCGCACTATACTACAAGGCTCCCTGGCCTTCCTTCTTACACCTATGCTAGATGGGTTGGGACACACTGATGCACCATCAACAGTGCATGCTGGCGTACTCCTTCTGAACCATCTCTATTGTGCGATACAGGTTCCAATCATTCTCCTTGAGTGATGTGAGATATAGGGCAAGTGACTAATCTATCATTTCAATATAGTGTCTGTCGAGATTGAGTATTGTATTCTTTGCCATCGATGGATTACCAGGTTTTCATCAAAGATACTACCTCCCTAGGTGTTGTTGCCTGGTCCTTGCCATGATGGAAGCATGTTGTGGGGGCAAACCATGGTATCTTCTATGGATGATTTCGACTCTCCAACGTGTATCGATGACGATTTACATCAGCCAACTAAATGGGCCAAGTGTTTCTAACCCTACCTCTTGTGTTCATTTCGGTGCATGTGATGACTTATGTGTGGGGACATATGGGTATGTGTCATGGTTAAATGTTAGGCCCTTGTTGATTAGTCAACCTAATTTGTTCACATTTTAAGTGTGGGGATGTGTTCCTATGCGTCTCGTTTGTATACATTCATGAACGCCCTGCTAGTTGCTCCTTATACGATATCCTATTTTCTTTATGCCCTATTGGGGTCCCTTCCTCTCCTACCTGGCTTATTTTACCCCATTCTCGTGGTGGTCTTTTCTTGCCCTTTCTATTGTTTCATCATTTGGCTTATCCCCCATAAGAATGCACTCTACATTCATCAAAATTGCAATTTGCTTCTACATCCTTGTTTGTCCCTTCGAATTGGCTATTTTTCCTTTTTACGGCCCCCTATTCCAAGCAGGCTTCATGAGATATTCCTTTTGGAAGAATTTTACACAAATAAGACATTTTTCCATGTAAATGTGCATTTTTAACGCCCAAACTATAGTTTACTATTATAGCCCTAATCTTTCCCTTTTTGGAGATACTTTTCCTTTTTACAGCCCATCTTTTCGATGCACAGATTGGTAAATATTTATTTTTTTGTGTTTGTAGGTTAATTTTTACGCACTTTTTACGCTTTTTCCATGTGGACACACTCTTTTCTTATCAGAATGGCATTTTGTTTGGATAGCCTCAATATATTAGTCCCCTTGAATATTTTTTCTTTTTCCTCTCCCTCACTTAGACTTATCAAATTTTTGTTAATCTAAACATTTTTTCTTCTTGTTCCATTCCATTCTAACTTTTTTGATGTTTTGTTATTAATATCGGGTTACATTTTTGGGTTTTATTTTTTTGTTTTTTCCATGCTTGTTGAACCTACATTTTGACATGACAAGCCTATCTATCCAACACCTCAATATTTTACGAACATTTTTTCTTCTTTTTGCATTTCATTTTGATTGATGAAATTTTCAAAATTAAAATTTCAGATGCTTTTTCGTGGTCAATTTTTTGTATTTTTGTATGTGAACCCCCTATTCGCTATTGAACACGCCGGCATACACATGTCCTTGCCATTCTTCTTGTTGCCATATCCACTTTTACTTTTTGTGGCATGTTCATTTGATGCTCGGTTTCCTTCGAATAACATTTTTTCGTAAAATTTTTGTTCCCTTGCTCCCTACATGTCATGTGCACGGTTGATTTTCACCTCATAATGTATGACGAATGTTTGACGTGTCACATTTGGCTGTCCTAGCTTCCCCCCTGCTCCCATATGTTCCTATTATCACAAATGTTTTTATCACCCAGCCACATTGGTGTGTGGGATGGGGGCCACACATATTTTTTTAACAAAATAAAAATATAAAATTTTAAACAAAAAAAACCCTCTCCCCTCAATCGACCCATTTTCCCCTCCCCCTATCTCCTTCTCTCTCTTCCCTCCCTCTTTCTCTCTCCCCCTCCATCTCCCTCCCTCCCTCTCTCTCTCTCTCTCTCTCTCTCTCTCTCTCTCTCTCTCTCTCTCTCTCTCTCTCTCTCTCTCTCTCTCTCTCTCTCTCTCTCTCTCTCTCTCTCTCTCTCTCTCTCTCTCTCTCTCTCTCTCTCTCTCTCTCCCCCTCCTTGTCCCTCTCTTTCTCCTCCCCTTCCTCCTCATCCACCCACCTCTTGCCCACCACCTCCTCCAGTTGTCTCTGCCCACTGGTCTGTGTGTTTGCCCACTATTGGCTTGCACCCTTTCACCGCCCATTGTGCACTGCTTGCATCCTTCCATCAATTAGCAGTGCTCCCAGCACCCTTTCACCACCTGCCTAGCCGCCACCACTACCACCACCACCACCACCACCACCTCCTCCTCCTCCTTCCCACCACCCCCCAATCCCCCTCCAACCCCCTCTATCTACACCCAACCCCTCCAACCCACCCCATATTCCTTCTTAAGCTCCCAACCCAACAAGCCCTGTTCCTTTCCCCTTATTTCTTTCTTCAATACAAAAAAAGAACACACAATGATCTCCCTAAAACGAGCTAACACAACCCCACCCCACACGCCACCCACATCCACAACCCCCATACGTGCGCAATCCTTAGCTTGGCCACATCGCAGTCGTTCACATGCAGGTTTATGTGTCGTTCCTTCATTGTGGTTATTAACATGGGATTGTGGCTCTTTTTGGTTTGTGTGATCATCTAAGTGGTTGTTCATGCGCAAGGATACATGTGTGATCTTGTCCGTGCAGTAGCGGGATTGTTGCTATTCTTAAATTGCAAACATTACTAAAAAATATTTAAAAAATTTAAACAAAAATAATAAAAATTTAAATAAAATAAAACTGCAAAATAGAAAAAAATCTAATTTAATATTTTGATAATGTATATTAGTTAAAAATACAAATAAAAAATAAATAAAACTAAAACTCTCATTAAAACCTAATAATTCAACTAAAAATTAATAATAATAATAATAATAACAACAACAATAACAATAATAATACCTAAAATTTTGAAAAACTCTAGCAAATTTTCATGATCAGTTTTCAACCTTTGTATTATTAATTGAATAGCACATATATGTTTTTTAAAAATAAAAAAATAAAAACAAAACAAAAAGACTAAACCCAACACATCAAAATCAAATTTTTATTTTTAAAATCTAGAAATGCAACCAAAATAAATCAAACCAACTACACATGGTGTTTTGGTATTTTTGCTTATGTTGTAAAATTTTCAACTAGCTGAAGTGTATTTTGGATTTATTCGTGTTCATGATCCTTCCTTGTCATATCAGTGGATTTTTTGTGTTATGTGCATTCAAATACACTTGGATTCACACCCTCTCCAGATACCCTTTTTTACTCCTTATTTTTTTCTTACTTGCACATCACAACTAATTGTTAGAAGGAATCAGTTGATCACATTTTTTACGCACATCCGCGCTACACACGTACACACACATACTTTAATAAATGAACCAACTGTTTACGTAGTATGTGTTTCATGTGATAAACACACATTTTTAATTTGTAATAAAATGAATCTGTTGTCACAAAGACACGTGCTAAAAAGGAAGCACTCCACATACATTAAATTTCTAAAAATGAAAATGAATTTAGAGACCTTGAGTCGAGAACGATGTCTGAAAAAAAGTTAAAGCACAATGAAACTTACTAATTTTTAATTAATGGGTAAAATCAATCGCCATTTTCTTTCTAAGGTTTATAACTTAATAAAACTTAATAATTGTTAATTAATTATTACAATTTATTCTTAATTAAAAATTCTCTTCCCCTCACATTGTATAATTTTCTTTCTACATGAAGTACTACATGGGGTGGGTGATGTGGTTGTCAGTCTCCGTCTTTACTGACTTTCTTAGTCAGGTGTGATTTGGTTATTAGTGTATTGTGGTTTGGTTTAGTCCAATTTTATTTGGTCATGTTGATTTGAGTTGGGGAGATAGTGTGACTTGATTATATTTTATTTGGAGTGCTTGAAACGGGGATATTGGGTGCATGTACGTCAACCTAGCATGAAGCTTTTGGTTGCATAGGTGGAGAGGCCATGCCAAAATTTTTTAGGATGTCAATTGCCTGGGGTGGTCACTCAATCATATCCATGTGAGTTATTTCTTTTATCAATATCTTATTTGTTACTATTATACTATGTTGAGATGACAAGCTCAACACATGTGGACATCAATGATGGACTGCCTGGTTAGATGGGTCCACACGTCTACACTTAGCACGTCGATGGTCATTATGACTCTCACATGGCCACTAACTCATTACTTATTATATTCAGGTTATTACACCTATTTACAACTGGCATAGTTATAGCGCCAATCGACTAGTGTAGTTGGTTATGTATTGTTTGACTTAGTAGGCCACTTTCCTTTATGTTGTATCTTATCTATACTTTGTGTATATTGAAAAGTGTGGAAGAAGAAGAAAAAACCAGTAAGAAAACGTTTTGGCCTCCATCTCTCTTCTTGTCTCTTGAGTGAGCTTCTCCTTGTGCATTCTGTGTGTTCGACGCAGCATCTTGAGCAAGTCCCCCCACCACACGATTCTTGACATGGTATCAGAGTTGCGCCACTGAGAGAGTCTGATTTCAAAGGCTGAAGTGAAGGAGAAGAAGCAAGGTTCGAGCAAGCAAGCCACGGGTAAGAAGCTCTCCCATCCTTCCACTCTCTCTCTTGGATAGTGCCTGTGGAGGCACCAGAAGCAGGGCATAGCAAAAAATCTCAGATTGCAGTGAGATTTGGTGTGTGCGAAGAGCGCTGTATATTCTGCAAATAAGCCCTTTAGGGCAATGTCGCATTTATTTTGGGCATTTGAGGCCGTTTCAGGCCCCGTTTTAGAGCCGCAAGGTTGCGGACACAGTTTCACGGTACACTATGATTTCGGGTGTTTTGACCGAAAGTGGGTGCACAGGTTACAGATTGCGAATCTATAATTCTTGAGGTGTTTGCAGGAAGCAAACATAAGGCTTATTTGCAAACAGGTTGCAGATTGCATGTATTGTTGAACAGACAGTGAAAAAGGCTGTCTGGTGTATTATTGTGCACTACAGGTCGAGGGTTGCAGAAGATTTGCTTGCTGTTTGGTATTAGTTTTGTGATAATGGCAGAGAACAGTGGAAACCCCATCATTGAGAAGCTCGACAAGAACAACTACCCTTCATGGAAGTTCCGTGTCACGAACTTCCTTATTGGAAAAGGCCTCTACGAGTTTGTATCAGGTGAAGAAAAGGAGCTGGAGGTGAGAGATCCTCCAACTGTAGAAGAGACAAAGGCACGGAAGGAATGGAATGCAAAAGATGAAAGGGTCATGTATTGGCTATCTGCAGTAATTGACAATAATATGCTGGGACATATTAGAAATGCAGAGAATTCATATGCAGCTTGGACCATACTTGAAAGTATGTTTTCAGTAAATACAAAGCCACGAAAGATTCAAATCAAGCAAGAGTTGAATACATTGAAGAAATGGAAGATGTCTATCAATGAGTATGCAACATTGAAGGTAAGGACTATTGCAGATGCCTTGGCAGCGATTGATGCAATGCCCGATGATGATGATTTGGTGTCGTCTACCTTGGGTAGACTTAACAATGAAAAAACTTGGAAGTCTTTTCTAACTTCCGTATATGTCAGAAAGTCATTTCCATATTTCGATGAGTTGGTCTCCCTTATGATCACTAAAGAGATCAACATGCAGAGTGAGACATCAGAAAGAAGTAGTGAACAAGTCCAAGCTTTCTACTCTAGTTCAGGAAGGGGATATGGCAGGTTCTCTTCAAGAGACCGTGGTACAGGACGTGGTAGTGACAACCAGCAAAACACATTGAATCAGCAATTTGGCGATATGCAGGTTTCAGGAGGTCGTGGTAACTTTAGAGGTAGGGGGAGCTTTAGAGGAAGAGGTGGATGGCAGAACAGAGGTTCTAACAAGTCTGGTATTGTGTGTCACTACTGTGGCAAAACAGGTTATATTGCAGCCCAATGTTATGCTAAGAAAGATTATATTCGTAGTGGTAAGTTGCAGCAAGGAAACTATGCATCGTCTTCACGACAGAATGAAGACAAAAATGAATGTCTGTTTGTTACGCAGCATATGTTGAATGCTGTTACAGGAAAGGGAACACATGATGATGTTTGGTATGTTGATTCAAGTGCATCCAATCATATGACCAGCCATGCAGAATGGTTTAGAGAGATGCAAGATTTGCAAAATGCAGGTTATGTGCAGACGGGTGATGATTCATGCCACCCAATTTCACACATTGGAAAAGTTCCCTTGTCCTTGCATGATGGTAAGACAAAGAGTATTTCAGATGTATTACATGTGCCATCTATTACAAAGAACTTGGTGTCAGTCGGTCAAATGGTAGAGCAAGGGCTGCAAGTTAGATTTAATGCAAAGGGCTGCTTTCTAGAAGACTTCAATGACAAGTGCAGGTTAGTTGCAAAGGGAAGTAGAGTTGGACGTATGTTTACTTTGGATGCTGGAATTCCTACTATGAATGCTGCTATGTATGCTAAAGGAAAAGGTGTGTTGCAGATATTGAAATTTGGCACAAATGCATTGGATATGCAAATGTACAAAGGATGAAATTAATGCAGTCCAAAGGGTTGATTATAGGTTTGCCTACATTTAGAGTTGCAGAATTTCATAAGGTATGCGAAGCATGTCAGTTTGGTAAGCAGGCAAGACAACCCTTTTCACATGACAGAGATGTAAGCAGAAATATCCTTGATGTTGTGCATACAGACATTTGGGGGCCTACACAAAATGTATCTCTTGGAGGCAGTTCATACTTTGTCACATTCATTGATGATTAATCTAGAAAGCTGTGGGTATATTTTATGAAGGAAAAGAGTGAAGCGTTTGAGCACTTTAGAACTTTCAAGGCTGCAGTTGAAAGAGAAACAGGCTTGAAAGTAAAGTGCTTGAGGTCAGATGGAGGGGGAGAGTACCTCTCGAATGAGTTTAGTGATTTTTAAAGGTCTCATGGGATAAAGAGACAATTCACATGGAGGTATACCCCACAACAAAATGGTGTTGCAGAAAGGAAAAACAGGCATATTGCAGAAGTTGCACGTGCCTTGATGCCTGAAAAGAATATGCCTAAGCATTTTTGGTCTGAGGCTGTTCATACTACTGTTTATATTATGAACAGAACTCCGACAGCTGCAGTTCATGGGATGACTCCTGAAGAATGCTTTACTGGCAAGAAGCCTGATGTATCGCACTTGAAGGTATTTGGTTGTGTTGCATACGTTCATGTGCCAGATGAGCTACGGAAGAAGCTTAATCCAAAGGTAGAAAAATGTGTCTTTATTGGATAGTCTTTAGAGTAGAAAGGGTATTGCTGTTATAACCCTGTCACATGTAAGTTCAGAGTGAGCAGGGATGTCATCTTTGATGGAATGAGCAGTTGGTATGCATCTAGTGGTGATGCATTGGATGATGATGATGATCATGACACTCATGTGCAGGCTGAAAAGAAAGAATCACAGACTCTTAGTGGACCAGAGACATCATCTGGTAGTCCTTGGTCTGGGAGACTAAGGAGCAGCTCTACATCTATGTGGATGACTTGATTATTACAGGTGACAGTGACAATGGGATTGCTGAAGTTAAGGACTTCTTGAAGAAGAAGTTTGAGATGAAAGATTTGGGTTTCTTGGTATTGAGGTGATCAGATGTGATAATGGTATATGGCTATCCCAAAGGTTGTATGGCTTGGATATGTTATCCAAGTATGGTATGACAGCGTGTAAGCCTCTTTCAGTACCATTGGAGCAAAATGTGAAGCTGAGTGCTGATGTTGGAGATGAGATAGAAGACCCTAGTATGTTCAGGAGGATAGTAGGGAGTTTAATTTACATGACTATCACAAAGATAGACTTAAGCTATGCTGTTGGTCTTGTCAATCAGTTTATATAGATGCCTAGAAAGCCTCATTTGGATGCAGTTAGAGGTATGTGAAGTCCACTTTACATTATGGACTTTTTTATGAGGTAGATAAGGACGTACAGGTCTTTGGATACACAGATGCAGATTGGGCTGGTGACAGAAGGTCTACAAGTAGATTCATGTTTTCCCTTGGTAGTGCAGCAGTTACATGGAGCAGCAAAAAGCAACCTAATGTTGCTTTATCGAGTACAGAGGCTAAGTATAGAGGTGCTGCTATGGCAGCATGTGAGGTGGTATGGCTGCAAAAGTTATTAGGTGATTTGGACGTGCAAGGAGATGGTCCAGTTGTCATTCATTGTGACAACATGAGCAGCATACAACTAGCTAGGAATCCAGTGTTCCATGCTAGGACAAAACACATTGAGGTGCACTACCACTTTGCGAGAGAGAAGGTACTTGCAGGAGAGATTGACTTGGTATATGTCAGCACACAGGATTAGATAGCTGACATTTTCACAAAGGCATTGGGTGTGTAGAGAAGGTTTGAAAGTTTTGAAGCTTACTTGGAGTTGCAGAGATAGAATTGAGCTTGAGGGGGAGTGTTGAGATGGCAAGCTGTAAGAAGCTGGGAATAACAAATTAGTGTTAATAATATTGATATTATGCCATGTCACACTGACATTGGTAAAAAAGGAGAGAAGATGTAATTTTTCACATCTTTTTGACACATTAATACAATTACAATCTTTCTCTTCCTTCTTGCTCATCACAGCTTCTATGGCTTCCCCTTCTTTCCTGTCTTTCACATGACATTGTGCGAGCAGAGCTTGCCACACTGCCCATGCTAGTCGAGGCATTATTTCAGACAGTCTGCTTCCTACATAGATTTCAGGATATGGACAGAGATCGCATTGCATATAGAGCATATATGGCATCTCAGGAGATGGCTCAAGCGGGGGATACCACATCATGGTATGCACAGACTAGAGCTTGGTTTGACAGACATGGGCTGGACATTGATAGACTCCCACCTCTTCTATATGATACTCAGGCTCCCACTTACACCCTCTCTCTCTCTGAGAGGAACAGAGTCATCAGACAGGAGATATGGCATATTTATATACAGAGGACATGGGTTAGCCCTGCACAGCCATTGCCATCCAAGATGGCACATTATTATACACAGTTCTTGAGGATATTAGAGCAGGGATTCATAGAGATTCCGAGATATATGCAGATCTATATGCCACATCGATTGAGAGTTCTTATTGGACAGCTCAGGCTATCATCACATCAGCTTATGATTGAGAGTGGCAGAGCCAGTGGCATCCCGCGGGAGGAGAGGATATGCCCCCTTTGCAGATCAGAGGTGGAGAGTGAGGAGCATTTTGTTCTCAGATGCCCGACATACTCAGAGTTGAGATCTAGATACACATTGAGCAGCTCACTTCAGGGATGTATGACTGATATGGATCAGAGATCATTTGGCCGTTTTCTGGGAGAGGCATGGCACGTCAGAGAGCAGAGCACACAGCGGGTCCCAGGCAGAGAGGGGCCCACCTAGACGACTATTACACAGTTCTTTCAGACAGACAGAGTGAGAGCTACTGTACCAGCCTCCAGCCAGACCTCTGGGCTCACACTACAGCAGGCTGAGGACTAGCGTACCCGACACCGCACGAGGATTCGTGGGTTTCGGACCCCACAGCCACACCGACAGGAGATCCGGAGGATTCTTGATCTACATCGACAACAGACTGAGATCCGACGACACTCGACACATTGGATCTCAGATCTCCAGTTTGCTCTTTCTCCACCGCCAATGTACCACATCTTGCATCCAGGAGGGATCACCTGCTATTAGCGACTTCGACGACTGCTACTACATCCCAGGATAGTATATCTCCCTGCATCTGTTACATATACACATCGCACCACTTTATCACAGCCGACATTTGTTCCCCTATTACAGCCGACATTTGTTCCCCTTTTGTAGCCATTATTTGTAGTACCAGAGCTACATACGCACATACATATACACGACACTTATCACACTCACATCACCGTATTTTCAGTTTCCAGATTTTAGCTTTTCATTCAGCACTTTTATTTTGGATAGCTGGACCTCATCAGTTGTATCATAGTTTGTCTCATAGGCCAGTTTTGGTCTTTAGAAGACGTTAATATAACTTTCTTTCTTTCTTTCTCTCTCTAAATCTAGTCTTTCTCTCTCCTGGTCACTCTTCTTCTCTCTCTTCCTACACTCTTTCTCTCTCTTCTGTAGTCTTCTCTCTCCTCTTCTCTCTCCCTAGTTCTCTCTCTGACAAGTGGTATCAGAGCTTGAGTCTTTGATCCATTATTTTCTTCCATTTTCAGTCACATTTTCCTATTCTAAAATCAATTTCAGACAAAAAAAATGGTACAAGACAGTGACTAGTGGAGTGCTGCAGGACATCTACAGTTAGTAAGAGACTACATCTGGAGATATCCAAGGTCAGATATGGTGGATAATGGCTTAAATGGCTGGACATCATCAAATTTCATGCAAAAATGGAGGTAACTAGGGTAAAGGATGGTTAACCGGGCTTAGTTAGAGACTAAACTACAGTTACTTTTCAAAAGAGGTCTTCCTTTCCTCTTTCTTCAAGCTCTGCCCAAGCTTCCATGGAGTTTGCTGGCTGAGATCTCTTCTTTACTCACTAATCCTTGCTCTCCATCAAGAATGGCCTACATAATGGCACTCTAGACATCAAATGCAACAGGTGGAGCACCATTTTATGGTCTGTAGGAACTACCACATGGACTGGATAGCAGTCCGAAATTTGCCTGATTTTTCCAGCCCTGTTCTTCATCTCTCCTCAGTCAATCTTCAGCTATCGTGCTTCTAAATGATCCTTGGTAGTGATTTCTTCAACTTCCTGGTGTGCTTACTCCAAAATAGGGCTATATTCCTCATCCTTTCACTCTCTTGAAACCCTACATGAACAGTCCATGGGCAGCCATGAAAGCTTAAGCCCAAGCTTTCATTTCTTAACAATTTCTTGAAGATTATTCATCCTTTTAGCCCGTGGAATCATCTCAGCAAGGATTCTTCAACAAATTGCAAGGATTAAGCACGAAATGGTTAAAGATTGAAGATTAAGAGCTTCTATGGAGCAAAAATTTGGGGGAAACGGGTTTAATGTTTCAATTTCAAGCATTTGAGGCTCCAAGATTGTTCTTAAGCACCGGATAAACAAGCCTTGTGGATTATTTTACCAACATTGGACAACCGGGGTCTCTATCAAGCATATGAGATTGATCAAGTCATCTTCAGCCATGTCAAAGGTACTCTTCTTCAATTCTTAATCTCTCTCATTAATCCAATTCCTGAGCTTAATCCATTTGATTGAGAGATTAAAGAATTGAACATTATTCATCAAATTCTCAGCCAACCTTTTCTTGAATCCATCTATTCATGAATGCAATGCTTGCTTTATGCATATTAGTTCAAATCAGTGAATTAGAGGCTTCAATCTGAAATTTCAGCATAATACTTGAATCCTATTGACTGAATCCATTGATTGATGAATTTGTTTACTCTAATCCGATTGATTGGCTGAATTTCTTTTGCCCAAGTTGAAATATTGTAAAAGAGTAAGTACTAGCAATCAGTGAGTCAGTGAATTGCATCGGTAAGACCCTTCTCCTATCCCAATTTTTCAAAATCTCATTCAATTATATCTCATGAAAGGCTGAATGAATATTTCAGAAATGCATATCATGCTGATTGCTTAGAACACTAGCCTCTGCCATGTTGATATTCCCACCGAGGAAAAATGTGGATGCCAGGGGAGATAGTGGGACAAAAGAGAGGTGACCCTCCCTCACTATCGAAGATCCCGAAGGGGTACAACCAACCGACCCGGGGGAAACTTTGCCCACCTCCTGGTGATTCGGAGCCCGTGTAGGGAGCCTGTCATGCCGTTTTATCCCTCACACAGGTACAACGAGTGGAGGATTGAAGATTGAAGACTTTCCAAGGACTCAAGTACCTACAGGACCAAAACAGGGTAAAACAGGGAATTTACAGGTCACTTACAGGGTATTTACAGGTGGTTACAGGTACACCATTTATTACTGAAGCATAGGTGCAGGTACTACAGGGTACCCACAGGTCCTGCATACCCTTTTGTAGGGTTTGGTAGCCATTTGGGGTTACTATCTTGCATCACAGGGTCAAAAAAAGGCACTTACAGGTCTAGACATAGGGTGCAGGACTGGACAGTTCAGACTCTGAAATCTAGCTACAGAATTTTCTGTCCTAAACCTGTTGTAGCGTGCTATAGCTCATCTCAAAGAGGGCATTCTTAACTTTGATTCACATAAAAAAGTTCTGAAATCGGAGTTTCATAGCCAAAGTTATAGCCGTTTTCCTGACAGGGGGTACTGCAGGACTGCACTAATATGGCAGGACATAAAGGCAAAAATAAGGTCCAGGAGGATTATGCTCAGAAAATCAAGGATTCCATGATTGATAGTAAACTTCAAGAGAACCCTGAAGAGATTCAACAACAAGGAGAAGTTAGTATACTCAATAATACTTTGTGTGCCTATGAGCAAAGACATAGGGAACGACATGAGGCCATCTTGTCAAGAATGGAGCAGATGGTTCTATCTACTGATCAGACCAAGGCTTCTATTGATAAGTTGGTAGAATCCAACGAAAAACTCATGGCACAAATCTGTAAATTCATGTAGTTGCAAATGGCATCAAGAGAAGTTAATGAGAAGGCTTATTCAAACAGTGGCCCTTCAGTCCCACTTCAGCCATCTAATCTAAAAGGTCTTGGAAATGGGATTATTGGAAGAAGAGGCATTCCAAATAGTCAGTACGAAGTAGGAGAAGATTTACAGAGGCATGATGACTATTTGGGCAGTTTGAATGGGGCCAATACTCAAGCTTTTGGACTGCATACTCAAAATTCTAGGGGTGCTCTATCAACAGGAAGATTACATAGTAATTCTCAGCCACCTGTTGGAAGATTCCCGTCTCAATTTGGAGGCTCTGTACTTGGTAATCCTCATCAGCCAATTTTGGGACAGCAACCCTTTCATGAAAGGGAGTTTAAGGAGAAAATTGTTTTAGCCAAATTTAATGGCCAGTCATCTTCACCATCAGACTTAGAGGAATGGACCTCTAAGATGGAGTCCTACTTTGATATATACCCTAAAACTGATGATATAAAGATTCACTTTGCTTCCTTGCATCTAGAAGGATTTGCCCATACTTGGTGGAGGTATATCAAGAAAGAGAATATACTTGTAGAGAATTGGGAAGCTTTCAAAGCACTTATGGCTGAAGTCTTTGTTTCGCCTCTTGAGAAAGAGAAGTTAGCACGGAGATGGTATGGTTTGGAACAAATGGGCCTAAGTGTAAGAGAGTATACAAACCAATTCCTTAACTTGACCATGTATGTGGAAAGCATCAGTGAGATGAGGCTAAGCTTCACAAGTTTATGTATGGTTTTGAGCCATCTTTGTCAGCTGATGTTATGGCGCAAAATCCTACTTCACTTTTTAAGGCTATTGAGCTTGCGGAGCGCTATGGAAGAAAGTATAAGAAAGAATCTTCATTTCAGCCTAGTTATGGACAGCCAAGGATTGTTTTAAAGCATGGACAAGTTGGTAACACTTATGGCAGCAATCATGTGCCTAATGGGAGCTTATGGGTACCAACTTATCCTCCATTTAATGCTTCTAGGCCTCAAAGTAATTTCAGGACAGCAAACAGTCCAAAAGTTGAATTCAAACAGGGGGACAACAAGCCTAAGTCCATTTTAGCTAATACAAATCCCAAATCTATTCCCATGGATCTTTATAAGGAAAGGAAGGACAAGAGCTTATGTTTCAAGTGTGGAGAAAAGTATACACCTGATCATGCTTCAAAGTGTGTATACAAAAATGTCAAACCTAAGCTTCAGAGTATGCTAGTTTTTTAGGACTTTGAAGATGACATAGATGAAGCTAATGCAGTGGCAATTAATGCTGAAAATGAAGATCTTGAGGAGGAAGTTGGACAGGAGTACTTTTATGATCTAGTCGACTCTTTTCCTTTTGATCCAGGTGGAAATGTTCCGTTTGACCCTGGTGGATCTTGTGATGAGTCGCTTGCTGCCACTAATTGTTCTATCTCTATGGATGTTTGGACGGGATCTAAGAGCCCTAATACACTTCGTATGAAGGGAAGCATATGTGGAAAGCCAGTGTTCATCTTGATAGACAGTGGCAGTACTCATAGTTTTGTCAATAAGTCCATCATGGACAAGTTAAATTGTGTTCCCACAGACTTACAACAGCCCATTAGAGTACAAGTGGCTAATGGTGAAGAAGAAATCAGCACACAGATTTGCCCACAGGTTTCTTTGCAGTTGGCTGAAAATTTTAAAGCCAAAGTAAACCTGATCACTCTGGAAATGGGACCTATAGATATTGTACTTGGTTGTGATTGGTTGATGACATTAGGCAGGATCACTATGAATTTCTCACAGTTATATATGGAGTTTATCTCCAATGGACAGCTTATCTATTTACAGGGAATTCCTAGTAGATCTGATTTTCAGCTTATCACTATTCAACAACTCAAAAGAGAGTACAAAAAGCACTCACAAATATTTGTTTTGCATTTGAACAAAGAAATACAGGATCAGCCCAATAATTCAGCAAATCATCCAGCCTTGATAGCTCTTCTTGAGGAGTATAGAGATTTGTTTGAAGTACCTACTTCATTGCCTCCTAAGAGAGCGGTGGATCACCCCATTGATTTGGAGCCCAACTCAAAGACAATCAGTAAGCCACCTTACAGATTATCAAAGTGTGAACGAGAGGAAGTAGCCAAGCAAATCAAAGAACTTCTTGAAATGGGATTCATTGAACCAAGTTCTTCGCCTTATGCATCTCCAGTCTTGTTAGTAAAAAAAAAAGATGGATCTTTCAGAATGTGCATTGACTATAGGGATCTCAATAAGATAACAATGAAGAACATGTATCCTATACCTAGGATTGATGATTTGCTTGATGAGCTTAAGGGGGCTCGATTCTTCACGAAGATTGATTTGAGATCAGGGTATCATCAGATTCTCATGCGAGAGGGTGATGAAGTCAAGACTGCTTTTAGGACTGATCGTGGGCTCTATCATTTCTTGGTGATGCCATTTGGGCTTACAAACGCTTCAGCTACCTTTCAAAGCCCGATGAATAAGATCTTGCAACCTTTCCTCTTTCTGTTTGTCTTGGTGTTCTTTGATGACATTTTGATCTATAGCAAGACTTTACAGGATCTCTTGGCACATATGAGGAGGGTTTTTGATGTATTGACATCATAGGCTTTTTACTAAGGAGAAGAAGTGCTCTTTCATGCAGACTGAAGCGGAATACTTGGGACATATAGCTAGTCAAAAAGGAATACAGGCTGATCCCAAGAAGGTGCAATGCATAAGAGATTGTCCAACGCCTACTACTACTATCTCTCTGAGAGGATTCCTTGGTCTATCTTCATTCTATCGCTGCTTTATAAAGCATTATGCCGCAATTGCAGCTCCTTTGACTGACAGGTTGAAGAAGGAGGCTTTCTTTTGGGATGCTCTTGTAGATAGCAGCTTCAACCAGTTAAAGGAACTCCTTACTTCTGCTCCTATCTTAGTATGCCCGGATTTCTCCAAAGAGTTTACTATACAGTGTGATGCTAGTGGCCGTGGCATCGGGGCTGTTTTACTTCAGGAGCATGGAGTAATTGCATTTGAGAGCCGTAAGCTTACAGATAAGGAGATGGCCATGAATGTTTATGACCAGGAGATGTTGGCTATCCTACATGCAATCAAGAAGTGGCACCATTACTTATATGGCAGCCGATTCAGAGTACACAGTGATCACCGGGTACTCAAGTATTTCCTTACTCAGTCAAATCTCACTCCAAAACAACGTCGCTAGGTAGCTACATTACAGAATTATGATCTTGACATCACTCATACAAGTGGCAAAGATAACATAGTGACTGATTCTCTTTCTCGTATGTGGGCCTGTAAAGTGTCAGCTATGACAGAATTACATAATGACTGGATTGAAGAACTATAGAAGGCCTATCTTTTAGATGAGGAATTCAGCCAAATCTTTCAGAAATTACAGCAAGGTCTTATGGAAGAAAACTCGCATTACCAGCTTAAAAATGGTCTTATTTGGTGGAAAGGCAAGATTGTTATTCCCTCTACTTCTTCTTTTAAGCGGAAAATAATGGAGGAGTTACATTCTTCGCCTTTAGCTGGACACTTGGGAGTTTTCAAGACTTATGATAGGATCAGCAAAAGCTTTTATTGGAAAGGACTGTGGAAAGATGTCAAGGACTTCGTTATGAAGTGTATGCCTTGTTAGCAAAATAAGGATAGCACCCATAAGCCAGGAGGTTTGTTACAGCCATTGCCTATTCCTACGGGTAAATGGACTCATATTACTATGGATTTCATTACTGGCTTACCTACTACTAAGAAGGGGTGGAATAGTATTTATGTGGTAGTTGACAAACTCACCAAAGTAGCTCATTTTATCCCAACAAAGATTCAGTTTACTGCTTCTCAAGTGGCCAATCAGTTTATGGAGCATATTTTTAGACTACATGGATCACTGCAGGTGATTGTCCATGATAGGGACTCAAAGTTTATGAGTAACTTTTGGCAGGCGGTATTTACATCTATGGGTACTAAATTGGCCCCATCTACGGCTTATCATCCTCAAACTGATGGACAGGCAGAGAGAGTTAATAAATGGTTGGAGACTTATCTTCGCCATTTTTGCTATGATGTCCAAACCTCATGGGATTCTTGGTTACACGTGGATGAGTTTGCTTACAACAATTCCACTCATGCGAGCATAGGAGTTTCACCCTTTGAGGCTTTGTATGGTTACAAGGTGCCTTTACCCATAGTCATCTTTAATGAAAAGATCAATCCTCATGGGAAGGAGGAGTTGGAAAGAATGCAGACCCTTCTTCAGCAATGTAAGGTGAATCTAAGGAAGGCTCAAGATTAAATGAAGATGTATGCTGATGAGAAGAGGAGGCCTTTAGAGTTCCAAGAAGGAGAGCTGGTTTTGTTGAAAGTGCCCAAATCCAAGTACTTTACGTTAAAAGATGGATCCAATAATAAGCTTGCCCATAGGTTTTATGGCCCTTACAGAATCCTTAAGCAAATTGGAGATTTGGCATACAAACTAGAGCTTCCCTCTTCTACAAAGATTCATAACGTCTTCCATGTTAGTCAGCTCAAGCCCTATTATGGTGATCCAGTGGATATAGTTGATGAGTTGCCACCCATTGATGAAGATGGTCTTGTTCAGTACATCCCAAAGGTTGTTATAGGTCAGCGTGAAAAGAAGCTTCGATCACGTTCTATTGTGGAATATTTGATCAAATGGAGAGGTTTATCATGTGAAGAGGCTTCTTGGAGACCTGATTCTATATTGGATGAGTATCCATATTTGAGGGAGACATTGGTGGCTGAAGCCTATTGCTTATGGAGTTAGTAATGATGCAGACTGGTTCACGACAGCACATTATTTTAGAACAGTTTTTATCGTACCTAATTTACAGAATTAAGCTATCTATATGGCTTAAAGTACTCTTCAAGAGCTTCGTTTTGATATATGGTGCATCTCATTTGGACACTTCTATCAAATGTTATGGCAGATTTGGTCCAGCAAGGACTGTTTACTCAGCAAGTTGTCTACTTTGTTCTGGGATTATTTGTTGAAGACTTTATGGCTCCATTTGCTTCTGAAGTATTTCAAATCATGTAAATAGTTGGGGCTTACTTCCGTTCTTCAAATTCAGCTCATGTAGTGGTCATTTTTCATTCATTTCCCATTTGTAAAGCTGTAAAACAGAGTAGTACTCTGTTCTATCCATCTTCTTTCTAGTTGTTTCTAAGTTTGTTTTTGAGGACAAAAACTTTTGGGAAGGGATGGATTGTAAGAAGCTGGGAATAACAAATTAGTGTTAATAATAATGATATTATTCCATGTCACACTGACATTGGTATAAAAGGAGGGAAGATGTAAATTTTCACATCTTTTTGACACATTAATACAATTACAATCTTTCTCTTCCTTCTTGCTCACAACTTCTATGGCTTCCCCTTCTTTCCTGTCTTTCTCTCTCCTCGTCACTCTTCTTCTCTCTCTTCCTGCAGTCTTTCTCTCTCTTCTGCAGTCTTTTCTCTCCTCTTTCTCTCTCCCTAGTTCTCTCTTTGACACAAGCTCAACACGTGCAAACAGTGATGATGGACCACCTGGCTAGATGAGTCCGCACATCTACATTTAGCACATTGTTGGTCATTATGATACTCACATGGCCATGGACTTATTACTTATTATATTTAGTTTGTTACACCTACCTACAGCTGGCAAATATATAACGCCAGTCGATTAGTGTAGTCGGTTATGCACTGTTTGACTTAGAAGGCCACTTTCCTTTATGTTGTATCTTATCTATACTTTGTGTACATTCTATAGTGTGTGGAAGAAGAAGAAGAAACCAGCAAGAAAACGTTTTGGTCTCCATCTCTCATCTTGTGTTCTTGAGTGAGCTTCCTCTTGTGTATACAGTGTGTGTTTGGCGCAACAGCTCAAGCACATCCCCCCATCACGTGATTCTTGACATTAAATGTACTTGCGAGGTGATTTGTTGATCCTAGATGATGAATATTTTTCTTGGTATGTCGAACATGTGATATTGCAAGCTATTTTATATGTCAAAAATTTGGAGTTGCAGATAGATCAAATGTTCTAGACATATTCTTCCAAAGTAGCTGATTGCCCTTCTAAAACTTCTTGGCATACAATGATTGATTCTGTGATTTTGAATTAACATCAGAACAAGGTCTCTGCTCATGTGCAAAACACTAACCAACTGAGGGTAGATCTCTGAGCCCACATTTCCAAACAACCTCCATTTGATTCATCTTTCTTTCATGCATGTTATTGTAGATCTGTGTGCTAGGACCATTAGTGCCTTGTTTATCTTATTATCAGCAATAGATGGCCCATATATATGAAGCCTATCCTTCTATGTATCAATCTACTCCATAGATTATTCTACCGCTTCCTTTTCAAACCCAGGATGCCCCTCAAGTCCCTATTTTCACATGTTGTTCTTTTATTGAGGATAGCTTCTTTTCCCCTTCTCCTTCTTATCCTTCCCCATCCACAATTGTTTTTTTCACTTTTCCAACATACTTATTAACAACCTTTTTAGCTAATTCCCCTAGTTTAATGGACCATCCTTATTTGACCCATTCCTCCTTTTATGATTTTTCTTATCCATACCTTCACCCTCTCTTACTTGTTTCTCTTCCATCTCCTACCACTTTTATCCCTCAATCCCCTCAGTTGGTTAGTGGTTACATGCTTTGATCTCAAGATTCTTTTCATTGAGGATGGAGTTTAGCAGATTCTTTAATAGGACCTCAAATAAATTGGCTGGTGATTTTAGGGGAATGGATAATTTCTAGCCAAGATTTTTAGAATTATATGTGCTTTGCTCAAAAGTATTCTCAGTCTTTAGATCCTTTAGTGAGAATGACTGCTCACTTTTCTTGGTATCTTACCTACAAACACTAGCATTTGCATAACGATTAGATGTCAATCTTGAAGTTGTGCATGAATGTGAATGTGGATATTGATCCCTAATAGTTGGATATTTTGTACATTCATGTCCTTTGCTTGCCTAGCTGGTATCTTCTATTGGTGGAGAGGATGTGTTGCTTGTAATTTTTCCAAAATCCTCCCAAGACTTTTGTAGATGAATCTCTATCCATGGATCATTTTTGAAACCACCAAGATTTTAAGAGGGATTACCTTCATTGATATCATTGGATGTATTTTGATGATTTATAATGTTATTTATCTCTTTCAGAGGTGGTTGTTTTGTTTTTAATGTTTGTCTTGTGTGTATTATTTGTATAATGGAGTCATGATTGTGTAGATATTCAAATTTTTTGAGAAGATACCTTTTGGGGATTTGTCATGATGATAGATGGATGGATGCAGATGAAGAAACTCTCATATCCTTTAAGACTTTCTTTTAATTCGGTTGGTTTGATTAAGTATTGTTCATGATCTCTTGTTTTGAGATTTTTCTTTGATTAATGGATTAGACACATGTTTTTTTTTTTTTGGAGATGAAGCTAGATCCTTCTTGGTTGCTAATTGGGTTTGAAGATGAAGTGATGAGCTATTATTTTGAACTTTTATTCTCTTTTTCTAAGGTCACGAGGATGCTCCTTGATTAAGTGTGGGGATATGTTGAGGGTTGATATGACTGTGTTTTTAGTTGTTTTTAATTGGATTTTTGAATAATTTATGTATGATTTGAACGATGATTGATTGGTTTGAAATTGTTTAAGAGAGTATTGGATAAGGTTGAATAGGTTTGAGAAGTTCATGATGTTTTTTAGTGGAGATATGATGTGTTGAAAGGTTATGTTGAGTGCCTAATAGGTTTTGATTGGTTCTATTTAGCTTTTGTTTTGTTCTGATTTCTTTTTGTATAAGAGGTTGGAATGATGACTGATAGTGTTTAAGAGTTTTTGTGAGCTTATTGAATGATTCTTGATTGTTTTAAATGGTTTTAGTTGAGGTGAATGCTTTCTGATGACCTTCTATATATGGTAGTATTATAGACCTTCTATTGAGCTTCTGTAGAGTCTCTATCTTTGTTCTATTTCTATTTTTTATACCTCTATAAGTGTTCTATGGGATGAATGTGTAGCTTGGTAAAGTTTAATAGTCTTGGGAAGAGATGAATAAAATGCCAAAATAGCTGAAAGAAGCGGAAGAAGTAGCTGCTGAAGACTCAAGTAAAGATTGAAGTGACAGTGACACTATTGAGCTATGAAAGGACACCATAGTGGCTTTGGTGACCCTTCATATCAAACATACCTCTTGGGAGGGGTATCCACGACCAAAGAGGGATTATGGAGTTTTCTTGTTCACTATTTCAATGTACTATTGAGAGAGATTAAATGTGAGAGAGGTAGAGTATGAGAGATAGCCAATTTTCTATGAGAAACATTGTATCTACATGAGAGAGACTATAAAGACTATCAAGTTGATGAAAGATGAAATCTATGTGATGATTTTCATTCAAAGTGGAGCATTATTTGTGTTCTCTTGTTCTTTTGATGGATTCTATGAAGAATTTATTAAAGATTTGTTGGATAAATCTATGGGAGAATTGTTATATGATGCTGCGTGAAGATTTGAGAAGATTGGTGTTTTTTTCCTTCTTGTGGTTGATTAAACTATGAAGAACATGCTTGTTGATGATACATAATATATTTTCTTGCAGTAGATTTCCCGGTATTCTTGGTGTTCCTCTTGGGGTTCTCCAGTGAGAGTGAGGGACTATGGAGAAGCTCTTCTTCTCCTCTCTTCATCTTCTCCTTCTTCTCTTATCTTTTATGGCATGCATAGCCATGGAGCTTGAAGCTTCGAGCTTGGAGATGGAGGTTGCTTGATTGCACATCTTGGATCATGGAGCTTTTGAAAGATTCATGGGATGAGGTAACTTGATCAGTTCCAAAGGTAAGGTCACTACACTTGTGAGAGAGAGAGTGCGCACAAATATGTGAGAGGTAGCCATAGCTCTTGATTTGAAACATTTAAAGCAATAAGTGGTTAGTGGGTCTTGGCACAGTGTGCTCACAAGAGGATCAAGATTTTGGTTCCGTTGCTAGGACCAAAAGATTCAATCTTGAGTGCTTGCATGCTCCAAATCAAGCAATAGAGTAGGAGTTTGTCTTCAAAATGGTGCTTGATTTAGGTAGGAAGAGAGGGAGTTGAAGGGTGCTCGATTTCCTTTACTTGATAATCTAGGTGTTGGAAGATTTAAGAGCATTAGTTAAATCAGTGGTTTGTTATTTTTCATTAGTAGGATGCATTAAGGTTTGGGAAATAAGGAAGAAAGGAGGAAAATACAAGTCTTTGTAACAACTAGGAAATAGGGGAACACAGAAAGAAAGGAAAAAAGATTTTGAATGCATGGGAAGGAAAATAGATAGTAAGGGATAGAGAAGAAAAAGAGAGAAATAAAAGGTGAGAAAGGGGGAAGAGAGAGCTCATTTGAATACTAAGAGATTGATAGAGAGAGCTATTGAGAGAAAAGAGAGAGCCACAAGTCAAGAGGGCAACAATAACAATTTGTGGTATCATCGTATTTGTGTGTTTTAGGTATGCTATGAGTCTTCCCTTGATGTTTATTGAATGCACTCAGAACCTTGGGTGCAATGTGCATTTAATTGTTTCAATCAAATTTTTTTCATTCACCATGTTTTTTCTATTGCTTGGATAGCATTCCCAGGACTTAGATGGTGGAATCCTCATTGACACTTGGATGTCCAAGTAACTTAAGTCCACTTGGACTCTTGGACTCAAACAAGTCCACTTCAACACTTGGCCTTGAATGGTAGACTCGATCACTTGGATGGGCACCCTTGTCCGAGTCCAAGTTTTGACCACTCGGATGGTCATAGATTCCACTCAAACAAAATAGAACTTATAGTGAGCGAGGTGCTCACAAAGCGATTGCTAGACAACACCAGGACCGAGCAAAGTGAAGCAACCTTGGCATTATCATTGCTATAGCTAGGCTAGGAGTTATCACAAATACCAGGAGCCAAACAAAGATGCCCATAGTTGCCAAGCTAGTTGACAAATATCAAGTAGGTAATGACCTCATGGAACTCAAGTAGTTTGAGTAGTTGTGCGAGGCTAACAACCTCATGGACCTTGCTCAAAGGGCACAAGCATTTGGTCTTTGCTTAGGAGATAATACACATACCTAGTTTACCAGTCTAGATAATGCTGAATGTAATAATTTCAATGATCTAAAGAATCTCTCAATCAAGAGATTCTTGGAGGTAGGATACTCTAACAACCTCATCATTAACCCAATGAATGTTAGCCAAAAAGACAAAGAGGACATACAAGACTACGTCACTCATGTGAGGAGTCTCTACAAGAGGATACCTATAGTTGAGCAACCCGATGAGAGACCAGTCTCCACAGTATTCATCAATAGGATATGCAACGAAGAAATCTATAAGGCCTTAGTGAGCAATCGGAACCTAAAAAGGGATGTGTTGGCAAGAGTCTTTGAGGAGGCTATACGAGTGGATGTCTTTCTCACAGAGAGAAGCTCTAGGGTTGTGTAGCAGAGAACAACACATTTAGAAACGTTGAGAGAATTGCAACACTTAGAAAAGATCAACCCCTAGTGAGTAAGGTAGAGGAAAGAATGTCGACGAGACCTAAGAAATAGCTAACCTAAAGTCAAAGCTAAACCCCAATCTATAGGAGTCATTGCAAAGGCCAGTGTGACCTCATGTGAAATATGTGCATTGTTGAGGGAACCACCTGCCATCGGAGTGTCCCGTTCCTATGTCCCGACCTTATGCCAAATACAAAAGGTTCGGGTATGATGCTATGCACTAATGATTGCCAAGATGGTTGCCATGACAATAACCCTATGCTTAACCATACTATCCAAGAGTTAGGTAGCCTAACTTTGGAAGAGGAGCCCCTTTGGCTCTATCCATATGTGATGATTCAAAGCCAACTACTCCAAGGATCAACATCAACTCAATAGAAATCCCTAGACCACCAGGACCTATATTGACCCATCCACCAAACAATGCTTTAGATCACTTTGTAGAGGAACCATTGGAGAAAGACTCATATGTGAACCCTTATATCTCTTATGATGAGGAGGTAATCCCATAGTGATGGAATTTAGGCCATTGTCGATCATGACTTTAGGCAAAGGAAGAGGTAGAGGCCTAAGAGGAGGTCAGAACCATAAGTCCAAATACAAAAGATTAGGGTATGATGCTATGCACTACTAATTTCCAAGATGGTTTCCATGACAATAACCCTATGCTTAACCAACTATCCAAGTGTTAGGCAGCCTAACTTTGGAAGAGGAGCCCCTTTGGCTCTATCCATACGTGTGATGATTCAAAGCCAGCTACTCCAAGGATCAACATCAACTCTCAACATCAACTCAATAGAAATTCCTAGACCTCCACGACCTATACTGACCCATCTACCAAGCAATGCTCCAGAGCACTTTGTAGAGGAACCATCGGAAAAAGACTCATACGTGAACCCTTATATCTCTTATGATGAGGAGCTAATCCCATAGTGATGGACTTTAGGTCATTATCGATCATGATTTTAGTCAAAGGAAGAGGTAGAGGCCTAAGAAGAGGTCAGAACCATAAGTCCAAATACGAAAGATTCGGGTATGATGCTATGCACTACTGATTGCCAAGATGGTTGCCATGACAATAACCCTATGCTTAACCATACTATCCAAGAGTTAGGTAGCCTAACTTTGAAAGAGGAGCCAATTTGGCCCTATCCATATGTGATGATTCAAAGCTTTCTACTCAAGGATCAACATCAACTCAATAGAAATCCCTAGACCACCAGGACATTTATTGACCCATCCACCAAGCAATGCTCCAGAGCACTTTGTAGAGGAACCATTGGAGAAAGACTCATACATGAACCCTTATATCTCTTATGATGAGGAGATAATCCCATAGTGATGGACTTTAGGCCATTGTCAATCATGACTTTAGGCAAAGGAAGAGGTAGAGGCCGAAGAGGAGGTCAGAAACATAAGTCCATAGCATGATGTTTGGCCATCTAGGCCGTATCTCATCCCACCACCCTAAAAAGTAGCAAGCAAATAGAGAGAAGGTTGACTTGAGGTGTCCCAAATGAAAAATAACACACCTATTCATCAATTGCCCTAGGAAGAAACCCTCCACTAGTTTGGCATTTGTGCCATCTCAGTCACTCAAACTCTTTTGTATCGAGTCACCAGACAACAATGCCACACCCATCCCTATAAATGTCATGACATGAGCCCAAAAAAAGCAAGCCTGTCCCAAATGAAAAATAACACACCTATTCATCAATTGCCCTAGGAAGAAACCCTCCACTAGTTTGGCATTTGTGCCATCTCTGTCACTCAAACTCTTTTGTATCGAGTCACCAGACAACAATGCCACACCCATCCCTATAAATGTCATGACATGAGCCCAAAAAAAGCAAGCCAATATCTCATTACTTGGACTTAGTAACCTAGATGCAACCTTTATAGAGAAGAAGAGCTGACAAAGGAGAAGAAAGAGGATTGATGCAAAAATAGTACTCAAAATAGAGAGTACCACCACTTTAACAAAGGGAAAGTAGTAAGAAACGTTTGATCCTAAGACAAGGTAGAAGTGAATTGCTAAGGTTGGATAGTACCCTACTGACCCCAACCGGCAACTAAAGGCTATGGATAAGGTCAAAGAACGGATAAAAGAAGCATAAGCTCACTTGCAAGATGCTAAGCCTATCATTGAGGACAAAATCAATGAACTCTCAACCATAGGTCCACTAGTCTCTCCAATGTACTTGAGAGCAGGAGAGGCAACATCACCATATACATAGTTGTATGGGTAGACCATGGATGTCATGAATAGATGAACTACCCAAGAACATTGGTAGGAAGGCTATGAAGCATAAGAGGGAAAGATGGTTGGAAATGTGCTCACTACACTTATATCAACTCCTACAACATCCCATTGAGAGAATTTCTTAAACAAAACCTTGCACTGTGGCAAGTGTTGAAGCAATGGATAATAGAACAAACTAATAGACATGAATCGTAGGACTTACCCAACCATAACACTATGACACACATACCAAGCCTAAGTTTGAAACCAATGTTTACGTCCCCACAAGTGAATGCCTTTTGGGAAGGCACCGAGATGCTTCCAATCTTACCTATCTTTGCCCTAGGATATACCATGCAAAAGGGGATAGTAGATACAAGAGCATGAGGTAGTGTACTTAACCATGCAGTCCTACAAGCTTGGGGAAATCCAATAGTAGAAATTGCATAGTTCAATGTCACTAGCGAATGGGATGAAGGTTAGACCCTTGCTAATCTTGAAGGATTGGTTGTTAATGATCAGAATAATTCAATTCTCCATGAAATTCATAGTCATGAAGGGAGTGTATTATGATATCTTGCTAGGCAGACCTTGGATGAGGAATACCCAAGTGATAGAGGATTGGGGTAATGTCACGATATTCTTAGGAAATAGATCAGAAGTAGTTTGAGTAGAAATGGACACTTAGAAAACCCACCTACAAACCTAAAGCCTCTCAAGGATCTCATGGAGAGTAAGGTATAGCAATGGACTAAGGTGCATGACTTAAACCTGTTATACAACTAGGCTCTCATTACAAGTGAGAAAAAACTTGAGGACAAGACACAAAATGAGTATGAGGATTCCAATGATGAGTACAAAGATTGCTATTCCATCAGTGAGAGGAAAGTGAAGAGGAAGTGGAGACCATAGAATATGACAATGATGGAAGAGTGATTGAGTAAATTAGAGTAGATTCTAAACCCCAAGAGGTCAACACTTTTAGAATGAACAAAGGAGTTGCCAAGGTAGTTTGTGATTGATCTTGCCAAGGTATAATATTTCCATAACCCAAGATGTAGTACCAGTTAAGAAACAATATACACAATGAATCCTAAGCATGCACATGTAGTGAAGGAAGATATTAATAAGCTAATAAATGTAGGATTCATTTATGAGATAGAGCATATGGATTGGATATCACCCATAGTGATAGTCATGAAAAAGAATGGAAAGATTTGAGTGTGTGCGAACTATAAAAATATCAATGTAGCTACAAAGAGAGATAACTACTAAGCACATGCTAGAGAGAGTGGTAGAAAAGAAAGCCTATAGTTTCCTAGATGGCTTCTCAGACTACAGTTAAGTGCAAGTCCATTTGGACAACATGCATAAGATGGCATTCACCACCAACTATGGGGTGTATATAATCATGCCATTTGGGGTGAACAATACACCTACTACCTTCCAGCACCTCATAGGTATTCATTGAAGACTTGTGCATCGATATCAACTGGGAAGGGTACTTAGAAAAGCTATGAATCAATTGGGAGTTGCCAAGGTAGATTATGGAAATATTATAGATTGTGAATACCTAGAGGTAGTAGATTATGAGCAAGAAGGATTAGTCCAACCTAGTACTACATCAATATTTGGAGTGGAGTCAATCTCAGAGCTATGACCACCACGAGAGTAGCCTCTTCTAGTGAGGAATGTGAATACAATTTGAGTTAGATGTAAGCTCTGATAGGCATCCCTAAAATGCCTCAACCACCTAGGACGAAACGTACCAAGGGGGACCTCCAAGTCCATCCAAGGTATAAGAGGCTAAAGGAAGAGAGAAGAAAAAGATCAAAGTCTTCAAAAGTTGAATGATAGAAGAAACCTAGGATTTGTCCAAGCGCTTCATGAAGTTTAAGAAGGGTGATCGAATAGTGGTGTTAGTGGAAGCCAAGCGAAAAGGGTAGGTAGAGAACCCATTAAAGGATCAGCCAAAGTTAAGGAAGTAAAGTTGGCAAGGGAAGGGGACAAGCCTCAACCCATGTACATAATGGATGACCTAACTAAGGAGGAAGAGCTCCTCTTAAGGGAATTCTTTGACATGTTTGCATGGTCCTTAGATGAGTTGAAAGGAATAGATTTGAGTATTGTGACTCATAATATTTCTATAACCCAAGATGTAGTATGAGTTAAGAAACAATATACACAATGAATCCTAAGCATGCACATGTAGTGAAGGAAGATATTAATAAGCTAATAAATGTAGGATTCGTTTATGAGATAGAGCATATGGATTGGATATCACCCATAGTGATAGTCATGAAAAAGAATGGAACGATTTGAATGTGTGCGAACTATAAAAATATCAATGTAGCTACAAAGAGAGATAACTACTAAGCACATGCTAGAGAGAGTGGTAGAAAAGAAAGCCTATAGATTCCTAGATGGCTTCCCAGACTACGGCCAAGTGCAAGTCCATTTGGACAACATGCATAAGATGGCATTCACCACCAAATATGGGGTGTATATAGTCATGCCATTTGGGGTGAACAATACACCTACTACCTTCCAGCACCTCATAGGTATTCATTGAAGACTTGTGCATCGATATCAACTGGGAAGGGTACTTAGAAAAGCTATGAATAGTCTTTAAATGGTGTAGGAAATACATCCTCTCACTTAACCCCCTAAAGTTCCAGTTTTGGATGAAGCACAACTATATTGCGTTTGGTGAGATTTTCGGAGGACATTTTAGTGGAGACACCATAACATGCAATATGCTCAAGTCTCAATTATGGTGGCCTACACTATTGTGCGATGCAGCTAAGTTTGTGAAGCACTATGATGAGTGAGAAAAAACCAAATTCCATATTCATAAATAAGAAAAAATGGAGTTGATCCCAGTGATCACATGCCAACCATTTAAGAAATGAAGAATTGACTTCATTTTTTTAATTAGCCGCCCTTTGACATAGTACTCACAAGCCAAGTACGTCATTGTTGCCACAGACTATCTTACTAAGTGGGCAAAAGCTCAAGCACTTCACAAAAATGATGCTAGGACCATGACCAAGTTCTTTTGGGAGACAGTAATCTCATAGTTTGGTTATCCCATAGAGTTGGTTAGTGATGACTAAGGCACACACTTCATCAATGAAGTGATTGCTCTCTTTTATCCACCTTCTTGATAATGCATAGAAAATCCTCAACATATTATTCTCAAGCTAATGGTCAAGCTGAATCCACAAACAAGATCTTAGTGAATGTCCTAACAAAGGTAGTCTTTACTTTACGTAGTGATTGGGACAACAAGCTCATGGTAGCTTTATGGGCATATAGGAAAACTTATAAAATGGCCATAGGACAAACCTTATTCAAATTGACCTACGAAATTGAAGCGATTTTTACTAATGAAACTCTTTGTTCCAAGCTTGAGAATAGTAGTCCAGGAGAGAAGGGAGGGCAAAGAAGCTCTGACAAATCATTTGGTAGAGCTAGAATGCCTATCCGAGACTTGTCTCATTGCAACACATACCCTAATTTGTGAGAAAGTGAGACACAAGGGTTGGTTTAACAAGCACATCAAACAACGAGACTTTGAGCAAGGAGACCTAGTCTTGTTGTACTTTGTTAAGGGACACAAGTGGAAGATGAAATTCAAGGAGACCTAGTCTTGTTGTACTTTGTTAAGGGACACAAGTGGAAGATGAAATTCAAGGGATTGGGACCTTTCAAGGTTTGCAACATTAGTAGAGTAGACAATATAGTTTTCGAAACCTTAGAGGGGGAGGGCATAGGCTTTTTCAACGAAAGTTGCATCAAAAGGTATTACCCTCCATCACATCCACTCCATGAACCTCTAATGATAGAACCAGCAATGAATGTGAGAGTTGCAACTATTACTGAAATAGAGGATGAGGATGAGGAAACAATAGTACTAGCCTACTTGCATATAACAATGATTGCTCAAAAGGCATACACCTTTGATGTGCTTATTGATGAGGGAGATGACTATAATATCTTAACATATGATCATTGGACCACTATTGGCTAGCCCCAATTTTACAACCAACCAATACAAAACTCAACTCATTTGGAGGGTAATCCTATCTACTCTTGGGAAAGTGCAAATTAATGGTTTCTATCAAGACTTAGAGCCTACCCATACTCTTTTATATACTATCTAACAAATGGAGTGTTGGTAAGGAATTACTATTGGGTTACGTGTTCCAAAAATAAGTTCAATGTAATGTTGACTATGACTCATAGTGCATCCACCTTGCCATATGAAATGTTAGAATAGTAATGACTTTCAGTAAGGATACCATAGCCACGCAAAAGCTTGTAGTGTTACTTATAGTTAACCCTAGTGTCAATCCTAAGGAGGGGATGGTGCACCACTATGTACACCCATTGTAAAGTTCCACCAGTATTTAGAAACCACACCCAAAGCTACGGATTAAACAATCAAGTGGGTTCCCAAGCATAGACCACAACCTCACAAAAGCCAATCTTTAGGAGCTCATAGTTTTCATACCAATCATAGTTTTCAAGAGAACAAGCCTTAAGAAAACACTTAATCATATCCTTTAAGAAGAGAAAAATTCACCTGCCACCATAGAAACTTGCTAAGCTCCAACGATTAGTTGAATTTCGGTCCAATTTATTATGCAAATGGTATACTTTGTGCATTCAATGGGCACAAGAGAGTTATCAAATCATGACTAATGCAGATCAATGATGTGCCATCAAGACTTTCGAGTATGACCAAATATATGTGGCCCCAACTTCATTTAGGGTATTAGTAATGGAAAGGAATCGACCATTAGAAGACAATATCATGCTACATCCATACTTGGATAGGATTCTAATAGAGAAGGAACTCCACATTGCAAGCCAAATCAACTTAGGCAAACCTCTTGACTATCATATTGGCTTATATCACATAGGTGGACACTCATCCACACATATGGATTGTTATGTGACATTAGAGTATAACCTAACATTTTATGACTAGCTCTTCAAATAGTGAAGCACACCAAGGATGCAGTGAAGGCCCTTACACCTTTCCTTCCACAATCCTAGGAAGGATTTTTATCATTTCCAAGGGGGAGGGGGTAAAGTGGAAGATGAAAGAAAAATCAAAATAGGAGTTGAACTTCAAAAGAAAATGATGAATTGAATTTTCTTTTTCTTTTAGTAAAATTCTCCATGAAGTTCTTGCATGGAATGTATGGATTGATTGATGTGGAAATTTTTATTTTATGATTTATACATTTCACCATCTAATAGTGCTTCTTTCTAATCACTTTACCTTTTATGCAAGAAATGTCCTTCAAAGAGAACTCATTGTGTGTTGTTTTGCGGTGTAAAAACCCAAATGGCAAGGTATGGGATAAAACCAACAAGCTTCCATTCTCAGAGGAAGAATACAAAAATATGCCTTAGCCACTAAGACACACACCTTCAACCAACTGAAATACCATAGTATCCATAACTTGGAGGAGTTGGTGACATTGGAAGAGGCAGTCAAATAGGTAATAGACTAGTAAAATCTTGCTAAGTACCTAGAGAAGGTGGGCTAGGACATAGATCATAGCAAATGCATCAAATTTTGAAAAAATTTTGATGCCTAGAAGAACAATGGCATAGTGACAATTAGACAGGGAGATACCAATAGGAGGATGGAAGTTCAACTTGGCCGAGAGGTCATGGAGAAGGCTGGGGTTAGTGAACAAGCCAAAAAAGAGGCCAAAGAGAGATGTCTAGAAGATGTTAGGAATGTATAAGAAGAAAGTTTATATAAATGATGGAATCAACTTTGCTAATATTCCTAAGTGCACCATTAGGCTGTAAGTAAAGATGGTCCACACTCTTTTCTCGAGTCAAATATATAACACCCTTCTAAATAGAATAGGAGTACCCTTTTTTGAAAGCCATTAGGGGAGTTTTGAGGTCTTGAAAATGCCTTGTAGGAGATAGAGAGAGAGGTGCTCTAGACCAATAGCACCAAATCCTCCATAATGGAACTTCTATTTTAAAAAAGATAAAAAAATATTTTACTATATATACATATATATGTAATATTACAAATTTGTATTATCAATATCGATTTTTAACCTCTTATATTTATGATTATGACATTCTTTGCATTAATGACATACAGTCTCGACCATTTTTATTGAATGATATGTTTAAATTAATGATAATGACCACTTTAATCTAAATTCAAATGAGTAAAAAGCTTGGTACTCATTTTTTTCCCTCATTTCTTTTATCCCTCATGTTTTTTCCTTCTTTGTGGTAGCCTAGTCCTCTCTCTCTCTTTCTCTCTATGCCATTCTTTGCATTAATGACATTCTTTGTATTATTCATGATTATGAAATTCTTTGCATTGATGATATACAATCTCGACCACTTTTATTTAATGCTAAGTCTAAATTAATGATAATGAACACTTTAATCTAAATTCAAATTAGTAAAAAGCTTGACACTCATTTTTTCCCTCTCTTTTATCCCTCTCATGTTTTTCCCTCCTTTGTGGTAGCCTAGTCCTCTCTCTCTCTCTTTGTGCCATAGTTATAGAAATTCAACCTTCAACAAGGCATCCAAGCTCCCAAATCACATCTATATTAGTGTTAAACTCATTCTAAATAGATGGAAGATGGATTCCTACTATCATTGAGAGCTGCATTTTAGGAGCCAACTTTGAAGCATTCTTGAAGCATTTAAGACCAGTTCTAGAGCACAAAAGTGCCCGAGAGATGCCAAAGAGCAAATTTTCATGAAAAATTCAATGGTGGAAGATGGTCGATGAGCTGGAGTTTTCCTAGGTGCATTTCGATTCAAGGAATCCAATGCAAGTCTTGGTTCGTCGATTGGAGGTTGTTTGACCGTCCATTTAATCCCCGCAAGGTTTGGCGCTCTAAAGCAGCTATTGGATTCATAAGCTAGGAAGAGTAGAACGAGGCTCATATTTGTAGATTTCAATGTCACAAAGCCAGCCATCCAGATGGATCTCAATTCCGACGTCGTTTGGCCCCTCAAAACCAAGAAAACCACTTGCCAGTATAGCGTGAAACTAAGAAATATAAACTAGATGTTTTTGTTTTAAAGCTAAAAGCTCTGAACAAAGAGCTTAATCTCTAATTTATGAAACAACATGGGGGGGGGGGGGGGGGTATCAGTTTTTTGGGGCCCCCAAAATTTCTAATTTTTTATCATTTTCTGATTCAGAGAATGGAGAGAAATCCTCTTGGGCTTGAGATGCCTCTGATCTTCACTCTGCACCACCGTAATCGGTTCAAAAAATGATCTACTATGCAGAAAGAATGAAAACTAGTCTTTCTCTATCCTCTCTCTCTCTCCTCTCTATGGCCCGTTCATGTGCACTACCTTGAAGGAGGAATCGGGAAGGAGATTGAAGAAAATGATGATGGAGATTAATGGAGATGCTGAAGATTGATGTGCAGCATGGAATCGAGAGCAATGGAGGCTTCGTCCACTAGTCACACAGTCATTCAATGCGTCTCGGGTTTCGTAGAAACACTGTATGATTGTTTCTTATGAAAGAAATAAAGGTTTTTCGATATTTTATGATAGAAATATTCTATTCGATGAAAATTTATTTGAATGTTGGTTGCATCATGTTTAATTGTTGTTTATCAAAAAATTCTGATTTCGTATTGATTTACATGTGTTATTTAAATCCCTCAAAACCCGAAATGCGGTTTTTAAGGGTAAAATGATAGTTTTGTCGTTTCAGGTGGGTGGAATGTGTTCTTATGGGGAAAAATGAAAATAAAATTGAATTTCAGTATTCTAAAATGTTTGGTATGAAAAAAATAGTGATTATTGATAAATAAATGCTGAAAAATAAGAAAAAATAAGGGAAAAAATAGAAATACACTTCATAAAAATAAGGAAAAATATAATGAGTGTTTGTGAATGTATGATAGTGGCAAAGCATGAGTTTAGTCTCAGTTTTCCCTATCTCTTTGTCAAAATTTGTGATTTATCGCTTTTCATACATCAAAACATGACAAAATGAACCCCTACACCTATGCAATGGAAGCAATACCTAAAAGTAGGGGGTGGGATGTTTGAATGATGCGATTTGGGTGATGTTTATTGCTGATTTTGGTGATGCATATCATGATATAGGGTTCATTGTAGTTTAATTAAGAGGATAGTAGCATGAGCATTGTCTCGATGCTATTCTTACATCACCGCAACAAGTTAGTAAATGAGCATTGGAAAGCCTGATCGTGCATGAAACATTTCTAATTGAAAATTATGTTTGAGCACTTTAGAATCGTCCACTTTTGCATGTGCATATCAACCATGGTATCAAAATAAAAAGAACTAGATACATAGCACTTGTTTTCCGTTATGATGACCTACGCTTGAGTGTGTGAGATGACCTAAGCTGTAGGTTAGTCGATCGTTTTCTTAGGGAATTGTTTGGTAAGGGCACATGGTATCTCCTGGAATACGTTCAAAATGAAAGAGTGAAGCTTGTATCATGTGTACTTTATATTAGAGCAATACATCTTGGGGCCAATCTTGGAGGTGTAGGAGAGTTGCAGTGGGGCCATGACAATTAGCCGATGGGGTGCCTCCTATGTATGTTCTTCGTGGTATTTATTACCAGTATGTATGGAATACTCCCTTTGTTGGAGTTTGGGGAAAGGGCCGTTGGACTATATATTAGCTACAAACTCATAATTAAGTCTATGTAGTGTGCATCAATGTATTATAGACTCTCGTGGCCCCCGAGGCCGTGTGGTGGGGTTGTCTATTGTGTGCATGAGGTTCGACTAGTGGCATAGTTAGTGCCAACCCATTTTAGGTCCCATTAGTGGTGCATTTTTTGAGAGCTGCCAATTAGTGGTGGTTCCAAATCTAGGGTTTCTAGGGACCAAATAGTCAATTTATGTCCTCTGACAAGAACTGCCAAGCCAAATTACAAAAAGAGGAGCGTGTTGAGAGGGCTAGATGGCGGGTTGAGATTCTAAGGCGTTATTCTCCTCAAAAGAGCAGCCCGATACACATAAGCGATAGTGGTTTTAATAACCCGAGTATCACAAGTAGCCGTTGGAGTGCAAGAGGAAGTCTGAATACTTCCCTCTTCCAGTCAATCAACCCACTTCATGTGGGGGTGTAGTTTTACCTACACAAACTCCTGTTATGAATTCAATTGTAGCCATGGCATGACCCATTGCAAATTCCAGCAGGGATATCAAATTTACCAACATTAGGAGTAGCTTTGCCCATCTTCCATGGGTTAATAGAAGAAGATGGAGAACTCCATATTAATGAGTTTTAAAACACTCATGTTCAACTATCGAATCCAAGATGAAGGACACTTAATGATGTTCTTCAACATGACATTAAAAGGAAGGGCCACAGTATGGTATCACAGTCTAGAGGCCGGAACCATAACTAGCATTGACCAATTCTTCACGGCCTTTCATGGAGAGTTTGCCCCTGCTAAGAGGGGTGGATAGTATTGGTTGCGTGTCTTGAATGTAACATGCTAGAGGATCCAAATGAGAATGTCTAGGCCTGTGCCAAGAAACTAAAGCAAGTTCTTCACAAACTGGATACTTATATTCCCATTCCACTGGCTCCACAGTTGTAATATTTCCTACATCTATTAGATTTCAACCTCTAGGTGCAACTTATTAGTGTTGCTTTAGTGGCCGACATTGACACTTCTATTATCCAAGCAGAAGGAGTAGAGTCATGCTTGCAAGTGGCTTATGCAGCAAGGGTGAATTGGAATGGCAATAATTTGATGACGCTGACCAACAGGAGTCAGGAGGACCCCATGTCAAATGCGAATGGAAGAGGGAGGATCATACCACATTTGCCTATGTTACCAGATCCTCATAGTATGACTATGCTTATGGCTAGTCAGACGGCCCCACTGAATGGTGGAGGCCAAATAACAAACCCGAATGTTGTCCTAGTAAGTTAGCTACTGATTCCTAATCAAGTGGTTAGGCCAATGGGTCGACAGACGATCGCGGATATGAGTCAAGTGCCTCAAATATCCTCGGTGAAGTCAAGAATATGATAAAGCACTACACTAACATGATTAGCGAATAGTATAGACACATAGCTATGGATGTCAATTTTCTTAAAAAGAAGCAAAATTTGATAGGGAGTCGACGCCTTGAAGAGGGTGTCCCTCAAGATTCAGCTATAAGTGGTGTGGTGGCTAGTATTTCCCTAGGTATTGTCTGAATGTCAAATTCGATATTTGTGGAAAGTTTGGCCACTTAGCTGCTACTTGTTGGAGTAAGATCTGTACTCTCACCAACAAGGAAGTAAACAGCTAGGTCCACTTAATCATCACGCATAAGGGAATAATCTCTAGCAAGATGAGGGACCAAGACAAATACTGCAAAGAGGAAAGGCTACTGTAGAGGAGTTGCCTCATGGTAGTGGAGTCGGCCTTATTGACGCCGTATGTGTCAATGATGCTGAAACTTCTAATCTATGAGCCGTAACAAGAGGTCAAAAGACTAGAGAGGGTGACAAAGGAACTATAAAACCTGTCGAGGGAAATCCTAAGCAAGATGCTAGGGGAAAGAAAGTTTTGAATCTTGATATGGAAGGTGGACCTCTAAGGCCTATTGATAGTAAAGTTGATCCCGACAAGGATAAATGATTGCCAAGAAAGAAGACAAAAGTTAAAAAAGAGGCACCATAGCTGGTCCAAAGACCAAAGGAGAGAATGGTTTGGCGAGAGAAGAGAACTTTGGCTAACTACCATGACTTTGATCTAGCAAGTTCTATTTGTGAAGTTAAGCCATACATGAATCTCCTACAATTGATTCAACGGTTTCCAGGAGTACGCAAGGAATTCAAGAAAATCATGCATATTGGGTATATTGTAGAACCCTTGGGCATAGCACGAGTGGGAAAATATTGGTTTCATCATGCTGAAAAGAACTATCCTAGGGTTCCAGCATATGTGGATGGAATATTAGTGAGCATTCTATCGTGGAAATTGGATCCTCCGTCAATACCATGAGTTCATACTTGATGGAAAGGCTAGGTCTAGAAATTCAAAAAGATAGCTCCACACTTCTTAGGATGGATGATGACTATAAAAGGCAACCAAAAGGTTGTATCACTAAAGTCCACATTACCGTTGCAAGTGTGGAGTGCTATCTAGAATTTAGGGTGATAAGGTTTGCTATCGAGTTTTGCTAGGCAGGCGCCAATCATGTAATAGTGGATGCTTACCCTGAGTCTCCTCAGAGTGAGAGAGCTCCTTTATCCTCTAATGAACTAAAAACAGTAGATGATCCATCTAGTAGTGAGATGTCATCAAGCAATTTATCTAAAGAAGGATCCACTACAGAGGACATATATAAGATAACATTGAATGAGCCAATAGAGCCTCAAGATCGAATAAGAGATGTAGACGTTATTGAGCTAAACTTGGGTATGCCAAATGATTTGTGGCCAATCAAATTAGGATCCATGCTCAGTTTGGAAGAAAGAGAGGACTATGTGTCCTTAATTCAAGAGTTTCGTGACATCTTTGCTTGGAGCTATGATGAACTTAGAGGCATTCCTCCTAGCCTATTGGTTGTGCATACCATTTCGCTAAAGGAAGGAAGTCGGCCCGTACGTTAAAATTAAGGCACATGCCTTTTGAACTAAGGGACGGGGCTGTTTGAGGAGCTACAGAAGTTGCGGAAAGCAGGTTTGATCTTCCTTGTTCAGCATACTGAATGGTGTTCACTAGTTGTGATAAAAAAGAAGAAGAATCGAATCCGTAGACTTTAGATAGATGAATAAGAAGAGACTGTTAAAGACTACTATCCATTGCCATTCATTGACCAAATTTTGGATCAACTAGTGGGTAGGAAAATATATTCGTTCATGGATTGCTTTGCAAGGTACAACCAAATGGCGATTGTTGAGCAAGAAAAGTTGAAAATGATATTTATTACTATCTTCTCGGTACCTTTGTGTACCATGTGATGGCATTTGGTTTATGTAATGCACCTAGTTCGTGGTAAAGAACAATCGACAATACCTTTGGTGACATATCCCTAGAGGAGTTGAAAGTATTCATTGATGACGTGGGGGCAACCATCATAAGAGAAAGGCAATTGATTATTTTGCGGAAGTGTTTTGAGCATTGCAAAAAATTTTGCATACTATACGGTGTCTATTTCCTCCTGGTATGCTACTATAATGCATTATCCATCTATAGGAGAGATTGGAGAAACTCTATCAAAATCAGAGAAGAGGAAAATTAAATGGGAGGCTTTAAAATTTGTGTTAATAGCAAGAACACTATATTGGCAAGGGGTTGATGATATCTATCGCTCATGTGTGATTCATGACGAGGTTCCATTTATCTTGGAGGAGTGCCATGGCTTTGCTTGTGAGGGGCACTTTGCTAGGCGATTGATGGCACAGAAGGCTTTTAGAGATGGATATTGGTGGCCTTCCATCTTCCAAGATTCATTTGAGTATGTTAAGAGATGCAATACATGTCAAAGACATGTTATTAGAGAGAATAGGAAGCAACCACTTATGCCTATTATGGCTATCCTTCCATTTGAGAAGTAGGGCATTGACTTTATGGGTCCTATTATCCCGTTGTCTACTATTTAGAAGAGATACATCATAGTAGGCCCACTGATTACTTCACAAAGTGGTCAAAAAAGCACGGGCGATGAGGCAAGACAATGCAAAAGAGATTGCCAGTTTCCTACTTGAGCAAATCATTTGTCGTTTTGGTCCGCCAAAGGAAATAGTATCGGAGCGTGAAACTCACTTATTAAATAAGGTGATTAAAAGTCTAATTGAAGCATGGAAAATTAATCACAACAATACGACTTCTTATAACCCGTAGGCAAATGGAAGAGTTGAAAGTACCAATAAGCAGCTTGTGGGTATCCTGTCCAAGATAGTCTCCAAAAAGAAACGGGACTGGGATACAAAATTATATGTGGTGGTATGGGCGTATAATAGGACGTTTAAACTAGCCACTAGCCACACCCCATTTAAATTAGTTTATGGGGAGGAGTGTGTCCTTAACCATAATATTCACAACCAATCATTCTTTGGGTGATGAAGATGCCCTATTCGAGTGGTTTACAACCATAGCACCCGATGCCATTTTGACCTCAATGTGTGAAAAGTGCATTAGCAATATGCAACAATTCAATATACAATGCCAGCTTCGCATTTATTAACTATACCTATCTATTTTTCTCAGTCTCTGCATACCAAAGGGACTTCTGATCAAATATCGGTTAAAGGCTTAGTGTTTCTTTGTTTTACGGCCAATGGATTGAAGAATTTTCACGTTCTTCTTTTGATTTACATTAATAGAGTGATTTTTTTCATTCTGCTTTTCTTTTACAGCAAGTTCCTCTTTTATAAATGAAATAAAAGGCTCTTAAATGGAAAAGAAGCAAAGCATCATTGAATTTAGGAATTGAATTTCTTAAAGGTATATTGAATTTAGGAATTGAATTTAGCAAAGCGTCATTGAATTAAGCGGTTGCATGATCTAAAAGTGAAGAAATATACCTTTAAGAAGGGACAGTTAGTTCTGTATTATGATGCACGTAGGGAGCTATTTCCAGGGAAGCTGGAAATAACCTAGATGGGACGGCCCTTACAAGGTAGTTCGGATAGGTAAAAATAAATCCACGGCTTTACTAGTTGATCTACAAGGAGTGGAATTTAAAAATAAGGTTAATCTTAATAAGATTAAATCTTATTATTTTTGAGTATGCTAACGAGATAAATGCATTGCAGGTCCATGCTGGGGTTGATCTTAGACCTACAGGAGAGCTTAAACTGGTTGATGGGGCAGTCAATTCCTTATTTGGAGCACCCATATCTAGAGCAAAGATATCATCAAGGGAAGCTTATCTGGTGGAGCAAAGGGTACAAAGTGGTTGAGCAAGAAGACGGTACCTTTGTGTGGGAGATCAAAGTTTTCTGCCATCACTACTTACAAATTCTAACAAGCATCCTTGTTGAGTTTAATGAAGAAGGTGGGATGGAGCCGTCAGTTCATCCTCTAAGTATGTTGAATTTTGATTATCATAATTACGAATAGGCCCAATTCTGGATGGCTGACTGTGTAAACCCATTGTGCACGTACACATTATACTTTGATGGAGCGTCTAGGGGCCCTAATAAAAAAGGGAGTGTTGGAGTAGTTATCCGAGATCCTCGACGTAGGGTTACAATGAAATTAGCTATTTATCTCGGGGTATGATTCACTAACAACATGGTGGAGTATAAAGCCTTGATTATGGGACTAAACATTGCCAAGAAAGGTGGTATTCGGCGGTTGTTAGGAAAAGGGGATTCCTAGCTGATCTTAAATTAACTAAGTGAGACATACACAGTCCAGAATCCCATCCTTTGCATGTATCATCGCCTTGCTATGACCCTAGTTGATGAATTTGAGAGCGTCTCTCTTCAGCTGATCCCATGTTCGTGGAATCAGTTTGCGGATTCATTAGCGAACTTTGAAGAGGACCTCTTCTTCAACTGTGGTCCTAGTTCGAATGTTGCTATTGATAATAAGACAGGACCTCGTCATTTATGTGGAATTTTATTAGACCATTAGACCACACATTATATGGTAGGTGATGGTTGGTATGGGTAATGCGAAGAGTGGCCGAGACCCATCTACCACTATTATCTTAGACCCATAGGTTGATCAAATGACATGTTATGCGTATGCCTCTTGCTATATATGCAGGAGGGATGGGTCACAATTTGATGCATTTAGTTTAGGGCAGAAGCCCTATTTCCTCCTTGGGCTGGCACATTTGGTTGCCTATTTATAAATTTTTCCAAGGAGGGCTATATATGAGTTGGTTTACTTGATTTTTTAAGGCCAAGAGGGCCATTTGCTTTAAGGGTTTTAATGTTTGATCTCATTAGGCCAAGAGGGCTAGTCAGCTTTGTAGTGCCATGATCTATTTCTTTAGGCCAAGAGGGCCAATTAGTTTGCATTAAAATGTGTTATTTCTTTAGGCCAAGAGGGCCATATGTCGGTTTGGTCCAAGTACGTTTAATGGTTTTCTATTTTAGTGATTGCATCATACATGTTGACAAAGACATTGGAGGGAGCCTTTGCTGCGGAGGAGATTCTTGTGGCCATTCTAGGTGGTTTCGTCCCTGTCCTAAATCTTTTCCCTTAAGTAGATAATGATATATGTGTATGTAAGGATTTCTCTCTTTTTATTTGTTGGGGACAGGCAATCAAGACATGAAGTCCCAGGTTTAGGTTTGGTATGTCTATGGGAGGTTTGAGAAATTGTTGCCTCTTGCAAAGGCATTGTCAGGCATTGAAAGACCTATTTTAGATGAGAGTTCTAGTAACTCTATTCTGCTGACCTACTAGGCGGCCATTCTGGGAGTTCCTATTAGTTGTGAGGCAGTTAGAGAAGCCTGCCCTTCAATATTCAAAGAAGAGAAAGTTCTAAATATATCTAAATGTATATATACAAAGGTGTGTAAAAAGGAGTTCTAACCCCTCTAAAAATAGAAAAGGAAAGAAAGAAAAATCCTTGCGCAGTTGTTCATCGGCTTGCGAAGGCTTGGTAGGTTCCTAGAGGGACGGGGCTGATGCCTTGTATTCCTAGGGGTGGCAACTAGCTGAAATGCAAAGAAAATTAAGAAATTTTGGAGCGAAAATAAAAGTGAGCATCGGAAAAGGATTATGTGTTGCCTCGCAAGGGCTTGGTAGGCTCTTGGGTATCAAGACAGGTCCTGAGGCCAATGCCTTGTTCTCCTTGGGTCACTATGCTCAGCTCCCTCCTTTTTACACGCTCGAGTATGGAAGAATAAAGGCCTAAAAGGAAAATGTACTAAAAGAAAATATTTCTTGATTAGGCTATAGGAGTCCTCACCTAGTAGGAACTCTTGGTTGAGTTTTCCTTAGTTAGGATGGTAGTTCAGACCACCACTTGTCAAGATTGTGGGAGAGAAGGAAGGAGTCTCACTTGTAGCTTTCTTGCTTGCATAATGGGGGAATACACACAAAGGTGGAGGCTGAAAACAGTTTTCCTCTTCTTAGTTGTGTAAGCCAAAAAGAAGTCAAGTACAAAGAAATAGAAGAACCCTATATATGGGTCTCAAACCAAACTCAACTAACTAAGGTGGCATACTAACTGAGCCACAAACTAGAGTAGATAAGGATAGCTGTCATGTAGCTATTATTCATGGGTGGTGTACCAACCGCATCTGCAAAACTAATAAATCGTGACATAAATGCACAATGGTCACCCTGGCATATCACGAGTGGAGCTCGATATTTCAACACTCCCCCTCGAGCTCAATCCCAATTCCTGCACACCAAGCAGGTCTCTGAACTTGTGCAGCTTCTCTGTGCCCAATGCCTTCGTGAATATGCCAGCTACCTGATCCTCTGTGCTGACATAAACTAGATCAATAAGACCTAGTAAAACCCTCTCCCGCACATAGTGATAATGCACCTCAATGTGCTTTGTTCTAGCATGACAGACTGGGTTATTTGCCAAGTGTATACTACTCATGTTGTCACAATAAATGACAAGTGGCCCATCTGTAGGATGATGCATATCATAAAGTAGCTTATGCAACCAAGCTACCTCACATGCATCCATTGTTGCACCCCTGTACTCAGCCTCTGTGCTCGACAAGGCAACTGTAGGATGTTTCTTGCTGCTCCAAGTGACTGTAGCGCTCCCAAAAGAGAACACATACCTACTGATAGATCGTCTATCAGAAATACTACCAGCCCAATCAGCATCAGTGTATCTATGCAACTGTATCTGAACCCCAGTCTCATAAAATAGTCCATACTGCAATGTGGACTTCACATACCTGAGTATGCGTCTAGCTGCATCCAAATGCGATTTCCTTGGAGCCTACATAAACTGACTTACCAATCCAATAGCATAGCTCAAATCTGGCCTGGTAATAGTCATATAAATCAAACTTCCTACTATGCGTCTGTACATAGTAGGGTCTTCCAGAAGCTCACATGCATCTGCGCTCAGCTTCACATTCTGCTCCAAAGGAACTGAAATAGGCTTACAGCCTGTCATCCAATATTTGGACAGCATGTCCAATCCATACTACCTCTGCAAGAGCTGTATCCCACTTGGTGATCTAATCACCTCAATGCCCAAGAAATAACGCAGCTCTCCCAAATCCTTCATCTCAAACTTTTGCTTCAATAGCATTTTCACATGAAGGATATCTTCATCACTGTCACTTGTCATAATCAAATCATCAACATAAATGACAAGTAGCATAATACATTTCTCTATTTTTCTCACATAAACTGAGAAATCTGCCTTGGAAATCTAAAAGCCAATAGTGACAAGATACTGTCCTATCTTGTCAAACCATGCTCTAGGTGCTTGCTTCAAGCCATACAAGGCTTTCTTCAACCTGCAAACAAACTCAGAATGAACAGCATGCACATAACCTGGTGGCTGCTCCATATAGACCTCTTCTTGCAAATCACCATGCAAGAAGGCATTCTTTACATCCATCTGATGTAAAGACCATCCCTTTGATGCAGCCATAGCAATGACTGCTCTTACGGTTGCCATCCTTGCAACCGGACTGAATGTTTCTTCATAGTCAATGCCATATGTTTGTGCATACCCCTTGACTACTAATCTTGCCTTGTATCTGTTCACAGAACCATCTGCATTGTGCTTCACCTTATAAACCCACTTACAGCCAATTGCATTTTTACCTTTAGGCAAAGATACCAACTCCCATGTAGCATTTGCTTACAAGGCATCCATTTCTTCATCCATGACTTTCTCCCATTTTTCTTTTCCCATGGCTTGCTCAAAAGAAGTGGGTTCTGGTTCCTGTATCACTTTGACCATATATGCATAGTGAATGGCTGTAAATCCATCATATTTCAGCCTATCCACAGGATACCTAGCTCTGTTAGACCTGCACAAAGTAGGTTCACTCCCAGGTGCTCTCAAAACATCCCTAGTCTTCCTTATTCCAGGTGTAACAATAGAAGGAATACCCAACTCATCATCAATGCTCTGTTCTGAGCCATTGGATTCACCATCCACATAAGAGTGACCTGCATTCACATCAAACATGGGCTGATCTACCTTCTGTTTTCCTTTTCGTGAAACCTGCATACCACTATCTGCATTGTTTTGAGGAGATTTTCCTAATCTCAATCTGCCTGTCCATGGCGAAGAATATGAACCACTGCTAGAGGGCACTCCAGGTCCACTAATATTTTGTGACTCATGCTGTGAATTCTATGCAGCATTACCATCTTGTGCATCTACATCATCAATCATATTTACTGGTTTATACCAGCTACTCATCTCATAAAAAACAACATCTCTGCTCACTGTAAACTTACGAGTAGAAGGATTATAGCATCTATACCCTTTCTGGCAGAGAGTAACCAATAAAGATGCACTTCTTAGCTTTTGGATCCAACTTGGATCTCAACTCATGTGGCACATGAACATAGGCAATGCAACCGAAAATCTTCAAATGAGAGATATCTGGTTTCCTACACGTATACCTCTCCTCTGGAGTCATCCCATATATTGCTGCAGTGGGAGTCCTGTTCATTATGTAGACTGCTGTAGCAACTGCTTCAGCCCAGTAAAAATCTGGCAAATCTTTTTCGTTGAGCATGGCACGAGATACCTCTCCAATATGCCTATTTTTCCTTTCTGCAATTCCATTTTGTTGTGGGGTATGACTACATGAATATTGATGCTTTATGCCATGCTCCTGCAAGAACCTTGCAAACTCATTTGAGTGGTACTCTCCCCCTCCATCTGACCTTAGGCATTTTATTTGCAGGCCTGTTTCTTTTTCAACCATAGCTTTAAGAGTTTTGAAATGCCCAAAAACTTCACTTTTCTTTTTCATAAAATACACCCAAACTTTTCTGCTATAGTCATCAATAAAAGTGACAAAATAATGACAGCCTCCAAGAGATGCAGCTTTAGTAGTCCACACATTAGAGTGGATTAATTCCAATGGCTTCTCACTCTCTTGAACATGTCTAGGAAACGGTTTCCTTGCCTGTTTTCCAAATTGGCAGGCTTCACATACCTTATGCATTTCTGCAACCTTGAATTTAGGCAATCCTACAATAATATTTTGGGCCTACATTGATTTAAGTCATTGTACATTAACATGACAAATGCGTTTATGCCAGATATCAATATCTGCAACTACACCGGTCCCATGTGCAAACATTGCTGCACTCAATTCAGACATGTCTGCATCCAACGTAAACATTCTGCCCTTCTTCTTTCCTTTTGCTATCAAGCGACCTTTATTTTTCATATCCTCAACAAAGCATCCATGAGGATTAAATCTGACATGCAAGCCCTGCTCAACCATTTGACCAACAGAAACCAGATTCTTGGTGATATTCGGGACATGAAATACATCGGACAGGTATTTCTTTTTCCCATCCTGCATAGACAAATGAATTTTTCCAATCTGCACAATAGGATGTGCAATATCATCACCAGTCTCCACAAATCCTGGTTTTTCCATTTTCCTTGTATCCTCCATCCATTCTGCATGACCTGTCATGTGGTTTGATGCACCTGAGTCAACATAGCACACATCGTTGCTTTCTTCTGCACTTGTCATAGAATTGTTCATGTGCTGCACCATAAACAAATGCTCATTTCTGTCATCACCCTGTCTACTAGAAGATGCATAATTCCCTTGTTGCAATTTCCCATTCATGATGTCATTCTGCTTTTTATAGCAGTCTTTAGCCATATGACCCATTTTACCACAGTAGTAGCATTCAACATTGCTGTTTGCATTTTGGCCTCTTTGCCATCCACCACGACCTCTTTGGCTCCCCCTGCCTCTAGAGTTACCACGTCCTCCTCCATAGGACTAGTTTTCTTGAGTTTGCTGCATATTCTAATTTCTACCACGGCCTCCAGATCGGCCTCCTCTACCTCTGCCTCTACCTCTTCCAGCATTTGAGTAGAAGACAGCTTCTTTTGAAGTTCCTCCTGAAGAAGATGCACCACCATTTCTTTGCTCCTCAGAAATTAGAAGAGCAATCAACTCCTCAAAATCAGGAAATCTTTCACGAACGGAAATGGATGTTCGAAACTGTGCATAATCCTTTCCTAGACCATTGAAGGTCACAGAAACTAAATCATAATCTTCCACTGGCGACCCAATGGAAGCAAGTGCATCTGCAATCTTCTTCACCTTCATGTGGTAGTCATTGATGCTCATATTTTCTCTTTGCACATTGTACAACTCTTGCTTGAGCTGCATTTTCCTGGCTTGCGTATTTGTGCTATACATTTTTGACAAAGTATCCCATGCCTCCTTTGGCGTACTTGCATCTTGAATATGCACAATCATAGAGTCTGAAATGCTGATAGAGAGCCAGTACATAACTTTCCTAGCTCTCTCATGCCATGCTTTAAATGCCTGCATTTGTTGTTGATTGGGAACATCAGGAAGAACTGGTTCTTCTTCATTTCCTACAACAAATTCCCAATATCCTTTTTCCATAAGGAAATTCGTCATTCTAAACTTTCATGCTTGGAAGTTGTTTTTGTCAAGCTTTTCAGTGACAATCTGTGAAAGAGAATCAGATGCCATTATAGAACATTGCAAAAAATTCTGTCACTGCAAAGAACACAGCTTCAGCCTCACAAGGGCAAATCTGCAAAACTGACGAAAGTGGTATTTGACCACACAGTCACTTCCTAGTGACGATTTTGCATCAATAGGCAACAAGGATGATTCTGTAACTCCCAATGTCTCTGCGCACAGGCATACGATGCAATTTCTACAGTAACTTTTCACTGACCTATAGAACAGTGGCTGCACAGCATAAAACTGGGCCTTTTCCTGAGTGCATGCAGAAAACTTCCGCCTCCAAAACAGGCCCCGAAATGGCCTCAAATAAAAAAAACAGGGTCACCAAGGGCTAAAGCCCTTACCCGCAGCATATACTGCCCTCTTGCTTCACCGCGAAGGGCGTCTCAACCTGAGACAATGCACTCTTGCAATTTCTGGCTGTGCTACCTGCAGAGATCTGCTCCCAAAATAGAAAATGAAAGCAACACTGCTCCTCTTACCAGAACACCGCGAGATTGGCTTGCTTTCTTGAGCTCCTTACCACGAACAAGGCTCTAATACCATGTCAAGATTGTGGGAGAGAAGGAAGGAATCTCACTTGTAGCTTTCTTGCTTGCATAATGGGGGAATACACACAAAGGTGGAGGCTGAAAACAGTTTTCCTCTTCTTAGTTGTGTAAGCCAAAAAGAAGTCAAGTACAAAGAAATAGAAGAACCCTATATATGGGTCTCAAACCAAACTCAACTAACTAAGGTGGCATACTAACTGAGCCATAAACTAGAGTAGATAAGGATAGCTGTCATGTAGCTATTATTCATGGGCGGTGTACCAACCGCATCTGCAACTGACAAGTCAATGACATAAATGCACAACGGTCACCCTGGCATATCACGAGTGGAGCTCGATATCTCAACACCACTTTGGACGACCAAGAATCCAATGCAAGTCTCGATTCAATCCAACGCAAGTCTTGGTTCGTCAAATTGAAGGTCATTTGACCCCCCATTTAATCCCCACAGGTTGGGTGCTCTAAAGTAGGTATTGGATTTGGAAGCTAGGAAGAGTGGGGCAGGGCCCATGTTTGTAGATTTCGACATCATGAAGCAACCCGTCCAGACGGATCTCAATTCCGTGGCCCCTCAAAAACGAAAAAACTACTTGTCAGTAGTGTGAAACCAAGAAACATGAACTAGATATTTTTGTTTTAAAGCTTAAAGCTTAAAGCTCTTAAGAAAGAGCTTAATCTCTAATTTATGAAACGACATGGGGGGGAGGGGGGCAATCAGTTTTTCGATGCCCCCAAAATCTCTAATTTTTTATCATTTTCTGATCCGAAGAATGGAGAGAAATCATCGTGTGCCTGAGATGCCTCTGATCTTTGCTCCACACCGTCGTAATCGGTTCAAAAAATGATGTACTATGTAGAAAGAATGAAAACTACTCTTTCTCTCTCCTCTCTATGGGCTGTTCATGCGCACTACCTTGAAGGAGAAAGCATGAAGAAGATTGTAGAAAATGATGATGGAGATTAATGGAGATGCTGAAGATTGATGTGCAGCATGGAATTGAGAGTGATGGAGGCTTCATTCGTTGGTCAAGCAGTCATTCAAATGTGTCTCGGGTTTCGTAGAAACACGGTATGACTATTTTTTATGAAGGAAATGAAGGTTTTTCGATATTTTATGATAGAAATGATGTTCTTATTCGATGAAAAATTGTGAGTGCTGGTTGCATCATGTTTAATTGTTTTTTATTAGAAAATTCTAATTTCGTACTAATTTACATGCACTATTTAAATCCCTCAAAACCCGAAATGCGATTTTTAAGGGTAAGATGATAGTTTTGTTGTTTTAGGTGGGTGAAATGTGTTTCTATGGAAAAAAATGGAAAATAAAATTGAATTTTAGTATGCTAAAATGTTTTGTATGAAAAAAATAGTGATTATTGATAAATAAATACTAAAAAATAAGAAAAAATAAGGAAAAATAGAAATATATTTTATAAAAATAAGAAAAAATATAATGAGTGCTTCTAAATGTATGGTACTGGTGAAGCATGAGGTTTAGCCTCTGTTTGCCCTATCTGTTTGTCAAAGTTTGTGATTTATCGCTTTTTATACATCAAAACATGACAAAATAAACCCCTACACCTATGCAACGGAAGCAATACCTAAAAGTAGGGGGTGGGGTGTTTGAATGATGCGATTTGGGTGCTATTTATTACTGATTTCAGTGATGCATATCATGATATAGGGTTCGTTTTATTTTAATTAAGAGGATAGTAGCATGAGCGTTGTCTCGGTGCTATCCTTACATCGCCATAATGAATTACTAAATGAGCGTTGGAAGGCCTAATTGTGCATGACACCTTTTTGATTGAAAATTATGTTTAAGCACTAGGATCATCCACTTTTGTATGTGCATATCAACCATGATATCAGAATACAAAGAACTGGATGCATAGCATCTATTTTTCGTTATGATGACCTACGCTTGAGTGTGTGAGATAACCTAAGTTATAGGTTAGTTGATCGTTTTCCTGGGGAATTGTTCGGTAAGGGCACATGGTATCTCCTAGAATACATTCAAAATGAAAGAGTGAAGCTTGTATCATGTGTACTTTATGTTAGAGCGACACATCTTAGGGCCAATCCCCAAGGTGTAGGAGAGTCGTAGTGGGGCCACGGCAATCAACCAATGGGGTGCCTCCTATGTATGTTCTTTGTGGTGTTTATTACCAATATGTATGGGATAATCTCTTTCACTACAAGGGACTGGGGCAATAGCGACGCCGATTAGCGACGGCGTTTATCGGCGTCGCTATTGGCGTCGCTATATGCGTCGCTATTTGCGTCGCATTTGCGACGCAAATAGCGACGCAAATAGCGACGCATATAGCGACGCCGCAGGGAAAAAAAAGCGCGGCCGAAACCAGAGCGCCGTTTTCATTTTGTTTTCTTCGCCTTTTGAGAGCGAGAGCGAGGGAGAGAGCCAAGGCTTTGTGAAAGAAGAGGAGGAAGAGACTTGTTGCCGCCGCCGCCGCCACCGCCACCGTCGTTGTTCGCGAAGGAGAGGAGGAGCCCTCGTTGCAAAGAGAAGCCGCCCACGCTCGCCATATCTCATTGGTGAGTCTCCCTCTCTCTTTCTTTTACTTGTTGAAGGTTTAAATCGTTCTCTTTTGTTTATTTAGGAGAGGAAAAGAAAGAGAAGGAGAGGGAGAGGGAGAGAGAGGGAGAGAAAGAGAGGGAGAGGGAGAGAAAGAGAATGAGAGTGCATTCTCTCTCTCTCTCTCTCCCTTTTGCTTGTTTAATGTTTAAATTACTTTCTTCTTTGCTTGTTTAGGAGAGGAAACGAGAGAGTAAGAGAGAAAGAGAGGGAGAGGGAGAGGGAAAGGGAAAGAAAGAGAAAGAGAAATAGAGGGAGAGGGAGAGGGAGGGGGAGGAAATAGGAGAGGGAGAGAAAGAAAAAGAGAGGGAGAAGGAGGGAGAGTGCATTCTCTCTCTCCCTCCCTCTCCCTTTTGCTTGTTTAATGTTTGAATCACTTTATTTTTTTCTTGTTTAGGAGAGGAAATGAGAGAGAAAGAGAGTGAGAGGGATAGGAAGGGGAAGGAAATGAGAGAGGGATAGAAAGAGAAAGAGAGGGAGAGTGCATTGTATCTCTCCCTCTCCCTTTTGCTTGGAGGATGTTTAAATCACTTTATTTTTTGCTTGTTTAGGAAATGAGAGAGAAAGAGAGATAGAGAGGGAGAGGGAGAAAAAGAGAGGGAGAGGGAGAGGGAGAGGGAGGGGGAGGGGAAGGAAATGAGAGAGGGAGAGAAAGAGGGAGGGGGAGGGAGAGGGAGCGAGGGAGCGAGGGAGAGGGAGAGGGAGAAAGAGGGAGAAAGAGGGAGGGAGAGGGAGAGGGAGGAGGAGGGAGGAAATGAGAGAGGGAGAGAAAGAGAACGAGAGGGTGAGGGAGAGGGTGAGAGAAAGAGAGGGAGAGGGTGAGGGAGAGGGAGAGGGAGAGGGAAGGGAATGAAATTTAAGATAATATACGTATCGATAATGGTATGCAATGTGCTTTGCATACGGCCACGTACTTCATCAAAATTAACCCAAAATTATTGTTATAGAAGTGGAGATCCCTTAAATTGAGTATAGGATAATTTCTCTCAGGTCTTATGACTATGAGTAGAATTGATTGAAATAAATTTTATTACTATAGTTGTAAAATTTCATAGATGGCGCGCATTAATTTTAAAATGGATTACTTATACTCAAAGCCGAGATATAACAAAAAATTATCTACCGGGACAAACAAATCGTTGAGCATGATACAAGGCCGAGATATAACATCGGAAAATCTCTCGACTACTATATACAATGCAAGGTTTATGGTCAACTTGCAAGTTGACGTACATCTCCAAAAAGCTATCCATTTAAGCCTCGTTTGCTGTAATGTAGATAAGATGGCAAACGAAGAAGGTCCTATTGTTCAAGACCGCGAGTCGTATCTTAATCAGCGTGTCCCATGTCCTTGCTCTCAATGCAAGTTGGCAATTAGACGAAAACGTCGATTGTCTATAGAACACGTACGACGATTTGGCGAGTTTCAACCTGAGATTATTGATCAGGCGATTGCAGATTTTCAGCAAACGGTATTTTCAAGTTAGCATTTTTCATGCATTGTACTCTCAAGCTAATTGAAAACCATACACAATAAGATTGGGTCTTGTTGGCAAATTTTGTGTCCAGGGGGGTGATGTCTCGACCCAAGGGGGAGAGCACCCTTTGCGGCCAATTAGAAGAGTTCGTGGACGTGAGATGGATGGATGGCAGGAGCCAATAGACCACTCGCAAGGCCCATCTATATCGTCAATGCCAGAGGAGACAGACAACCTTCCCGACTTGCCTACAATCTTGGAGCCTGAGATGGAGGCAATGATCGATGCATTGATTCCCATGGATGTTGAGACATCTGACCCGCTTAGAGAGGAAGCATCCATACCATTATATGATGGGTGCCGAGTATCTCGGTTGAAGACATTGCTTGCACTCTTAAGTGTGCAAGCGAAATACGGTTGGAGCGATACGAGTGTGACTGAGTTATTCAGGTACCTTGCATACAGACTTCATTGTTTTTTTTTTAAACAGTATTATTGTAAATATGGATGGATTTTTCAAGGTGTTTTATGATGTTTTCAGGTTATTGAAATATCATATATTGCCACCTGCAAACACCATGCCTGAGTCTCGTGATGATGCACGACATGTTTTACGGAAGCTTGGCATGGACTACAATAACATCCATGCATGTATCAACGACTGCATATTGTTTCGAGATGAATACGAGACTATGGAGACATGTCCAAAGTGTGGTGCTCACAGGTATCGACAGGACTTGCAAGGGCAGACCATCCCTCAAAAAGTCCTCAGACACTTTCCGCTCATCCCCCGCATAAACCACATGTTTCGCACGTCTGCCATGGCAAGCTTGACAACGTGGCATGTGCAGAATAGGTCTACGGATGGAGTGCAACGAATATCAGCAGATTCGCGCGCATGGAGCCACATTGACTCTACCTTCCCAGGCTTTGCGCGAGAGCCAAGGAATCTTCGGCTCGGTCTCGCCATGGATGGTGTGAACCCATTCGGTCTGCGCTCGACTTCTTACAGTGTGTGGCCTATAGTGCTTGTCAACTACAACATTCCTCCATGGCTTTCTACGAAGAAAGGACATCTCATCCTTAGCTTGCTCGTCCCGGGCCGCTACAAAGTAAAAAATATGGACATGTATCTTCGTCCATTAGTCGATGAGCTTAAGATTTTGTGGGAGGAGGGGGTCACGGTGCAAGATATGAGCAGGCGCGATGGTCGGCGGTCAGCCAACATTCGAGCCATTCTCATGTGGACGATGCATGACTTTCCGGGATTGGGAGAGTGCTCAGGTGAGCTTACATTTGTTCACGCCGGTAATATCTATATTTTATTTCATTCAATCAAGTATTCACTAGGTCGTGGATCGCCTTGCAGGTCTCGTTACCTCAGGTTATCATGCATGTCCATTGTGTGGGCCACAGTTAGACTCCCGAAGGTCACGAACCATGAAGAAGATGGTATATCAAGGACACGCCACTTTCTTGCCGGAGGATCATGAACTCAGGGAAGGTTTTCTTGGACGACCTCCAGCACGTATGAACGCTGCAAGCTGGTACGAGCTGAAAATGGTAAACCCGGAATCACATCCAAATGGAATGCGACGGTTCTCAGTTTTCTACGAGTTGCCATATTGGACCCACTTACAAGTCAACCACTTGTTGGATCCCATGCATATTTTCAAAAATGTGGGCAGCTTGCTATGGGACCACATCACAGGAAAGAGAGACACTATAGGGTCACGAATGGATTTAAAGGAGGTAGGTAAGATGGAGGCGCTTTGGCCGCAGTCGAGTGCTGAAGGGGGAGTGCAGCTTCCTCGCGCTCCCTGGGTTTTGTCTACCAAAGAAGAGCGCATTGTGAAGCAAGTAATCAAGTCTATCCGCACTCCGACGGGTATGATGCGTTCTCTCAGGTCCGCATTTTCTAAAGATGACCAAATGTCTGGGCTAAAATCCCATGATTGGCATAAGATATGTCAGGTTTGTGAACAGAATGGATTTTAATAAGCGTGGACATTTTGAAATTTGAAAAGTGACCATTATTCTTAATGCTTTCTCATTTGTGGCAATTTGTCCTACCGATCGCGATCGCGGGATGCCTAACTCCAGAAATTCGTGGGGCCATTTACAAGCTGTCGACTTTGGTGCAATGGATCTCACAGAAAGAGATTAAGACGTCCTCTATTGAATCCGCAAGGCGGGGAGCAGTTGAGACGGTCTGTCTCTTTGAGAAATACCTGCCCACTAGCATGCTCACGATACAAGTTCACCTTCTTGTGCATCTTGTGGACGAAGTGGAGATTGCCGGACCTGTCCATACGCGATGGATGTTCTTCCTGGAGCGCTTCATGAAAACCCTGAAAGGCTTTGTGCGACAACGAGCTCGTCCGGAAGGTAGCATGGCGGAGGGTTGGTTGGTGTCAGAGGCATTAGTGCATATCTCACAATGGCTACCAACGGTGGAACCAGACAATGAAATGCTATGGACGCTCAAGGACGATGACAGGCTGACTGGAGATGTGGTGGTTGGAAATGGGGTAGAAAAAAGAATGGATGCCTCAATGGAAGAGAAAGTGAATCGCTTTTGTATGTTGCACCATGCCTCCATGGAGACGTGGCTCGCCAAGTACCAGATTGCAAGGCAAGATCGAGAGGAAGCGCGAGCTGAATTCCGACGCAGTACGCGTCACCGACCGATTCGATATCCCGAAGGCATGGAGGAGATGCCGCGGTTTATGTCAACACGATGGTTGCATGGAGCCTTGATCGCAGCATCCAGCGAAGGGGCAGAGGTCTCAATGGAGGAGTGGGAGTTCTCGAGGGGATGTAGTCCAAAGGTAATGAGGGGTTTAGAATGTGTCGTATCTGAATTTGTTTGCTACATCTAATTTGAGTGTTTCAATGTGCAGTACAAAATATATAGTGCAGCGTGGTCGCGCGGACGGCATTTTCGGGTGGAGCGTATTGACAAAATGCGCTCCACAATGGACTGTGGTGTCATGGCAAGGTTTGAGCAAGAGAGCCGGCGACGAGCAACGGATCCGAACACGGTTGTGGATGAGATGGAGTATTTTGGGAATTTGCAAAGTATTATTACGGTGGATTACCGTAGCTTCTCCATGATAATATTCGATGTGCAGTGGTTCAAAGTGGTACTTGGAGGAGCTGGCGCAACGGTTCGACGAGGTCCATCTGGATTTCTCGAAATAGATTCCGAAAAAAAATGGATGGATTTGCGCGACACCTTTGTGTTGCCGGCACATTGTGAACAGGTAATCTTCTAGTCATTTGCTTGCTAATTGTAATACGACATGCTTTATGTCACAATGGTTTGAAGACGGTTTGTAAGTGTTTGTGAACAGGTAATCTTCTATCCAAATCCCCGACAACCTCGATGGTGGTATGTTATACCTTCAACTCCTAGAGGTGCGAGAGTATACGATCAAAGCGATGTTCCAGGCATAGATGAAGAATATATGCAAATAGAGGGATCGAAATTACAAGGGGTGGAGGCCACCGCAAGCTTGGAGCCCGCATCGGCTAACAATGATGGAAATACAGAAGTCGTAGAATTTTTTGAGAACGAGGCAGACTCGTTCTTTTGTGGTGACATGTCTATCGACCTTCCAGTGTATGCAGAGTTATGTCAGGAGATTAACATGGGACCATAGAATACTTCATTCTTGGAGAATTGTATTACTCAATTCGTTGTTTAGATCTTCCATAAAGGTAGATAAGATATGCATTTTAAGATGGATTTTTCAAAAATGATTTATATTAATGCGCTTTGTATAGTTTCAATTGATTATTCTAACATTATTTTTTATCTCTGCAGGTATCTTTATTTTCAGGATGAGTCGAGGGATGAGCGATGAGGAGTTGGAGGATCAGGGGGGTGCTGCTGTGGAGACACGGACGCGGTGTCTCCGTCTCGTCGTTCAGCTAGAGCTCGGTCACCTCCAGGATTTGTCACACCTGTGGGGACGTCCACTCCAGTTACTCCGGCTTTTGCGCAGCCGTCGGCAGATGTCACGCCTTTTGGTGGCACTCCTTTTGGTGGCACCCCCTCTGGTGGCACTCCTTTTGGTGGCACCCCCTCTGGTGGCACCCCTTTCAGTGGCACTCCGGGAGAGGGTACCCCCGTCGGTACACCGGATGTTCAGGGGTCTCCTGGATATGCCCAGGAGCGTGGACGGAGATGGGAGAGGGCCCATACGAGGCACACTCCTAGGGATTATGGATACCTAGTGGATGGCAGGTCAGGAGCTATCATCATGAATGATGAGGGGAGGAGGGTGATAGCTCGCATGAGGGAGTTGTGCCAACAAGTTTTTCGGCACAACGTCCTGGATCATTGGAGGAACATACCGGAGGGGAGCAAGGAGTACATAGTAGCATCCTTGCATGAGGAGTTCCCGGTGCCAGCCGCAGTGGATAGATTCTCTACGGGCTGGATGATGGATTGCATGCGTGCATACATGTCACATAGACGATCCGACGCACGCAAGGCAATCAAGAGTGGGGCTCCAAAGCCCGAGTGGTTAGATGCAGAGGACTGGCGCCGACTGAGGGAGGAGGCTACAAATTCGCCAGGACGTTGGAGTCAGCAACGGGAGGCGGCGAGGGCACGAATCGAGGCCGGATCGGTACATCATCTTGGGAGTGGCGGCCACAGGACATATTTGGAGGACTTTGTAAGTTTCTCTTTTGTTTTGCTTATTTGTTTTTTTGAGATATTATTTGTACTGACAATCATATTTCTAACAGTTAGCATTTTGTTTTCTTTGCAGCACTCCATTACAAATCGTGATCCGCAAGGCCTTGAGACTCAATATGCAGAGAGGCACGGTCTCAGATCATTGATCGACCGATTGTACAGACGCGGCGGCCCAGTAAGTCTCTCATCTTTCATGTCCGTAGTTACCATGAGATATTTGAATGCATTATTGTATGGTGGATTGATATGTTGTTTCTTTTTCTGCAGAATCCGTTTGATGCTCCTTTGCAGAGGGACGAGCTTTCGGGGGACGACGATTTGTAGCTCGCCCTCGGATCCTTAGCGCTCACATACCTTTAGTTTTTAGTCGCCCGATCTATGTAGACATTTTCTATGTATTAGTGATATTGTTTTATGATTGTACCAATCGCATTTTATGCGATATCATGTATTTATTTCATCTATCAGTTTTATGATTTCAGTATAGATTCTTTTTGTTTGCAAACGCTTTGTATGCAGCAGTGCAGAAACTATTTTGTATGGCTCTCATACAGCACACAGTGCTATATGTGGCAGGGCAGCTTGCTGCCCTGCCACAAAATTTTTTTTTCCTCTGTTACCGTCGCTATTTGCGTCGCAAATTTACTGCAGACGTCGCTATTGTCGTCGCTATCAGCGTCGCAAATTCTCTGCAACCGTCGCTATATGCGTCGCTATTTGCGTCGCTATATGCGTCGCATTTGCGACGCATATAGCGACGCAAATAGCGACGCATATAGCGACGCAAATAGCGACGATTCCATGGCGTCGTCAATAACGACGCTTTTTCCGACGACGGGGGCAAATTTTGTTGTTTGTATTTTCGTCGCTTTAAACGTCGCTATAAGGTCTATATCTTGTAGTGTTTGTTGGAGTTAAGGGAAAGGTCCGTTGGACTATATATTAGCTACAAACACATAATTAAGTCTATTTAGTGTACATCACTGTATTATAGATGCTCTTGGCCCGAGAGGCCGTGTGGTGGGGTTGTCTGTTGTTGTGTGCATGAGATCCAGCTTGTGCCATAGCTAGTGCCAGTCCATTTTAGGTCCCATCAAACATTAACAAAGACAGTTAGATCACCATACAATAGGAAAAATGGGGAGAACGATGAAGATATAAAAGCTTGTTCATCTTTGCTTGGAAGGGTAGAATTTGAGATTTGAAGCTTGGAGTAAATAAGAATAGCATAAAAGAGACACTGGTGCAACATGTGTTTATGCATAGAGAGCTATATTTAGAACCTCAAACTTCAAATCTTCCAATGCGTATATCAAATTGTAAGAATTTGATTCTTAAAATATTTTTTTTCTCGAACTTGGTTTAAGGTTTTCCATTATAACATTTGTTTGTCTTGTAGATGTCTACCCCTCTAATATTGAGGAATAGCAATTGGTTGAGTCTATTGTTGATGTTATTGATGTTATGCATGGTTTGATTGGAGAAGAAATGTACAAATATAGAAAGAAGATAGAGCTTGCAAAGAATGGTACATTCTTTTATAACCATGCTTATATTGTATCCATGGAATGATGTTGGAGGGGTTTTAGTCGAAAGGTCATATCCACCGAGGATGAGAGAGAGAACGAAGTAGATAATAGGAGATATAAGAGAAGAAAAAGAATAGACAAGAGGTACACAAGATAAAGACAAAGCCTAATGATTCAAAGAATTATGTATTGATAGAACTTGAGAAGATAAACAAAATCCGCATGATAGATTTTTGTCCATACATCAATTCGATAGGCATATATCTTATAACACTATGAGTTGTTTTGTTAGCCCACAAAGCATGAGGGAGTAATCATGGCCACTCTTTTACCTTCTCTCCACATGCTTTTGCCAATACATTCACAATAGGTGGGTGAACTCTTTCACTTTTTCCATTTTCTTTAGGGATATATGCTAAAGTTAAAGTAAGCATTATCCCCAACTGTGCAAAGAAATCATGGGCTTCATTTGCATCCGGTTCACCCCTATTATCTATTGTAATTTTTTCCACATAGCCATATTGATAAAAGATCTCTTCTAAGAGAAAAATACACATTGCATTTGTTGTCTTGGTATGTAGAGCTCTCCCTTCCATTTGATTAGTCAAACCTTCATAAGCAAGTACAAGATATCTCATTTGCCAACAAAGACTTGTAGGCATCATGACTAAATCCATCACCCACTTAAAATGAAGAGACAAGGGATATGTGGGATGAAATCCATCCTGATGTCTCACATATGAATACATTTGACATGTCGTACATGTTTCCACAAAGTGAGCAGCATCCTTATATGTGTCGTGCCACCAATATCTTTCTTTGATATTTGAAAAAGTACCCCAAAAACCTTTACGGCAGCCCATAAGCTTTCACGAAATTCTTGCATAACATTTACTTGTGAAGCTTTGTCAACCAAAACTCATAATGGCATACCATGTTTCTTCTTAGCATGTTTCCACAAGTACCCATCTTTTAAGAAAAACCCATAGGATTTCCTCTTGATCTTCTTAAACTCCTCATTTGACCACTTGTCTCTCTTTGTTAATATGTTGAGCCACTTTCCTACGTACTTGTGTTCCAGAAATACTTCTACACAAGATACATAACATCTAAAGTGTTTTCTCTTTTCTGTCCAAGCTTTTGTTAGTGCTATGGCAACTTCTTACATTGCTAAACTCACTCTTACAACACTTGTACTTGATAAAACAATTGTTATACTTATTGCATTTAATGTTGTCCTTGCATTCACGAGAGCTATACCTGTAGTTACAACAATTTCCAATTCAGTTTCACCAATCAAAACATTATTTTCAGTTGCAAGAAATACCTTCTTCCTCCTCATCCATCATCCCATCTTCATTCTCATAGCGTGCGCAAGATAACATGTCTACCACACTAGTGGGTTATCTCTTCCTATAATCCAGGGTTCAAAGATTTAATCTATGCAATCCATTGGAGCATAGCAATGTCCAAGGTAGCACAACTAATAATCATACCCAATACTAGCAAACAATTAGTCTCAACAATGACTACACGAGAATCCATAAAATACTTCCTATCACATTTAAGGGCTGTCACAATTCCCAATAATTTAGGACCAAACCGAATTATTGCACATATTTTCCCTTCCTCATCATCTTGCCCAATTGCCCATCCAATCCCAATTGGGCTCGTATTAACAATAATAATGATAGGCTTCCCATGTGAATAATCAACCATTCTCAATGTAGGACGAGCATATTTCAAGAGCCACTTCAATTTCTTCATTGCTTTCTAATGCTTCCTTTCCCAGTGAAACCTCTAAAATTTCCTCAAGAGCTGATATAAAGCATCAGCTACATGTGCAAAGTGACGGATCCATATCAAATAGAATACACATGCACCTAAGAATCTATGCACCTCAAAATACATTTGTGCATACATCTGGCATTCTATCAATCCCATCTATTTTCACTGATGATGGTCTTCGCCCATAGTGCCCACATATATGCCCAACAATCAAAACCTCTTCAATGCCAAAGAATGACTTTTGTCCAAAAATAGTTAAATGCACCTCTTCTAGACACGTCAAAATCCTTTCACAATCAACAATATGGTCTGCAACAAACTATCTGCACCCATGAGCATCCATCTCTTCATTCTTTTCATCCACTACATACCCTTTGATCGGAATATCATCCAAGAAGGGCATTTTGAATTGTGATATACAATCATTGAGTACCCTATTCATAGCATTTGTCATGTGTGCCACTAAGTTTGTTGCATTGTGATTAGAAGATTGGATTGAAAAACTATGTGAATTAGAAACAAGAAGAAAAATGAAGAAGAAATTAGTAAGGAGAGGAAAGAAAGAAGAGAGTGAGAATGGAGGGAAGTAATAAATGTTGAAAAAAATTCAAATTGAATATTAGTTTTCACTTTAATGAGGATGAGTAAGATCTTCATTATGACCACCTTTGTCACCTTTATGGTGGCCTAGATTTCTAGGCTCGATGTGACCACGAGCATATCATGATAATGAATTATTAATGATTTTATATATATTTACTTATCAATATATATATATTTAAAAATATATAAAGTATTTTTATTTTCTAATTTTTTTCTCTCTTTAGGATTGCTTACATGGCATTTTTGAGACCTCAAAACTCCACTAATGCTTGTAGCAAATGCATTGGATGAGGTGAGTTGGAATGCTCATGCCTGAAAAACAATCCAAGCATTGGAAAAGGTGCTAGAAATAGCTCCAAGGACAATAGGAGGAGAGTCTCGATCTACAAAAACAACAAAATTATAGAAAAAAAGACCTACATCCAACTCATCGATCATCGTAGGCTTTGGAGGAGGGGTACTAGCGGGCCACCATAATATAGGAAGCCATTGGGAGATGGAAAGAGAAGTAGTGGAGGAGACCCTTGAATGATCATAAACCCAAGAAGAGCATCACTCTCCCACTCCAATGAGCCCTCTCACTTCATTCTCAATAGGGAATTCGGGGGAGGAAGAATTTAATAGAGTTCAGTAGTAGGAGGAGGCAGAACAAGCTACTAATAATAAGGAGAAGCCGAACGCTAAACTCAATAACAAGAAACTTCAAGCAAGAGGATGGTTAGTGAACAAGGGAAGCAAGATTCTACACCATCAATCCAAGGAGAAAGAAGAAAATTAATATTGCTACAATTGAACGGGTCAAAAACCTAGAATTCATCCAAGCAGAATCAATGAAACTAAAAGAAAAACATAGAAAGAAATAGAAGGAAGAAGATGAGTGCTTGTGAAGAGCAGAAGAAGAGTACAAAAGATTTGAAGAAGAATGTTAAGAAAACATGAGAAAGAGGAAGAGAGACTAAGATGAGAGGAGGATGATCAGATAGCTCTTGCCATTAGAAGATTAGTAGAGCAACCCTCTCGATCTTTGGAGCCAGCCATGATGAACCCCATAGATGAGGATGTGCCTAGCACAAGTGCTGCCACAAAGGAGGCTAAGAAAAGACTAGTGGTGGAAGGGAAGGCAAAAGGCCCCCATTCATGCAATCCCACTAGTCATAGCCTTGAAAAACACTTCAATGTAAGGAAACACAGAAGGGGCAATCAATGAAAGTAATGACATGGCTTGGGTACAATATCTTGTAAGCAAAGTGCAAGAGCTTGCACCTACACCAAGCAAAGGATCTCCACTCATAGGAATTAAAAGTCCAGTAGCAGCATCAGCAGATGCGAAATCATGCTAAGGACCGAAGGTATCCCACCCCTTGAAGTATCTACTACTTTGATGCCCTCAGCAATGCCCAACACAGCAGAAGAGTATGACGAGTTGGTGAAAGAAATTTAGATTCAACATGATAAGATGAAATAAGAAAAAAGGACCACACTTGCCAAGCTAGATGAAGAAAGAAATGCCTTTGCAAACTATCGGCTAGGAAAAACAAGGCAGATGACCATAATAACCAAGGAAGTGATGGCACTAAAAGAGGTCCTAAAGGTAAGACAAGGTGAAGAAATTCTAAAAGAACTATATGATGATGAAGAAAGGAGAGATGCATTTCCCTAGAGACACAATGTGCTCTTGCATCTCAGGATAGGAGACACCTTGAGGAAAAGGTCAATAGCTTGAAGCAACAAAGAGAACATCTATCCAAAGAACTATAAGAGGCAAAGGCACAAGGTGAGCAAGAAGCAAGGAGAAAGATGGCGGAGTTGCATAACCAACTTCATGTAGCACTCCATGAGCATGCCATCCTAAGGGAATATATAGAGTACCAAAATTGAGAGAAGGAACAAATGAGGACATTATGGAGAGAGCAAGAGCAAGTTATCATGACCCTCACACAATACCAAAACCAAGGATTGGGGAAAATTAAAGGGAAAGTGGAAGAATATCTAGCTAAAAATAATGACAAGATTGAATATTTGGCTTACTACCTTGGCACATTCAGAGAGAAAAATGAAATATAGAAAAAAACAAAGCTAAAGATATGGAGACAACAATATTTGAGTAGTAAAAAGCCTTCTTGAACACGATACTGAATGCCACCTAGGCAAGAGAGAAAGCAACGATTGATGAACTCAAAAGGAAATTATAGCTGGCAACAAGGAGAGCACTTAAACATGGGCTCCATGCTAAGATGTCCAAACCTAGCACTAGCTTAGGTGTAAAGGAACAAGGATCCCATTTAATCACGACTAGATTATCCATGTAGAAACTTGAATTGCTAGGATTTGGGAGAAAGAGCAGCAAACAAGCACAATATTCCCTTGAGGAGCCAAGAGAGCCAATTCACGAAGAGGGGCCAAAATTTGAGCAAGACCACTGTGAGGAAGAGCAACCGCATGAACCAAGCCCCCCCACTAAAAACACAAGCATAAACAGAAGAGTAAGGGGAGGAAACAATACCCCTCAAGATAATGGTGGAAATGAGGCACAAGCTAAGAGAATAGGTAGAGCTAGCATAAAGAAAACTCCAAGTTAAGATATAACAATTTCCTAATGTGGCCATAACGTAGATGCTTGGATGTCATTTGGTAACACACTACCATACAAGAGGAATAATCGTGCCTACATGCCCTATTTATAGAGAATTGGAGTTGATTTCAACTAGGAGGTACATGGTAGGTATAATTTTTCTAAGATCTACGATGTGAATGCCACATCTCCAGAGGACTGCTTAACCTTCACAGAGAGGGACCTGTGCCCATCCATAGCACACTCCCTCAAGGAATTATCTTCTTGCCCAGATCCCACCTTCATCACTATAACGGGTCTGGTCCTTGACACATTTTAGTAGTCCTCCCTGATCTAAAAGACCCTACCTAGAACTTCCACGGAATGTTACAAGATTTGTCGATTAGTGACTTCTGAGTATACTTTGCAACAAAATGTATTAGCCACAACCTTGTTAGGATCAACCTGAATCTTATTGGGTTTCTAATGGTCAAGTCATTCTATAGCCTTCTAACATCAGTCTTTAGACGATCTCCTTTGTGCAGAGAATTTGAACCAAAGAGGACTCATATCGCACTTGGTAAGAAGGAATGGGAAACGAGAGAGATGCATTGCTCAACCTCTCTACTCGTAGGGTAAAGTCCCATTCCAGTCCCCTAAAATGATATGAGCCAGCGTTCTACCCTGCATCATCTAAGGTCAATACATCATCGTGATTTGAATGTTGAGAAGCCTCCCAGTTCTCTAGGACTCCACCCTGCCATAGGACGAACCCGTTGGGGGTTCCATCCACCCTCATGCCTTGATAGTTTTAGTTTTCTACACGAAAATGGTTTAGACAAGTTCCTTGAAAGTAAACTTATATTAACATTTTAGCTGAAATACAAATTCCATCCATAGAATGATTCCTGCACTCCGTAAGGATGCATCTAATTATCCTCCAAGTTTTCACCCTTGCACTAGCAACAGGGTCTCAAGAATAACGTTGACCATTTGAGTAGGATCCAAAGGTAGGGAATTTACAACCAGAGCCCCTTGGCATCCAAGAATCCTCCTACGATCAAACTAATCCACGGAGAGACCTCTCATGGTGGGCTTGGTCCACATTCCCATCACGGTTATTTAGAGCCCCTTGGTTAGGGTTGGTGGCCAATTAGGGATGGCTTGGTGTGCCTCTCCAAGAATTTAACTTGATTCATTATGCCAAATTCTTATGAGAGCTTTGGTCAAACAATCCTTTCACAAGCAGTGCTCCTAAAATTACAAGCACAAACAATAATATGGGGGAGTGCTTAGAACACCTGCTAAGGTCCAGTTCCTTTTTACACTTAGCATTCAACCTTTGGATTTTTCTTTCCTTGGTGAGATTGGCCATGATGTGTTTGCATCAAATCCTAGATGTTATCATCCATATCTCTTGCATAACAGAGGTATTCTAGGTATAATTCCTCTTACTCTTGGATGAGTAATCTAGGCTTCATCCCTTGATTATCCTTGCAATAGGAATTACAATTTTCCTTAAATAGGCGCTACCATCCCCATTATTATCCCCACGAAACCCTACCCAATCCTCTAGGATTAGAGTTTTTGCGTAAGTCAAATTAAGTCATCGTAGATCACTCTAGGCTCTATTTCGGGTCCCTCATGTTCTCATTATCTCAGTCTTTTGATTTCCTTGCAGAAATCATTATCAATTACCTCATGTATGATAAGAATAACTCTACCATAGTTTGGATGACCACCATTACCATGGGGTTTTATTTTTCCACGATAGCAAACCCTAGCTCGTTATGAATAGTCACATGTTTGTGGGCATTTATGCTCTCACCAACGAGTGTGGAAAGAGAAATCAATGGTCTTGGGTCGGTCCTTAGACAATGTTTCCATCATCTTGATAGTTGGATCACAAATATCACTCTAAGGTTTACCTATTGATCGAAAATCCTTGGGATAACCTAAGTGAGTTGACCTTCATACTTGGACAATTTTAAATAGTCTGATTATCCACATCATTATCTCAAGAAGATTAGAGCTTATATGTCTTTCAAGTATTCATTATTGTAGATAGATTTGTTTATGCTTTAGTGAATGCAAGTAACCTAATTCATGCACATTGCAATAATGGGGTGTAAGTGTTGCAGCTCCTTGACTTGTAGCTCCATCATTTGATGTGGGATTAGCATTTTCTTGGACCTTCCTTCACTTTGGAGCCATTGTTTAGCTCGGGCCTTCTATGTGCATGGACTATTATGGAAGCTTGCTCCTTACAAGAGGCGGGGCGTGGGAACCCTTCTCAAGGGGGGTTGGAAACTTCTAGAAGTTTCCTCTCTCTCTCTCTCTCTCTGCATAGCTTGACAGGGGGTGGGCAAGTATTTCCTTCACCCCAGGGGGAGGGGGGTCTTTATAGGGAGGAGGAGTGGTATGGTGGCCTTCTCCCAACCCTCCACTTGACGATTGCATGGCAGCGGCCAGTTTCAGGCCGCCTAGGTGGAGAGGTTGGGGGAGGGATAGTGGGGGAAAGGGGGAGGGAGGTGACACATGTGAAGTCGTCCTCCCACATCGTCATTGTCATCATCTCTTGCTTCCCCTCCCTTCCACTAGTTCGTGGCATCAACAGGGGGAAGTAAAAAAATTTTGAAATAATTTTAATGAATATTAAGGAGGGGGTCCTTTGGGATACATAAAAAAGGGGGGGTGGTTTATTACATCCTTTCCCCCTTAAGGGATCGAGATGCCCTCATCTCGAAGGGAATCAAGGGGTATTGTTGGTTGAGAGTACTCTCATTAATCCATGTGTCATCTTCTTCTGGATAGTCCTTCCACTAGATGAGGTACTCTCTGAGAGTTCTACTCCTCAATTGCTTCTCCCAAATGTCTAGGATTCTATCTGGCCAGAGCTCTGGATAGAGCTCAAGGACTCCTTGGCTTGGCATTACAACTTGTTGATCATTGAGTACATGGCTAAGATTGGATACATATTTCTTTAGTAGGCTAACATGAAATACATTGTGAACCTTTACATTCTTGGGGAGTTGGAGTTTGTAGGCATTGGACCCTAGGCAGTTGAGGATCTTGTAGGGCCCACAATACCTTGGACTTAGCTTTTTAAACTCTCCCAATGATAAGTAGCTCTTCTTGGGTCATACAAAAATAAAAACCATATCTTCTTCTTTGAAGGGACGCTCTTGTCTATTTAGATCTGCATAGGCTTTCTGCCTATTCTTGGCAGCTCTAATGTCTTGTTTGATGGCCTTGACTTGCTTATGGATTTCCTCTAGCATTTTCTTGGAAGCCTCTACCCTTAAGGTAGGATCTAAAAAATTCAATGGAGTGCAACAATCATGCCCATACAATGCTTGAAAAGGTGTCATTTGAATGCTTTGTTGGTAAGAAGCATTATAGGCAAACTCTACCAATGGTAGATATTGGATCCATTTCTTGGGTTTGCGACAGCAATATGCTCTAAGAATATTTTCAATGACTTGGTTGACTCTCTCCATTTGGCCATTATTTTGAGGGTGATAGGCTGTATTGAAATAGAGTTGAGTCATCCCAATGGCCTCAAATATCCCCCTCCAAAAGTGAGATGTGAAGAGGGAGTTGCGGTCACTAATGATTCTTCTAGGCAATCCATGGAGTTTGAATATCTCCTTAATGAATAATCTGGTAATATCTAAAGTTTTATAGTTTTTAATGACTGGAATGAGATGTGCAACCTTGGTGAGCATATCTACTATAACCATAATTGAATTGTATCCTCCTTGAATTGAAGGTAACCCAACAACAAAGTCCTTGCTGATACATTCCCACTTCATTTGAGGAATGTCAAGAGGTTGCACCTTCCCAAGCATCTTGACATGCTTTGCCTTAATGCACTGGCAAACATTCTGTGACACATTTGAGTACATCTCACTTAAGTCTTTTCCAATGGTAGCTCTTCTTAACCGTGTTGAGGGTCTTAACATATCTAGGATGACCTGAAAAGGGGGAGTCATGTGCCTCCCAGAGTATTCTCTGTTTAAGTTTCTTGCTCGAGGAAATGCATAATCTTGTCCTAAAATAGAAAATTCCCCCATTGACAGAGAATTATTGATACTTGATCTTAAGTATAGGGGTTTCCAAAATCTCCTTTATCAGCTTCAGATATTCTAGGTCATGGCTAGCTTCCTCCTTAGCTAATTCAAGGATAGGGTTACTATGCATTGACACCATAGTCGCTAATGATTCCGCCATTGAAGGTTCCTCCATAATAAGAGATTTGAGGAATGCCTTGCAACTTAAGGCATCAACGACCATATTCTCCTTACTAGGTCTATACCCGATCTCAAAGTCATATTCTTAACCTCAATCTAGTGACATTGCCTCATGTTGAGGTCAGCCTGGTGAAGATCCATTTGAGGCTCTTGTGGTCTATGACCAAGGATAACTTCTTGCCAAGAAAATAGTGTCACCAAAGTTTGAAAGCATGAATAACTGCTAGCAGCTCCATGTCATGAGTAGCATAGTTCTTTTCATGGTTTTTTAGCTTCCTCGAGGAGTATGCTATAGGATGACCTCCTTGCATTAGTACATAGCCTAGCGCAAGTGAGCTAGCATTTGTGACAACTTTGAATTCCTTGCTCAAGTCAGGGAGTTTCAGAATTGGTGCTGTCACTAAGCTAGGTTTGAGTTGATCAAAACTTGATTGTTTGGTGGGCGTCCACACTATGGCAACCTGCTTTTTTAATAAATTTGTGAGGGGTGTTGCAATTAAGGCATAGTCCTTAATGAAGATCCTATACCAACCTATTAATCCAAGAAAACTATGCACTTCTTTGACAGTGGTTGGTGGAGGTCACTCTTGGACATCCTTAACCTTTGTAGGGTCTATAGAGATTCCTTCTTTTGACACAATAAATCCAAGATATTCGATCTGTCTCTTGAGGAAGTCACTCTTTTTCTTCTTAGCATAGAGCTTGTGTGTCCTCATGGTCTTAAGGATGATGCAAACTTGGGGTTCATGATCCTTCTCTTCCTTGGAATAAACCAAGATGTCATCAAAGAAGACAAGTACAAAATCATCAAGATATGGTCTAAAAATGTCATGCATTAGCCTATTAAATGTGGCAGGGACATTAGTCAATCCAAAGGACATTACTAAAGATTCAAAAAGACCATATTTGATATTGAATGCCATCTTAGGAATATCCTCATCCTTGATGCATATTTGGTAGTATCTTGACCTCAAGTCCATTTTGGAGAAGATTTTTTCTCCTTGCAATCGATCAAGTAACTCGTCTAGCCTTGGGATAGGACACTTATTCTTGATGGTTACTTGGTTCAAGCCTCTATAATCGATGCAAAGGTGAAGTGTACCATCCTTCTTCTTTTGGAACAAGACTAGAGCCCCCCATCGAGAACTATTGGGCGTATATACCTTGGTCCAATAGCTGTCTGAGTTGTTCTTTTAACTCAATAGCTTCAGGAATGGACATCTTATAGGGTCTTTTTGCAGTTGGTGCAGCACCTGGCATCAACCTTCCCTAAATGGTCACAATTTTGTCAGTTCTTCCGGGAATACATTTGCATACTCTTTTAACATTGAAGGTTCATCATTGGAGTCCTCTACATGTTTTGGTTTGTTTAGCTTGATCAGATAGACATGTAATCCTTTCCTTATCCCTTGAGCTATTCACGTTTCCTTGTCTAGCTAGATCTTTGGTTTACTAGCTTCTCCTTGAGTTGTAACTAACTCACCTTTGGGATTCTGAAAGGAAACTTGGCCCTTCCCACAATGGATATGAGCATCATTGGAGACTATCCAATCCATCTCGAGTAGACACTCATGGACCCCTAGATTCATTACTCTAAACTTAACAGATGTGGGCTCTTATCTAAGAAGAAATTCTACCGTAGCAGTTTATCTAGTGCAAGTAATTTCTCACCCATTTGCTAGTTCAACAAGCAAAGTAGGTACAACTATAGTGGATATCCCTAATCTTCTTGCACAAGCTGGTGAAATGAAAGAATGAATACTGCCACAATTAATCAGGGTTTTGAATTTTTTACCTTGGTAATCCAATGGAGTTTGGATCACCAAAAATTGGCAATTTGGCCCCTTTTTATGGAGAGTGGCATGAACTAATGCTCTCTCAATCTCAGCTTCCATGGGCGAGTCTTTGCCTTCATTGATTTCCTTTATGGTGATATTGAAAGTTTTTGCCCTTCCCATTGCAGCGCACAACCCTAGCTTGCCCACTAAATTTACCTTGACGACGATGATTACCAAGTTTGGGACATTCTCTTTTGAAGTGCCCAGGTTCCTTACAGTAAAAACTTCACAGATTTTGGTTGTTTCTTTGAGTGGGGACAAAGTCACTAACTGCATTTGCCTTCGGCTTCTTTCATTGACTCTGTCCTTGCGCCCTTTTAAATTGAGCCTTCAACATCCCTAGAATCTGGTCTTTATGAGACCATGGTTTATTATTCCTAGAATTTGGATGGACTTCTTAGGAATGGGTCCCACTCTTATCAATGCATCTTGTAAATCCGAAGGACGCATTGATTCCATTTGAGTGTTCATTGGTGGATTTAGCCCATCACAGAACTTAAAGACTTGTTGGGAAATACTCATTATTGAGGCATATCTTACAAGGAGACAAATTTTGAGTAGTACGCCTCCAGAGACAGCAGGCCCAAATATTTCATCTTAAAGAACCCATTTATCTTCTGCGTTCTGTATGCACTGGCATGTACCTTCCCTGTATTGCTTCTTATAGCTTAACCCAAGTTATCGTGCTTTCCATGACTACTTGATCTTTACACCACTGGTTCCACTAAGGCCTAGCTTTGCCAGTGAGTTTGAGCTTGGCAATCATAGCCTGGTTTGCAGGTGCTGTTCCTATTGCACTGAAGTAATCCTCCATGGATTCAATCCATACTTTGGCATTGACTTTAGCAGTCTTCCCTTTCCCTTCAAATTCCGGTGGTTTGATTTGTTTGAGAAGAAACTTCTTCTCTTGTGCCTCTGCCGAGGGAACAAGATTCTGATTCTATGTTTGGGGTTGTATTTGGTTTCAATTTAAACTTTCACATTAAGATTGCATTTACACATCTCTTCACAACTTATCTCAATGCACAGATTATTTTTCACCAATACTATGCAACAAGACAGATAATCATAAAGTTCTCATTTATCCATAAAGAGGCATAAGCCTCAAGTACAATTATTCGGGGATAGATAGAGATAGGATGGGATGATTTTTCTTTCAAGAGATACATTTGTGCCAAATTAATAATTCCTTATTGGATTTAGCTATGGGGACAAAATAGTAATATGGGTTTGGGGAATGGATTCTTAGGAAGCGCTAAGTCATGGGAGGTTCAAGAAATCCCCATTTGTGATAGCTATGGCATTCATTTTGCCTCATTACTTTAATTCTATTTTCCAACAAGACTTTGACCACCTCCGCATAGATGTAGCGAGTCTGTTCTACCTGTCGGCGTCCGATGCGTAGAATCCAGTTCACATGTGCCTCATGGAAGATGAATAACTTGATAATCTTCAAGTCCTCCAAACATTTTTGCCTCTTCATATTGTTTTGAAGATAGGCAAACCGATTGGCATCTATGTAGCAGTAACCTGCACTCCAAGTCCAACGCCTTTCCACATATAGCACTGAAGGGTTGTAGAGGCAATCCAGGATCCCCATCATGTCGGTTCTTCTATGATAACTTAAAGAATTCATAGCAGTCCTGAACGTGATATGAAATATGAGGAGCCTGCTCCATGCCTCGTAGGTCTGGAAGCAACAACAATCCAGAAGTGAGTAAAGGAAAAATGTTTTCTAGTAAAAGAATCACTTCACTCTACTTGATTTATTCTTATCTTGGTTGTGCTATTTATTGGTTTGCTCTGATACCAACTATAACGTGTTTGGTCCTTAACACGTTTTAGTAGTCCATCGGGAGTCTGATCTAAAAGATGCTACTTGGCACTCCCACAAAATGTCATAGGATTTGTTAGTTAGCAACTTCCGAGTCTAGTCTACAGTGAAACATATTGGCTAACCTCGTTAGGATCGACCTCGATCTTATTGGGTTTCTAATGTCAAGTCATTCTATAGCCTTCTAGAATCGGTCTTTAGATGATCTCCTTTGCGTATAGCATCTGAAACAAAGAGGAATCATATTGCACTTGGTTTAAAGAGAATGGGAAACGAGAGGGATGCATCGCTCGACCTCTCTACTCATAGGGTAAAGTCCCCTAAAATGATATAAGCCATTGTTATGTCATGCATTATCTAAGGTCAGTACGTCATCATGATTTTAATGTTGAGAAGCCTCCTAGTTCTTTGGGACCACCTTGCTATAGGACAAACCTGTCAGGGGTTCCGTCCACCCACTTCCCTTGATAGTTTTAGTTTTCTACTTACCTAAGGGCACATTAGTGGTAACATATTCAAGCAGCTTCCTTAATTAACCCATTAGTCACATGTTCCTTTATGTAATTTTATGCACTGACACGAAAACAGTTCAAACAAGTTCCTTGAAAGTAAACTTTATATTAACATTTCAGTTGAGATACAAATTCCATCCATAGGACAATTCCCGCAATTTGTAAGGATGCATCTTATTATCCTCCAACTTTCCACCCTTGCACTAGTAATAGGGCCTCAAGAAGAATCCATCTTGAGTCACATTGACCATTTGAGTAGGACCCAGAGGCAGTGAATTTACAACTAGAAGCCCCCTGGAATTCAAGCGTCCTCCTATGATCAAACTAATCCACGGAGAGACCTCTCGTGATGGGTTCGGTCCACATTCCCATCACGGTTATCTAGAACCCCCTTGGTTAGGGTTAACAGTTAGGTGGGGGTGGCTTGGCTGCCCCTCCAGGAATTTAACTTGATTCATTATGCCAAATTCTTATGAGAGCTTTGGTCAAACAATCCTTTCACAAGCAGTGCTCCTAAAATTACAAGCACAAACAATAATGTCAGCAAGTGCTCAAAATGCCTACTAAGGTGGAGTTTCTTTTTGAATGCTTAGCATTCAACTGTCAGACTTTTCTTACCTTGGTGAGATTGGCCATGATGCATTTGCGTCAAATCCTTGATGTTATCATCCATATCTCTCGCGTGACAGAGGTATTCTAGGTACAAGTCATCTTACTCCTGGATGAGTAATCTAGGCTTCATTCCTTGATTATCCTTGCAATAGGAATTGCAATTTGCCTTTAGTAAGCGCTACCATCCCCATTATTATCCCCACAAAACTCTACCCAGTCCTCTAGGATTAGAGTTTTTGCATAAGTTGAATTAAGTCATCCTAGATCACTCTAGGCTCTATTTAGGGTCCCTCCTATTCTCATTATCTCACTCTTTTGATTTCCTTGCAGAAATCATTATCAACTACCTCATATATGATAAGAATAACTCTATCGTAGTTTGGATGACCACCATTACCATGGGGTTTTCTTTTTCCATGATAGCGAACCCTAGCTCACTATGAATAGTTGCATGTTTGCGGGCATTTATGCTCTTACCAAGGAGTGTGGAAAGAGAAATCATTGGTCTCATGGGTCGTCCTTAGATAGTGTTTCCATCCTCTTGATAGTTGGGTCACAAATATTGGTCTAAGGTTTACCTATTGATTGGGATTCCTTGGGATAACCTAAGTGAGTTGACCTTCATACTTGGACAATTTTAAATAGTCTAATTATCCGCTTCATTATCTCAAGCCGATCGGAGCTTGTATGTCTTTCAAGTATTCATTATTGTACATACATTTTTTAATGCTTCAATGAACGCAAGTAACCTGATTCATGTACATTGCAATCATGGGGTGTAAATGCAATTTTGTGAAAAAAAAAGGAACACTTTTATCTCCTTCAATTCTCTCCTCTCTCTACAAGTGAAGTGGAAATTGAATACACTACTTATGCAAGCAAAGAAGAACTTAACTTTTTGCACTTGGAGTGAAGCAAGAATTTGATGCATTTATTTCTTGCAAAAATGGATGCCAATATTTCTTTATTAACTAAGATGTCTAGGATCTTGCCTTACAATCATAAGACACAATTTCCTAGATGCAAGTCTTCTTCATTATTTTTTATGTAAAACATCAATTCCTGATAGTCTGTCTCATTTTTCTACACACTTGAGTGCAAATGTCTATCAATTCCTTTTATCTCTCATGCATGCCAATGCTAGTTCATAAAATTTAATGTTCCATGAACAAAATCCCCCTAACTTTTGTGTGCACCAATGTGAAGTCTATTATACAAATTGTTACATTCTATAACATGGCTTTAGTCCAATAAAATCCATATTTTTTGCTAAGATGAATATAAATACAATCTCCAACATGATTTTTAATGCAACATAATTGGTGACTTGCTATCATGAGTTTTTTCATGAATAATTTTTTCAACTTGATGTAATCGATCTGTATTTATTGTTTCTTTAAGATGATTTCTACTAGAGTAAAATTTATTGATTACACCTGGTTATAAGTGTTGCAGTTCCTTGACCCATAGCTCCATCATTTGAGGCAGGATTAGCGCTTTCTTGGACCTTCCTTTGCTTTGGAGCCATTATTTAGCTCGGGCCTTCTTCAACAGATGTGCATACGGACTATTATGGAAGCTTGCTCCTTACGAGAGGCATGGCGTGGGAACCCCTCTCAAGGGGGGCTGAAAACTTCTAGAAGTTCTCTCTCTCTCTCTCTCTCTCTCTCTCTCTCTCTCTTAGAGACTCTCTCTCTGCATAGCTTGACAAGGGGTGGGTAGGTATCGCCTTCATCCCAAGGGGGAGGGGGGGTCTTTATAGGGAGGAGGAGTAGTATGGTGGCCTTCTCCCCACCCTCCACCTGAGGACTGCATGGTGGCAGCCAATTTTGAGCCACTCAAGTGGAGGGCTTGGGGGAGGGATAGTGGGGGAAAGGGGGAGGGAGGTGGCACATGTGTGCCCCTCCTCCCACATCGTTGTCGTTCTCATCTCCTGCTTCCCCTCCCTTCTACCATTTGGCAGCGTCAACAAGGGAAAAGTAAAAAAATTTGAAATAATTTTAATGAATATTAAGGAGGGGGTCTTATGGGACAAAAAAAAGGGTGGTTTATTACAATCACCACTTGCAATTATCTCCACCTCTTGAGAATCTTACTAAAAAAAAACCTACTATAGAGTAGGAGAGGTTATTTCCCCTCTTTTTTGACATTAATGCATGGGTAGATAATTGTGCAATGACTTGCCTCATGATGAGAGACACCCTCTTGCTAGTATTCTGTATGAGCTTATTAGAATATATGAGTGATAGTAGGTTTATTGGGTGCAAGGACCATTTTTATCCACCACACACCCCTCAATGTAAGAATCAACTCGAAGGGCTATATACAAAGCCGAGCTTTCCTAAGCAAATCCCTCAGGCCTCCTTGTAGCTTGGCCCTTGCCCATGAAGGGAATACCAATTAATGTGCTCCCTTGTGACAAAAAAAAGAGAGGAGGAACTATTAAATACTCCTATGCAACTTACATTGGATCAATTACTTTCTTTGGTTCCCATTTTCAGTGACAAGCTGTATTTAGTCACAAAGAAGTCACCTGTTGCGGATTTTATGAAAGCAATACAAGAAAATGTTGGGGCTTATCAAATCAGTCCTGATGATGTGGATTTCACTATTCCTATGGTAAAGCTGGAGTTTGATGGTCGAGTGTTTTCAGATGTTCTGCTTGATGGTGGATCTGGTGTAAATATTTTATCATAGGCATAATTTTTGAAGATGACAGATGCTAAACTAGAGCCTGCACCATTTCAAGTGCAAATGGTAGATCAACGAAGAGTCCAACCAATCAGAATGCTAAGAGGTCAAATACTTAAGGTGCATGGGTTATCTTTTCAAGCAAATTTTGTGGTTTTAAAAATGCAAGATGCAGGGAATGCTTATTCTATGCTTCTGGGAAGGCCATGGTTTAAAGCTGCAAAGCTTAAACAAGATTGGGATCGGAATGAAGTCATTGTGAAGAAGGGCAAACATTCTGCCAGAATTCCTATGACTGCAAAGAAAAAGTTGCCAACACATGTCAAACCTATGATGGCTCAGACCATGAATTTGGATGAGGAAGTTGAGGATGATGAGGAGGCATGGTTTATGGAAGCAAATCCAACAGTTGTTCCTATTTTTGAGATGGATGTAGAGCGAATTCTGGAAAAGTATGTTTTTTGGGAGAATCTGGGTAATTCTGATGAGAAGTCATCTTCTAAGTCAGGGACTATAGCAGAAAATCAGGAGACTGATAAGGAAGCAGAAAGCAGTTTTGACTCCAAAATGGTGAAAGACACGGATTATTTTGATGATGCAGTTCCACCAAAAGAAGCTGTTACAAGGGCAGAATTTCTATATGACAAGTTAATGGAGAAAGTTTCAAGGGTCAAGGAGGATGATTTGCAGGAGTTAAATTTGGGATCTACCGCAAGTCCTAAGATGGTGAAAGTTAGTATTAATCTAGATGAGTCTTTTAAGGAAGATCTTAGATAGCTGTTGCAAGAATTCATTGATGTCTTTGCTTGGGACTATTTGGATGTGAAAGGCATGGATCCAGAGGTTTACAAACATCAAATCAACTTGAAGGAAGATGCAGTGCCAGTAATTCAGCAACGATATCAGATGAATCCCAATTATGCAAAGCAAATGAAGCAGGAATTGGATAAACTACTGCAAGTGGGTTTCATTATACCTATTGATCAGGCAAAATGGCTATCACCAATAGTTGTTGTCCCTAAGAAGTCGGGGAAGATCCGTGTATGTGTTGATTACAGAAAATTGAATGCTGCAACTGTGGCTGATCCATTTCCCTTACCCTTTGTGGATTCAATCCTTGATGATGTGGCTGGACACGAGATGTACATCTTTCTTGATGGTTTTTTAGGTTATAATCAAATATGGATGGCTGAGGAGGATGTTGCCAAAACTGCATTTATAACTGAATGGGGTGCATTTTCCTACATAGTAATGAGCTTTGGTCTAAAGAATGGACCACCATCATTTTCTAAAGCAGATTTTAAAACATTTGAGCCATATTTGACAGAGTTTATGCGGATTTTTACGGATGATTTCTTAGTGTTTGGCGCTAACACAAAGCATTTGGATTACCTCAGGAAATGTTTAGAGAGGTGTCAAATGTTTAGGATGTCTTTAAATCCATACAAATGTGCAATTTCTGTGCAAAGAGGGAAGTTGTTAGGCCAGATCATTTCTAAGGAAGGTATGTCAATTGATTCTGATAAGATCAGTGCAATTCAAAATGTAGCGGCAATAATTTAAAGGTAGTGATGAGGTTCATGGGTCAGGTAAAATGGCATAGTCGGTATTTACGGTATCTTGCAGATGTCAGTACACCTTTGACTTATTTGACAAAGAAGGATGTTGAATTTTTTTGGGGAGATGTTTAGGAAAAGGCTTTTCAAATCCTAAAGAAGATGCTTGTGGTTTCCCCTATTATTCAACCACCAGATTGGCAACTACCATTTCATGTATTTGTGGATGCATCTGATCTAGCAGTTGGAGCTGTTTTGATGCAAGAGAGGACTCAAGGGTGGTTTCGTCCTGTGTATTATGCAAGTCGGATGTTGAGACTAGCTGAGAAGAATTACACAGTTACTGAAAGAGAAGCTTTGGGGATGATTTTTGCTTTGGAAAAGTTTCAAAGTTTTGGCATTATTTGCTTGGCAACAATGTAATTTTTCATGTGGATCATCAGGCACTAATCTTTTTGGTAAAGAAGCCAAAGCTAGAAGGTAGGTTGGCAAGATGGATGCTTTTATTGCAAGATTTTGATTACATAGTGTCGCATACACCAGTAAATATTACAAACAAGTGGTTGTCATGACATACATCAAACTACCTACTACAGATGCATAAGGAAACTCGGCCATCTGGCCTTCTATTGTTGACTAGGGACAATCTACCTGATTTATCTTCACATGGAAAAGTAAAAGATAGTCCAATATGCTTAATATCCTCTAGAGGCTATATAAACAACCTAAAGTACACACTTGAATTGTGAGGAGAGTGAACTAGTTGTACCTTGAACAACTGACTAAACAAGATCTTGTTCTTGTACTTGAGCTCTCTCTCTTCCTCTTATGCACACTCTCTCATGCTTCCAACTCTGATTTGCAATATGGTATTAGAGCCATCTCTGATCCTTCAGTTTCCCTCAGTCTCTTTACACATCTAAGTGCACAAGAAGAACTCTTGCCATCTCAGTTACCTTCCCTTCCCTTCCACCATAGCCAACTAGACCCCCTGACCTTGGAGGATCTGGTCTGTGCAATAGAAGCAGTATTAGATCTTGATTTCTTCTAGAGACCTCATCATCAGCTTAGGGCGCTTTAGCATAGTGCATCAATCCCTGAGATTGGATGACGTGGTGGGCAGCATTGCAACAAATGCAGAAAAGGGCACACTTCTGACAGCGTGGCAATTCGTACAGCAGCACGACCTGTATTAGGCATAATAATGGTGGCCACCATGGGGCTTTGATAGCTCCCCAAGTGGGCTATCTCCACACAAGAGGGTTCTTAGAAATTCTTCCTCTGCTACTCCCACAGATTCAAACCCTAACTCTGGTTTTATGGGCAGCCATAGCCACAAGCTTGAAAGCTTGAGCTTCTGCCTTTTTTCATCTTCTGCTATCACTAACAGTGATTTTAATCACTGAGTCATCTCTTCTAGAGTCAGTTACTAATCTGGGAACTTCATTTCAGAGGTTCTTTTACTTGGAAGGGCATCACCAAGCTCATCAAGACTGACATCTACATCTCTAGCAACATAAACTAGAGATGAGTACTTGATGTAAGCACTAAGACACATTTCTCAACCATTATTGCTGCTGGTACTCACACAATTTTAGTTTTTTTAACAGAAAATTAAAACAATTAAGTGCTCCACTTCATTTTGTGAGGCTATGTGTACAACTATAAACACATAGACTATCCTATCCTAAACTTGTATTGCATATCATGCGTGGTTTTTTCAATTATATTGGTCAATGAAATTAGAGGGATGAGTGTCATTGTACTCTCCTCAGAGTCATCAACAACAAGCATTGAAATCATAGACCTTCCTTGTCCAACACAAGGTTCATATACTAAACCATACCACAAGGAGGAGCCCAAAGTCCAGTCTAGGTTCACATCATTGAAGCCTAAAAAGACCATTAAACCTCGGAAGATGATTGCACATAAGAAAGGATCACCAAAGTCATATTTTGAAATATTACATATGTATGATTTTGAGCCTTTCTCCTCATTACAACTTTGATATCAATTGTTTGTAAGGGCGTCCTTGATTTTCTTCTGCATTCATTGGCAAGTTTGTAAGGGACTAGACACTGCCCTTGTCCTAACAAGTGGTAAGACCTTCCCAATGGTCACAACATATGCTGGCATTCGTCCTCAAATTAAAAAATTTAATGGAAAAGATTTCCATCCTTGGCAAGTCATGGTCAAATACAAAATGACGGAAAGAGGATATTGGCCCTTCATAAAAGGGACCAAAGTAATTGATCCATCCAATCCCCTTGACGTAGAAGATGATGAATGGGCTCAGACCATCATCATGCTTCATTTAGATGAATCATTAATTCATCACATTGACCAACTCTCAACTACAAAAGAAAAGTGGGATGAGCTTGAAAGGCTCTACGGTGCTACAGGAAAGAACTCCAAGATATTTCTTAAGATTGAGTTTTTTAGCTTGGAATACAAACAGGGAGAAGATCTAAGCAAGTTTATTTCACATATGAAGGGGCTTATGGCACAGCTTGCCTTCGTTCAAGCACCCATCCACGATGAAGTTGCCATTGCCATCCTGCTAAAATCTATGAAAAAGGTCTTTCCAACTCTTGTGACTACCATAACTAATATCCCGAACCCAACTTTAGCAATACCATCCAGTCATGCCTGGATGAAGAGAAGAGAAACCATACTGAAGGGTCTTCAGCATTTACTTCCCATGAGCAAGTGTTAGTCCATACAACTTCTACTAATTGCTCCTTTTGTCACAAAAAGGGCATATTTTGAGCAACTGCTGGAAGAAATATCCTGACAAAATGAAGTGCAATAAATGCAAAAAAACCGGGCATATCACCAGTAAGTGTCCCAGTGTTCTAGAAGTGCCTAAGGAATTGGAGGCCAACTTTGCCTCCCAATCCATAGATGACCGACTCTTTTGAGTCTTGTAACACTCTCTACCTATAACCTTCTTGTAGCCTGATTTATAAAGGCATCTCATTGTGTATTAAGGGGAGGCATCCTATCATGCTTTATCCAATGCCACCTGGCATTGAGGGGGGGCGTTGAAAGATAAGCATAGGAACTCTCCTTACACTAGAGAGGATAAGGGTAGCTAGGTGTAAATGGATTGGAGGACAGGGGAAACCCTAACCCTAACTCCTCCATAGGCTATATAAATAGCCTAACGTACACACTCAAATTGTGAGGAGAGTGTACCAGTTTTACCTTGAACAATTGACTAAACAAGATCTTGTTCTTGTACTTAAGCTCTCTCTCTCCCTCTTGTGCACACTCTTTCATGCTTCCGACTCTTATATGCAATATAACATCCATATGATAGAGATGTTAAGAATTCAAGCTCAACTTTACTATCTTTAGGTTGTGTGTGCCCAACACTTAGCTTGTCCAGCTCTACCACATGCGGACATTAAATAAGTCATTCTGTACTTGATGTGAATGGTCTTACAGACCTTAGACCTTAGAGCATTGTATTCACCTTAGTTATATGGATTATGGAAAATGAAGATAATGGAGAGTGAGAACATATGCCTCTTTTCGGTTGCTCCAATCATTCTCTCTTTCTCTCTCTTCTAACATGGTATCAAATCCATGAATGGGCTCTGTTGTGAATAGCATTTGTGAAGCAGACTTGGAACTTGAAGATTCAGGGATTCTTGACAAGAGGGGCTCACTACCATTATTCCTATTGAAGGTATGCATTGTTTCATTTGGTTTTCCATTGCTATTGGAGGTTGTCTGGGTCCTATCAGGAGCATTTGGAGCCTTCATTGATCACATTAGAGAGAGCACTAATCATCAGTGTGTTGAAGAGTTGCTAAATACACCCCCAAGTTGCATCACATGTTTGCGTCTATTGTCCAAACTTTTCCCCATGGCTGCAAATCAGTAAAATGATCACTAGTCAAGTGATGTACAACTTGCATACACACTTCGAAATGTACTTGAATGTTGTACTATGCTACTGCCTTTGTGGGAGCTCATCTATGTTTTGTAACAGTGAATTGCAGACCTGGAAAGAGTCTTGAATTATTGTATACATGGTATATACATAATATATTCTTTACATTGGAAAGCTTTTGGAGCTCTTGGACATGTCTGGAAGACTTCGTTAGAGCATACGTATGCTCAGGGAGACATGTACATTGGTTGTCATGCTTATGGGCTGACTTTTGTTGACAAAAATACTCAAATCTAGAAGTATCTGATAGTGAAATCTTTCCGAATTTCCAGCACTAATACACGGCACCGTTTGATCTATACATGCCTTAGAATGATGGTTATGACTAGCTAGAATGCTAGATGAATGTTTGGGCAATACCCGTGTATAGTTGGGCATGATTAAAAGGATTAAAATTTTTGTTTTGGAATGCCTTTACAGATTTGAAAATCACAAGCAGAAAACGGTCATAAAACTATGGATAGCAAACATGGTCTTTGCCTAAAGCACTACATGACATTGATTGGTCCCTATCAAAAGTATGGTTTGGGATATGTTTGGGAATGTCTGAAGCATTAGGACAAGCATTGAATGCTACTAAAAATTTAAGTTTAGAGTTGAAAAAAAATTCATTTAAAGTATCTTGTCTAGTTATAAGTAGGGAATATAGTCCATGACATTGCTTCTTGAAGATAGAGTGTCTATGGTTGTATGAATGGTCATGTATTGACTTCGACACACTGAAGCAAATGTATAAACTGATTTGAAGACATTTTGGAGCTAGATAAAACTTTCTTTGCTAAATATTTGTTGATTGAAATCTCTGAATAGGAGTTTTGACACTTGTACTTGCTAATTATGCACTAATTCGTGCCCGTATGGTCATATTTGGACTGCTACATGTACTAGCATATGTCTATGAAGTTATGGAGCATGTATGACATGTATACATCTCAGTTTTAGCTGACATGTATACGTCTCAGTTTTAGTTGTGAATCAGTAGTTGTTGGTCACTGTCGATTTATAGATTTCACCTGCATCTATGTACTTTGACAGTAAGATTGCAGGAGACAGTGTTAAAGCACCTACATGGTCTATGTATTGACTGATGTACTGGTTCTGCCACATGTTGTGGATGGAATTGGGATGTTAAGGGGCTGAAATACTCTGGTTTTAGTAGTGAATTTGTTGCAAAAAATATTATAAATAGTTAAAGGTTGTAGTTAGTCAGTTAGACTTGTTGGCTTGCTTGTAGTCAAGCATTGTTTGCAACATGGCAAATGCAAACAGAACCGACAATATAATTGAGGTAGTGAGGGAAAAGATTGATAGCAATAATTATGCCATATGGAAGTTTCGCATGGAGAATTTCTTGATAGGAAAATGATATTTGGACTTAGTGACAGGTGTTGAACCTGAACCTAAAATTCTAGAGAGGAATCCTACAACTGATCAAAGACAAGTGCACCGAGCTTGGTTTGAAAGAGCTCGCAGGGTGCTACATTGGTTATCTTTGTGTATCTCGGATGCTATGGTAATGAAGATCATGAAATAAAAGTCACCAGTAGATGCATGGAATAAATTGATTAGGTACTATGGCACAACTACCAGTGCCATGAAGATACAGTTTAAGCAGAAATTCAACAACATGGAGAGAAAAGGCAGATCTATATAGGATTATGTCACAAAGATTAAGACTATTGCGAATCATCTAGCATCCATTGGCACACAGGTTGAGGATGAAGACATGGTTGTAGTGACATTAAATGGTTTGGGATCTGAATATAGGTCATTTGATACTTCCATCTCTGTGCATGTTGAAATGCCAGGTTTCAATGAGCTGGTTGCATTGCTTATTCACGAAGAGGTTAAACTTGGATTGGCTACAGGTTTTAGAAGCTACAAGAACAAGGATGTTGTATTTTATTCGAATCAACACGGCTATGACAGTTGTGGTAGAGGTTATGGTTTTGGCAGAGGAGGCTTGCAAAATGTATCCTATGGTCATAACATCCAGCAGGGTTCAAATGCACAAGGAGGTGGAAATTTTAGAGGCAAGGGAAGATCTAGCTCTAGAGGAAAAAGGTTCTTGGAAATAACAACATCCATCAGACAATCCTAATAAGGATAAGGATTGTCACTACTATGGAAAGTATGGTCATATTGCCAAGGACTGCTGGAAGAAGCAAGGCAATCAAAGAGGCAAACAGCATGGACATTATGCAATGTCCAGCCAGGCAGAACATGCATCTGGGGATAGATTGTTTGCCATGACATATATGAAAGATAGGGCTACTGCGAAGTCTAATGAGAATGTAGTTTGGTACATTCATTTGGGGGCATCGAATCATATGACACCTCATGGTGTGACTGGTTTACAGATATGGTGCCTGAGAAGAATGGCTATGTATGCACAGGAGATGATAGGCATCATCGCATAGAACATAAAGGCAAAGTACCTTTGGTAATCCATGATGGCAGGAAGAAGAACTTATATGATGTATTGCATGTCCCATCAATTACTAAAAATCTATTGTCTATGGGTCAGATGACTGAGAAAAATTTGCAGGTTCGATTTAACAAGCATGGATGCTTTATCGAGGAGTTTGGTAATGGCTGCAAATTGATTGCTCGTAGTCATAGGAATGACAGGATATTTTATTGAGGAGTTTGGTAATGGCTACAAAGTGATTGCTCATAGTCATAAGAATGGCAGGATGTTTACTCTTAATGCCACTCTTCCACAACTGAAATCAATAATGTTTGCCCATGGCTCTGGTGGCATAGTTAAAGACTAGGAAATATGGCATAAGAGAGTGGGACATGTTAATCTTCAGCAGTTGCAAATGATACAGAAGAAATAGCTTGTGACAGGTTTACTCAAGTTTCAGTTTACATATATTGGTCATGTGTATGATGCTTGTCAGTTTGGTAAATGGTCAAGTTGCCAAGCATGTACGAAATAGTATGCGACCATTGCAGTTAGTTTACTTTGATGTGTGGGGGCCACCCCATAATGCATCTATGGGATTGAGGTGATCAAAGCTGAAAATGGTTTATGGCTGATGCAAAAACACTATGCCATGGAAATGTTGAAGAAATATCGCATGGTTGAATGTAAACCACTAGATACACCTCTTGATTAGAATGTCAAGTTGGACATTGGCACTGGAGTTGAAATTGATGATATGACTATGTACAGGCAGATGGTTGGTAGTCTGATCTACTTGACTATCACTAGGCTGGGACTTGAGTTATGCAGCTGGGCTCATAAGTCAATTCATGAAAAAGCCTAGAAAGCCACATTTGGATATTGTTAGGTGGATTATGAGATATGTTAAGTCCAATGTAGATTGTAGGCTGTTCTATGTGAAAGATATGATACCCTTCATAGCATCCTAATGCTTCTTGCTAGGTGTAGCCATATCTCAGGAAAGTTACTGTATGTATATTCTCTACATCACATGCATTCAAGGCCTATTTATAAATATCCTTATCTGTGAATTTTTCTTGAATAAATCATAACCCTTTTCCATTTAATTTGCAAATAACCCCTTTATATTACACCCTTCTGTATGTAAAAAAATGTAAAAAATGGTATTTAAAAAATACACTATTTTAAACCCATGTGATGCATACATATATTCATGAGTAACTTACCCGAGAGCCATATAGCGTGCCACAATACCTTGCAAAGGCAATACCTAGATGAGTGGCTATCATGGCATACATAAGACTGCCCACTGCAGATGCATAGAGAATCTTGGCCATCTTGGCTCTCTACTCATCTATCTGCGAACAAACTGTCTCCAGACAATTGACCTGTGATACCTTCACATAAGAAGAAAATGGACAACCAATAGGCTTCACTTCTTGCATACAAAAGCCCTCAAGGACTTTATAAATGTACTTCCTCTGTGACAAGTAGAGGAGTTCGTGATGCCTATCACATTTAATGCATATACCAAGTATGTGAGAGGCCTATCCTAGATCCTTCATCTCAAAGCTCTTCTTGAGTTGAGTCTTAAGAGCATCTAGCTCATCACGAGCTTTCCCTGCTAATAGCATGTCACCCACACAGAGTACCAAAATAAGCAAATATCCATCACGGGATTTCTTTGTATATAAGCACATATCCATAGCACTACGGCTGTAGCCTTGTGACTGCATAAAAGCATCAAACTTATGGTACCATTCCCTAGGTAATTGCTTCAAGCCATAAAGACTTTTCTTCAACTTGCACACTAGGTGCTCCCTATGAGGCTCTGCAAAGCCCTTCGGCTACTCCATGTAAATATCATCATGCAGATCCCCATTTAAAAATTTCATCTTGACATCCATTTGATACAAGTCTAAGTCAAGCTACGTGACTAAGGCCAAAACCAAGAGAAGGGTGGTCATCTTAACCACAGGAGAAAATACTTCATCAAAGTCAACTCCATGCTCCTATTTAAAACCTTTAGCAACAAGTCTTGCCTTATAAGCTCGATTGGGGTGTCCAGGGGTACTCTTCAACTTGTACACCCATTTGCATGGCAGAGCCTTCTTGCCACTAGGCAAGGAAACCAAATCCCAAGTCTCATTCTTATGCAAGGAGTCTATCTTAGACTGCATAGTCCTCTCCCAAGAGTGACTGTCACCCCTGCACATAGCCCCATCATAAGTGAAAGTCTCTCCTGCATCTATAACCAAGACATAATGCATCAAGGGCTGAAATCTATTAGGGGTCTATCTATCTTGAGTAGAACGCCGCACTGCAGGCTATGCTACCTACTCAATATTTTGTCCAACATCCTGGCCATGAGTATCTGTTGTTGCTGCACGCTGTCCAGCTGGTTGTATGAGAGTACGTGGCTCCTTCTGAAATATAACCCTACATATCTCCATGAATTTCTTAGGTTGCCTATGCATTTTGTCTTCATGAAAGACTACATCATTGTTGCGGATGACTTTCTGTGCCTTGCGGATCCATAGATGGTAACCATCTCTCCTACATCTCCATAGCCAAGGAATATGCATTTAACACTCTTAGGATCCAACTTGTTAGGCTTGTCCTTGGGCACATGGCAGAATGCCTCACATCCAAAGACACGTAAATGCGCATAAGAGGGAGGCTTTCTTTTCCATACCTCCTCTGCAACCTAAAAATTAATGCCACTACAAGGCAATCTATTAATGATATGCACGACAATCATAACTGCCTCAACCCAAAAGTGCTAGGGTAGACCTCCATGGCTAAGAATACTGTGAACCCTTTCCTGGATGGTCCTATTCATCTGCTCAACCATACCATTATGGGGAGGGGTGTAAGGGGTGATCAACTGATGCTTAATATGCCTCTCATCACATAACTGCTCAAAAGCGCGTGAGACATACTCACCCCCATTATATGTCCGGAGGTATTTCAGCCTATGCCTAGACTGGTTTTCTGCCAAAGCAAGCCACCTCTGAAAAATTTCCAATACATTGGACTTCTACTTTATGGGATAAGCTCGTACTTTACGTGAAAAATCATCTATGAAAGTAACAAAATACTTCGCACCACCCATAGACTGACAAAGCATGGGCCCACAGACAACAGAATGAACCAAAGCCAAGGGCTCACTCATGCGTGACATACCAGACTTCTTATGTGTAGCCCTGGTCTGCTTGCCATAAAGACAATGATCACAAGAATCAAAATGAGAATAGTCAAGGGGGGGTAAGTACTACAAACCAGAAAGCATTTTCATTTCCTTAACAGACATGTGCCCCAAACGGGCATGCCAAAGAGATACATGAGGTAAAGACCCCACATACAAAGCATGATCAAATGTAGATTGATGGGACCTAAAATGGGCCATCACTGGCTATGGCACTAGCCGGACCTCATGCACACAATAGACAACCCCACTACAAGGCCTCGTGGTCCAGGAGTATCTATAATACACCAATAGACTCATTTATGCATTTATAGCTAATATGTAGTCCAACGTTTACCTTCCCTTCTCCTCAGAGGGAGATCCCATAACATGTAGGCATAGTGCCTCGTCACACAAGCATCACGAAGCTCCCTTAGCTGATTGCCACAGCTCCACTACAACTCTCCTACACCTCGAGGAATGGCCCCAAGATGCGTCGCTCCAATATATAAGACATAACATACAAACTCCACTATTTTCTTGTTTTATACGATCTAGGAATATATAAATCCTCACCAAACAGTCCCAAGGAAAGTGTACAATTGACCTACAACAAGGCTCCTTCCCACTCAATGTATAAGTCATATTTTAGGAAGACAATTGCTATGCAATCCAAGACTGATACCATGCCATTCATCATGCATAGTGCATATGATCCTAGTGCACAAACAATATTTATCAAATCAACATTTTGTGATGTGGACAAAACAACCCTTTCATGATTTTCGCTAAACGTATGCTTCGATGTATAGAGACTAGTACCGATTTCTCGTGCTACTAGCCCCTTAAATTGAATTATCGCAATTCTAAATGGAATGCACAATCAAATGTTGTAAAAATTTACACGGCGCAGCGAGCAGAAACTAAGAAAGAGATAGAGAGTACACAACAGATAAGAGGAGAACCAATAAATTCTTTAGCTCCAAATAATTGATACAAAGATGGCTCTGTCCACCCGTGTGCTTCCACTGTGTGAAGCTTAGATGGCGATCTAGACAGAAGATAGGTGAAGAGCTTAAGGCTAGCTAGAATAACAACTCTGACTGGGTGAAAGATGAATGGTGGATGGCTGTGAAAGGGTTTAGCTTTTATAGCCCGCGAAGGCCGTTAGGTCGGCCTGACCGACCTACCATATGAGCCTCCACTAGTCGGCCAGGGAATATTCCAAGGAATATTCCCTTTACCATTGGTCCGAGGGCGCTGCCCTTGGACCCCCGCCAGGGGGGCCGCTGGCCCCCTGGGACCCCCTAGCCGAGGCGTAGCTTCCATGGCCCTCGGACCCCAAAATAGGGGCCCCTTTTAAATCCCTTACCCTACAACTCGATGCAATGTGCCTCGAGTTGCTACTAGCTTAACCACTCCATCTAAACCAAGGATTAGACCCACAACGGTCACCTTTTTGCCATCCAGTCACATAGACCTCATTTGATATGCAAGTCGGGACTTAACCAATGTCCGGGCTCACATTTGGTTTCTCCTCATAATCGGGGCCTTACAACTTTGAGCACCATGGATCATTTGTGGCACCTAATGAGGGTGGGGCGTTGATCATATCTAAAACCCCCCCTCAATGTCTACCCATAGGTGAACTATCTCCTCGGTCCAATGCCGAGTCTCTAAAGATGAACTTGAAGCAAATCCTTCGTAAGTGCTTTGGTGAAGATATCTGTTCCATTCTCCTCTGTTGGACAGTAGACCAGTTCCACTATCCCATCCTCCATCAAATCATGCACATAGTGATATTGGATCTCTATATGTTTGGTGCATGCATGAAACACTAGATTTTTGGCAATGACGATGCAACTCTAATTGTCACATCTCAGCACAGTTGGTTCTTCATCCTGCACTCCCATATGCCATAGAATCCTTCTCAATCATACTGCTTCACATGCAACAAAACAATCTGCCTTGTACTCTGCTTCGGTAGAAGAAAATGCCATTGTTGGCTGCTTCTTACTAATCCAAGAGAAAATTCTTGAACCCAAGGAGAAACAATAACCAGAAACAGACTTTCTGGAATCACTGTCTCCTACCCAATTTGAGTCACAGTTCCCCATAAGACAAGTTTCGAAACTGTATGTGATACCATAGTCAAGAATTTCCTTCAAGCATCTAAGCACCCGCATCCCAGCCTTCCAATGACTCTCATGAGGTTTTTTTGAGAACCTGCTCAAAACACCAACAACAAAACTGATATCTGGTCTGGTGTTACACAAGTAGATCCCTCCTATACCTCCCAATATCTGCTAGTACTGATGTATCCTCGACGGATAACTTTGCATTCACCTCCATAGGTGTAGCTATCTCCTTGCACTCGGTCATGCCAAATGCCTTCAAGATCTCCCATGCATACTTCTTCTGAGAGATGAAGATCTTTCCTGGCTCTTGCCAGACTTCAATCCCCAAACAATAGTGCAGCAAGCCCAAGTCTGTCATTTCAAACTCAGAACTCAAAGCCTTTCGAGTTTGGTTTATCATATCTTCATAGTCACCTGCAATAAGAAGGTCATCCACATACAGGACAATCCCTACAGACTTTTTACCATCCTTGTAAACATACAAGTTAGCATATGAGGCACATCTTTTGAAGTTTAGGTTTAAAAAGAACTTATCTATCCGCTGATACCATGCTCTGGGGGCTTGTTTCAGCCCATACAATGTCTTCTTCAGCTTACACACTTTGTTCTTAGAATAGGGGCCTCAAACCTTGGTGGCTAAGCCATGTACACCTCCTCCTTGAGGTCACCATTTAAGAACGTTGACTTAACATCCATTTGGTACACTGGCCACTTCTTGTGGGCAGCCACTACAAGTACCGTGCAAATAGTGGTCATTCTGGAAATTGGGGCAAATGACTCTTGAAAATCAAACCCTTCAACTTGTGAAAATCCTTGGGCAACCAGTCTAGCTTTGTACTTTTCTAAGGTACCATCAGCCTTGTACTTTACCTTCCAAATCCACTTGGTGCCAGTAACCTTTCTCTTTGTTGGTCGATCCACTAGCTCCCAAGTGTCATTCTTGCATAGCAGCCTTCCATGATGGATTTGCAAGTCCTTCTTCTGAGTCAGTTGGCTCCTTTACTTCTCTCATAATCTCAAACATCAAGGCCATATTGACTATGTGAGCAGAAGCCCTCCTTTGTTCCTCTATTCTCTGAGACCTCCTTGGTCCGTCTATCTTCTCCTCAACAGATGCAAGCATAGGATTATTGTAGTCATAGAGCTGCTTCACCCAGCACGGCAATGGCTTTTCCGGTGGGGTGATGTCAGGTTGGTGAACTTTTTCCTCATCATCTGAAGATGATGCTTCCTCCTCCTTAAGGATAGGGACAGCTCTCGGGACAGGTTCATAGTGGACTACTTCTTCACTTGATGATAAAGTGGAAGAACTTGCCTTCTCCTCCTCCACTGTATATGGCTTCTCCTTGAACACCACATCACGGCTCACGATGATCTTCTTTGCCTCTTGGTCATATAATTTGTAAGCCTTCTACTCATCACTATAACCCAAGAAGATACATTTTTTGCTTTTTGGTTTTAACTTGTTTCTCTTCTCATCTGGAACATGTGTATAACATTCACATCCAAAAATTCTGAAATGTGAGACATATGGTTTCTTACCAGTGCAAGCCTCATGAGGTATTTTTCCCTTGAGAGCCTTTGTGTAGCTCCGATTTAGAATGTAGACTATAGTATTAACAACTTCAGCCCAAAAATAGTTAGGCAATCCCTTGCCCTTTAGCATGCATCTTGCCATCTCCACAATGGTGCGATTCTTGCATTCCACAACACCGTTCTGCTGAGGTGTGTGAGGCATCATCAATTGACGCTTGATCCCTTTGCTCTTGCAAAAGCCTTCAAACTCCTTTGAGTTGAACTCACCACCACCATCTGTTCTAAATTTCTTCACACTTTTCCATGTTTCATTCTCAACAAGTTTTAGCCATTCTTTAAACTTACCAAAAGCTTGAGCCTTATCACAAAGGAAGTACACCCACATCTTCCTATTGTAGTCGTCGACAATCAACATAAAATAAGAAGATCCCCCCAAGGCCTGTGTAGGCATCTTACCACACAAGTCAGCATGCACCAACTCTAGAGGAGCCTGTGCTCTATACTTGCTTTCTTGTGGAAATGCCTTTCTCTATTGCTTGCCCATCATACAAGCTTCACATGATTCCTTTAATTCAGTTATTGTAGGTAGGTGAGCAACCATACCTTGCTTTTGCATATCCTTCAACACTGCAAATCCGATGTGTCCAAACCTTTCATGCCAAAGCTTACTTGAGCCCACTCCAGCGGTGGCTGTAAGAGCACTTAGCTCATACAGGTTGTTTCTTCTTTCTCCTTTGCCAACAATTGTGCCAGCACTATCAAGAATTTCTACACCTGTCTTCTTGAACCTCACTTCATGACCAAGATCAGTTATGGCAGACTGATAATAGATTTCTCCTAATTTCGGAAACATACAACACATTTGAAAGCTTTTTGACTTCATCATTTGCAGCAACAAAAGAAATAGTACATGTGCCCGCAGTAGGGCATTTAGCATCATTTCCAACCGTCACAGTGATGGATTCTTGTAGAGGCTGCATAAAATTGTATAGACCTTTCTTGTTGGTCATGTGACGGGAGGCCCCACTATCCAACACCCATGAGTCAGTGGTAGATTCTTCTTGCGCCGAGGAGCACACTTCCTCAATGGTCGCCATGAATAATTCCAACTCTACTTCAGCTGTATTGGCTGTCTCTTTCCCTTTAGTTTTAAGGGTACCATTCTTTTCATCTGCCTTCTTGACACGACAATCTGCAATTGCATGTCCTTTCTTCTTGCAGTAGAAGCACTCTCCTTGAAACTTCTTCTTGCCACCCTTCTTCTTTTTGTCACCATCATTTTTGGTGGAGGAACCACCTTTGCCTTTTGCATTGGCAGAGAATGCAGCATCTCCATTGATGCTTCCTTCTCGGGCTTTCAGCCTCGACTCCTCCTCCATCAATAATGCACAAAACTCCTCAAAAGTCAAAGCTTGAGGTCTCACCTGAGTATTAAGGGCAGTTACTAGTCCATCAAACTTTTGTGGAAAAATCCGAAGACACCTCTGAGCAGCGCCAACCATCTGGTCGCGCACATTCTTAATCCGAGTGATGAATGCTTCAACCGTCTCTCCTTCAGCAAACTTCTCTGCTGCTAGTTGATTCTCCAAGTTTTGAATCCTTGTTTGGTTTCGTGTTTCATACTGACTCCTTAGTACATTCCAAGCCTCTGACGCTTTGGTTGTATGCTGAATCAAAGTCAGAACACTATCAGAACAACTTGTAACTAAGGCACACAATGCATCTGCATTCCTTCGTTTACAAGCTCATAGAAGATCTACATTCGGAGGAATCATCACACTAGAATTTGATGGGTCGGGGGTAGGTTGTGGTTCTGCGTCAGTCCCCAGCATAGTTTCCAGAAGCTCATAAGAATCAAGGATAGTTGTAATTTTGAACTTCCACAAGGTGTAGTTTGTACCATCTAACTTGCCTTCGCTGAAGATTGGTGGACGAATCCTCAGTGTTTGAATAGCCGGTACAGCAACACCACCTCCTGCACCGCTTCTTGATGCAATAGAACCGCTTTCGGAAGTCGACATAGTTTCTCTTTGCTGTTGAAGCCTTTGCCTCTTGCACACTCTCCGATCTCTAGAGCCCCCTGGGCTCTAATACCATGTAAAAAATTACACGACACAACGAACAAAATCTGAGAAAGAGATAGAGAGTACATAACAGATAAGAGGAGAATCAGTAAATTCTTTAGCTCCAAACAACTGATACAAAGATGGCTCTGTCCACTCGTGCGCTTCCATTGTGTGAAGCTTAGATGGCGATCTAGATAGAAGATAGGTGAAGAGCTTAAGGCTAGCAGGAGGAACAACTCTGACTGAGTGAAAGATGAATGATGGATGGCTGTGAAGGGGTTTAGCTTTTATAGCCCGCGAAGGCCATTAGGTCGTCCTGACCGACCTACCATATGAGCCTCCACTAGTCTGCAAGGGAATATTCCAGGGAATATTCCCTTTACCATCTACCAGCTTAACCACTCCGTCTAACCCAAATATTATACCCACAACGGTCACCTTTTTGCCATCCGATCACATAGACCTCATCTGATATAGAAGTCAGGACTTAACCAATGTCCAGGCTCACATTTGGCTTCTCCTCATAATGAGGGGCCTGACAACTTTGAGCACCATGGATCATTGGTGGCACCTAATGAGGGTGGGGCATTGATCATATCTAATAAATGTTTCAAAAACTCAAACCCTCTCAGCCCTCTTAATCTCCTAACCTCACTCTTTCCCTCTAACGCTTAGGTAATGTTGCATTGCATAGGTGTAGGGTATTATTTTGTATGTATTTTTCGCATAAAATGGGAAAATCATGAACTATAATGCATAAAAAAGATGAACTAAAGCCAAACTTCATGCCTCGGCTTTTTTATATAGCCACAACTAAGAATCATAAATTTTTAGATTTTTATAACACGAAAATCCTATTTTTCTCAAATTTTAACTATTTTTCTCTATTTATTTGTGCATAAAAATAGATTATTTCTGATTTATGATTAGTGACTAATCATGAAATCTGAAAGATGTTTTGTCTTAGAATTTTATCCCATTCGCATCTCTTTTCCCCTCCCGAAACCAATAAAACTTTTATTTTTATACTAAAAAGGCGCTTTCCGAGCCATAATTTAATTATTACGACTAACTATCATTATAGGTCTGCAATTGTTTTATGCACAGCCCTCAATCATAATACAAAAAAGCTCTAAACAAATTTTTGTTCCACATGAATTTGATTTGGAGCATCAAACATCAATAAGAAGCAAATTTCTTTTGTAAAAATGAGGCATACCGCTTATTTGGGTGTTGCGGGATTTGTAATTAAAATTTTCAGGTTGCCAATGGAACCAGCAGCAAATATTCAATGCTGAACATCTCCCCTCGGGTTCCTCTTGATCTTGGAGCAATCTGATTCATGCGGGGAAAGCATCCTTCAATCGGTCTTCATTATTCTTCATGGGCATGAATTGTCCCTTAAGGGAATAGAGAGGGAGGAGAGAGAAAGACTGATTTCTGATCTCTAGGTCCAGGTAGCCATTTGATGCATGGAGCCAAGCGATAGAGAGCAAAGAGAGAGTGTATCAGGTTGGTAAGATTGGTTAGTATGGGTATATGGAGGTGGGAGATGGCCTATGCCTCCCCTCCACCAAAATCATTGCCATAGCGTCTTCCTGCTGCTTGTGCGAAAAAAACGGACCCCCCGATGAAATTAAGATTTTTAGGGGCCCCCCAAAGGGATCTCCCAAGGGTCACACCCTTTGGCCCTTTCTAAAGTCTATTTCCACTTGACCTTTGGCCCTTGGCCTCCCGGGCACCCCCATTTCCACGACGGGCGTCCGGATGAAGGTTTGAAAATTTTTGCTCGACCATCTCAAAGTTTCCTATTACTGGGCATCTCGCAGGATCCAATCTGTTGGTAGAAAATATTATGAAAATTTCCCAACCGTCACTCGGTGGATCTTTAAAGCACTTTTGGGCATTTGCCGCTTAAAATTGTACTGATTGCAGTTGTAGCCTTCGATGAAGTCTATTTTTTCCCATGAAATTTGGATTTTTTGGCTATTTTTAAGCACTCCTCAGCATCAAAAATCATGTGTCATTGGCGACCATAGGATATGGCAACTCAGCCAGTCGAATCCCATAAACAAATCTATGCATACACACAACCACAAAGAGCATCAAGCTGATACACAATAAATACTCATCAAAACATATCACAGCTTGCACCCTACCCCCTATCAAAACCAAGGCATGAAATCCACAAGGAGTAGGCTTAGCATAATCAGACAGAAAGCGTAAAGCTAGTTGCTAACCAATTGCTCCAACATAGCAAGCAAAAAAAAACTATCAGAGAGGTAATCCTAAGTAGTGGTCTGAACTATCTACCTAACTAAGGTCAACTCACCTCGGATCTCCTATTAGGCGAGGACTCCTATAGCCTAATCAATAAATGTTGTCTTTTAGCACAGTTGCCTTTTAGCTTCTGATTTTCCAAACTGGGGCATGTAAAAAGGAGGTAGCTGAGTGCAGTGACCCAAGGAGAACAAGGCATCAGCCTCAGGTCATGTCTCGATACCCAAGAACCTACCAAGCCCACGCAAGGCGACACTTAATCCTTTTCTAACGCTCATTTTTATTTTCACTCCAACTTTCTTTTATTTACTTTTTTTTTCCAGCTAGTTGCTACCCCCAGGAAGACAACGCATTAGCCCTGGGCTTGTCTCATCCCCAGGAACCTACCAGGCATTGGTAAGGCGATAAATGAATGCTTAAAGATTTTTCTTTCTTCTCTATTTTTATGTTAGAACCCCTTTTTACACAGCTCTGTATTTCATAGATTTTCTTTTGGATATTTAGGGTTTTTTTTCCTTTTGGTTATTTTTAGTAGGCTTCTCTAACTGCCCCACACTAACAGGAACTCCTAAAACAGCTGCATAGCAAGTCAACAGAACAGGGTCACTAGCATTGGTATCTAAAATAGGTCTTGTAGTGCCTGACAATGCCTTTATAAGAGACAATGACTACTCAGACGTCCCCCCGGACATACAGAACCTAAACCTGGGACTTCATGCCTTGATTGACGGTCCCCAACAAACAGATGAAAGCACCCTTACATACACATGTATCATTAATTTGCTTAAGGGAAAAAGACTCTGAAAGGGGACGAAACCACCTAGAATGGCCACAAGAAGATTCTTCGCAGAAAAGGCTCCCTCTAGCGACTTCGTCAACTTGTATGATGCAATCACTAAACCCGGAGGGTTCAGTATAGATGTTGTATGGTATCACGTGAGTGTAAGGGAGGGGGTTTTTGGAAGGGGACACTTAAGCGTATACATTAGAAGTAGACCCATCTTAATTTCCTATATTGAACTTAAATTTAAGGACAGGAAAGAGAAAAAAAAGAAGGGGGAGATGCATTCGATCACCTCTTTTAATAGATCGGTTTCTCCATGGCATACAAGAGACCTTGACAAGTAAGGTTAAAACCCTAAACCCTCACATAGTAGGGTTATTGAGTTAATCATAGTGTGGGAGGGGGGGAGTTGGCACTCTCCCATGGATTTGGTAGAGAGATTCAACTCCCCTTCTTCCAAAGAGAGTTTGGTGTCTGCTTGGTGTAGTCACTTTAAGTATAAAGGATTCGATTCCCCTACTCTCTCTCCTCATGTGGCAAAGGGGCACAGGCACTCAAAAACATTGCGACACATACTTCGATGGTATCCAAGTGCCACTACATAAATCACTTTGTGATATGACCATTTTGGTACTTTTAATTGCTTAGGATAATTCCAACTTTTAAAAAGAAAGTTAGTATATATTCTATGAAGACTTACATTTAAGAAAGGGGATACATAAAAAGTCATACATGTATATATCTTATAAGCTTAAATAGGGGGATATATTGGTCTTAAACTTACTCCAACAGGTAGCAGCTAAGTGGTCAAACTTTTCAAAAATATCTCATTTGACATTCGAGCAATTCCTAGGGAAATGTTGGCCACCACACCACTTACATCTGAATTTTGAGGGAGCATCCTCTTCAGGGCATCGACTCCCTATCAAATTCTACTGCTTCTTAAGAAAATTGACATCCACAACTATTTGTCTATATTGTTCAAAAATCATATCCGTGTAGTGCTTCATCATGTCCTTAACTTCGCCAAAGATATTAGAGACACTCGACTCATAGCCGTGATCGTCTGTCTGTCGTTCCATCGGCCTAACCACTTGATTAGAAATTGGTCACTGACCTACTAGGATAATATTCAGATTTATTGTTTGGCCTCCACTAGTTAGTGGGTCCGTCTGACTAGCCATAAGCATAGTCATATTATTGGGAGGATCTGGTAACATAGGCAAATTCGGCATGATACTCTCTCTGCCATTCACATTTGACATGGGGTCCCATTGACTCCCGTGGTAAATGCCAAATTATTACCATTCCAATTTATCCTTGCTGCATAAGCCGCTTGCAAGTGCGACTCTACTCCTTCTGCTTGGGTGATAGCAATGTCAATGTCGGCCAAAGCGATGCTACTAAGCTGCACCTTGATATTGAAACCTAATCCATGTAGGAAATATTGCAACTATGCAGCCGGTGGAATGGGAATATAAGTATTTAGTTTGCGAAGAACTTGCTTTAGCTTCTTGGCATAGGCTTGGACATTCTCATTTGGTTGTTGGGGTGTTAGATTCAAGACACAAAACCAATACTGTCCACCCCTCTCAGGAGCAAACTCTCTATGGAAGGCTGTGAAGAATTGGTTTGTGCTAGTTATGGTTCTGCCTTCTAGATCGTGATACCATACTGCTACCCTTCCTTTTAACATCATATTGAAGAACATCATTAGGTGTCCTTAGTCTTGGATTCGATAGTTGGACATGAACATTTGAAACTCCTTAATATGGAGTTCCCCATCTTCTTCTCTAACCCATGGAAGATGGGCAAAGGTGCTCCTAATGCCGGTAAATTTAGTGTAGACATTTCTATGCGGAAGTCAATATGTTCAAGCCAACAACTCTTGAAGATGCAATTTCCTTGGCCCATGACACTGAAGACAAGATTCAAGGACGAGCAAGCGACCACAACAATTTCCAACTAATGGTAACTATGGTTCCAAACAATTCAATTCAAATTTTTGAAGATTCAATCAAAGTCGTTTTCTTCCATCTTCATTCCGTAAATCTTGGACACGACCACCTGCCTTGCCATCAAACACCAATCCAAACCCTAAGCCATCCTCACAGTCAAATTCCAACATTCCTAAACTTCCTACCATTACCAATAATGTATCTAAAGCAAAACCCATAGTTTGTTACAAATGCCATCAACCTGGACATCTAGCAGCCAATTGTCAATCCAAAAAGCCACTTGTCCATATCAATTTTCTTGGAGCAATAGAAGAAGAAGAATGTGAGGAAATGCCGGACTTTACGGAAGATGATGACGACATTGGTACTACTTCGGATAATTTGCCAAGTATGCCAACTCCCCATTCTTTGTTAACAATGAAATGTTTTGTGCATGGTAAAGAAAAGACTATTTTACATGATGATGGGAGCACACAAGACTTTATTTCTGCAAAGTTAGTCAAAGAATTGAATTTACAAACTGTTTCTACACATTATCGCATCAAGGATGCATTCTTAGGAACGAGGTATAATGGAACACAAGAGGTGCATAATTTAGAAATTAAAATTGGTGAATATACTGAACAAAGAAATTTCCTAGTTGTACCTTTGCAGTCTAGTGACATTATCTTAGGAATGCCTTGGCGTCATCAATACAATCCTGACATAGATTATTCTACGCATTCAATTAAAATTTATTTTCAAGGAAAACAAATCACATTGCATGGTATGCATACTTTCAATAATTTTCCACTGCTTACTCATACTCAAGCTAAACGTGCATTACGTAAAAGTAGCAAATCTTATTTAATATGGGTAAATGAACTTCAAGCTAAAGAAACACAGATACATCCTAGGCATACACAATTTCTTGCCCAATTTCAAGATTGTTTTGCTGCTGATTTACCACCTGGATTACCACCTTCACGTCCTGAAGATCACAAAATAGATTTAATTCCTAGAACACAACCACCATGTAAAGCACCATATAGACATAACCAAATTGAACAGAAAGAAATTCAAATCAAATAGAGGAATTGCTTAACAGAGGATTAATTAGACCTAGTAATTCTCCATTTGGTGCACCTATTTTATTAGTGAAAAAGAAAAATAATACTTATTGCATGTGCATTGATTATTGTGCCCTAAATAAAATTACTGTTAAGAATAGATATCCGATTCCTAGGGTAGATGATCTTATGGATAAGCTACAAGGATCTGCCATATTCAGTAAGATAGATCTTAAATCTGGTTATCATCAAGTAAGATTGGACAAATCTGATATATTCAAAACTGCATTTAGAACACAATTTGGACACTATGAATTTCTAGTTATGCCTTTTGGTTTAACTAATGCACCAATCACATTTAGTCATATGATGAATCGATATTTTTGAAACATCAGCATTGTGTCATAGTTTTCTTTGATGACATATTAGTATTCAGTAAAAATGAGAATGAGCATTATGAATATTTGTCTTTAGTTTTTAAGTTGTTAAAAGACAATCAATTATATGCTAATCGAAAAAAGAGTGAATTCTTCCAAACAGAAATTGAATATCTAGGACATATTATTTCATCAGAAGGTATTAAAGTTGACCCTAAAAAGATAGAAGCAATTTTAAATTGGCCCATACCCAAAAATGTGCATGAATTACGTTCTTTTCTAGGTCTTGCTAGCTTTTACATAAAGTTTGTGAGGAATTTTTCATTACTTGCATTACCTTTGACTAAACTTTTAAAGAAGGGTATTGTGTATAACTGGTCTGACAATCAACAAAAATCCTTTGATTTATTGAAACATATTTTAACTCATGCTCCTGTATTACAACTACCTGATTTCAATAGACCATTCTTTTTAGTAGTTACTGACGCGAGTGGATTTGGAATAGGAGCCGTCCTTATGCAAGATAATCATCCCATAGCCTACTCTAGCTGTAAACTCAAACCATCTAAACTTAAATATTCTACATATTATAAGTAATTGCTAGCCATAGTACAAGCCTTATGTCAATGGAAACATTATTTATGGGATCTGAATTTATGATCAAAACTGACCAACAAAGCATTAGGCATCTCCTTAGTCAACCACAAATATCTGATCGACACATTAAATGGGCCGCTTTTATTCAAAGTTTTCATCCCCTTATACAATATCAACTAGGAAAAGAGAATGTTATAGCTGATGCTTTGAGTAGAAGGCCGACAATTCACAATATTTTTGTGATATCATTTGATTCCCTTATCCCTATGAAAGATACTTATCATCAGGATCTTCCTTTTCAAGCTGATTGGAATAAACTAGTTGCAAATAATTGGATTCCTATTGATTCACTATCTTACAATAATGGATTTATGTTTTATGAAAAAAGATTATGTGTGACTGTTCTATTTCGATCATTTGTTTTGCATGAAATTCATTGTCCTCCATATCAAGGTCATAGAGGAATTATATCTACTTTGCGTACATTGACTGAAGATTTTTATTGGCCACATATGGACACTGATGTATCTAACTTTATATCTGAATGCTTAGTTTGTCAACGAGTTAAAAGACACCATGGTAAACAATATGGTTTACTAACGCCATTATCTATTCCATCACGACCATGGGAACAGATTTCAATGGATTTTATCACTGGTTTACCTAACACTAAAGCTAACCATGATATGATTTGGACTGTTGTAGACATGTTTAGTAAACAAGCATATTTTATTCCATGCAAGAAAACGTTAACTGCATCTCAAGGTGCTCAAATGTTTGTCTACACCTGTTGCATCGTTATCAAACAAAATCCAAACTGCTGATGATATTGCTAACATGCATGCTACTATTTTTGATGAAGTTAAAGATATGATTGCCAAAGCCCAACAATCATATACAAAACAAGCAAATAAGAAAAGACAGGTTATGAATTTTAAACTTGATGATTATGTTTGGTTACGCATAGAAAAACAAAGATTACAAAGTGTAGATAAACACCCAATTGTGAAATTAGCACCTAGATTCTATGAACCATTCAAGATCATACACAAAATCAATGATAATGCATTTAAACTGCAACTACCACAACATTGGAAAATCCACAACACCTTCCATATCAGTTTATTACGACCCTTTAGAGGCCAATTACCTGTACACCCTGTCTATGAAAACCCTCCTTTGCTAGATGATGAAACTGAAATCCTTGAGCCTGAAACTATTATAGATACTGACTTTATGACCACTAGAACTAGCTGTAGATATTCTAGATATTTGGTCAAGTTTAAAAATCATCTTGTTGAAGAGGCCCAATGGATGCACGCTAGAGACTTAAATGCTTTCCCCACTCTGTTAGCTCCACATTGAGCTAATCGCAATTGAGGACAATTGCTATCCCACCCTGGGGGTATGATGCCAGGAGGCATATTTCATGATGGGTTCCGTGCCACGGTGGATTCCGTGAGGTTTTGCGGTGGATTCCGTAAAATTTTATTACCGGGGCTCATACACAAAGTGGATTCTTTGTGCGAGAAGTCGATGGGGACGCCTATCCTTTTCGGACGTTTTGTTAATTTTATGTGTATATGGGTGATTCCATAGCGGGTGATTCCGCAAAATACATATTTGAATTAATAAACGTTTATGAGTTTAGAGTGCGCACTCGTAATAAACTAAGGTTAGGATTGATTTCTAACCAATTTATTTATGTAGCTGAAGACTGCTAGGTATTCACTTTTGTCGGTTTAATTGTATTATTTTTCTAACAATTGTGAATGCTTTAGTTGATGTGTAGAGCAAGCAGCAGTGGCAGTGGGAAGCATTGGAGGATAGCGTGTATTCAAAGTATTGTCAAATTTTGATGGGCGCGTATCTTAGGCATGGCGCCTATATTTTGTCGTGCTTATTTATTAAAGCGCTTGATATTTATTTATTATTTTTGTATGTGCATGGGCGCACGATTTAAATATTTGTATTGGACATTGTATTTGGGTACTGCCTGACTTCTTGGGCGCTCATTAGCTTTAATTCTTTATTGGCACAGAAGCAAACTCAAAATCTAAAGCGTGCTATTTTGTAATTTGGGCTATTATTTGAGCTTGAAGATGAATAATATATGAAATACATGCTTTGTGGAGCACTCACACAAGGCATGGGGGGAGATTGCACCCAATTGGTCTCTTGTTCATGTCGTGCAAGCTTTCTTCATTGATTTGTGTGCAAAAAGTAGAGTTCTTTTGTTCTTGGGGACCTTCTGACGCTCACTACACACGCATACGACGACCGATCTGTGCACCATGCACACAATAGACAACCCCACCACACAGCCTCGTGGTCCAGAAGTGTCTGTAATACATCGATAGACTCAATTATGTGTTTCTAACTGATATGTAGTCCAATTTTTATCTTCCCTTGTCCTCAGAGGGAGATCCCATAACATGTAGGCATAGTGCCTTGTCACACAAACGTCAGGAAGCTTCCCTTGGCTGATTGCTGTGTCTCTAATGCGACTCTCCTACACCTCGGGGATTGGCCTCATGATGGGTCGCTCCAACATATAAGACATAACGCACAAAATCACTCTTTTCTTGTTTTTTACGATCAAGGAATATATAAATCCTCACCAAACAGTCCCAAGGAAAGCGTACAACTGACCTACAGCAAAGGCTCCTTCCCACTCAACGTATAAGTCATATCCTAGGAAGACAATTGCTATATGCAATCCAGGACTGATACCATGCCATGCGTCATGCATAGTGCATATGATCCTAGTACACAAACAATATTTATCGAATCATTTTGTGATGTGGACAAAGTAGCCCTTTCATGATTTTTGCTAAATGTATGCTTCAATGTATAGAGACTAGTAGTGATTTCTCGTGCTACTAGCCCCTTAAAGTAAATTATCACAATTCTAGATGGAATGCACAATCAAATGTTTCAAAAAATCAAAATCTCTCATCCCTCTTAATCTCCTAACCTCACCCTTTCCCTCTAACATTTAGATTATGCTGCGTTGCATAGGTGTTTGTAGGGTACTATCTTGTATGTATTTCTTGCATAAAATGGGAAAACCATGAACTATAATGCATCAACAAAGCCAAACTGAATCCAAAATTCATGCCTCAGCTATTTTATATAGCCACAACCACGAATCATAATTTTCTAGATTTCTATAATGTGAAAATCTGATTTTTTTCCATTTTTAGCTATTTTTCTCTATTTATTTATGCATAAAAATAGCTTATTTTTTATTTATGATTAGTGACTGATCATGAAAGTTGAAAGATTTTTTGTCTCAGAATTTTATCCCATGCGCATCTCTTTTCCCCACTCGAAACCAATAAAACTTTCATTTTTACACTAAAAATATGCTTTTCGGACCATAACTTAATTATTACGACTACTTATCATTACCGGTCTGTAATTTTTTAATGCACAACCCTCAATCATAATGCAAAAAAGCTCCAAACAATTTTTTGTTCCATATGAATTTCATTTGGACCATCAAACATCAACAAGAAGCAAATTTCCTTTGTAAAAATGAGGCATACTGCTTATTTGCATGTTGTGGGTTTTGTAATTAATTTTTTCAGGTTGCCAATGGACCAACCAGTAGAAAATCTTCAATGGTGAACATCTCCTCTCAACATCCTCTTGATCTTGGAGCAATCCGATTTATGCCGGGCAAGCATCCTTCAATCGGTCTTCATTCTTCTTCATGGGCATGAACTCCCCCTTAAGGGGAGAAAGAGGGAGGAGAGAGAAAGACTGATTTCTGATCTCCATGTCCAAGCAACCATTTGACACGTGGATCCAAGCGATAGAGAGTGAAGAGAGAGTGTATCAGACTAGTAAGATCAGTTAGTTTGGGCATATGGAGGTGGGAGATGGCCTATGCCTCCCCTCCACCAAAATCGTCGCCATGGCGTCTTCCTGCTGCCCGCGTGAAAAAAAGGATCCCTCCCCCCCATAAAATCAAGATTTTTAGGGGCCCCCCAAATGGAGCCCCCAAGGGTCACACCCTTTGGCCCTTTCTAAAGTCCATTTCCACTTGATCTTTGGCCCTTGGCCTCCCGAGCACCCCCATTTCCACGTCCGGCGTCCGAATCAAGGTCTAAAAATTTCTACTCGACCATCTCAAAGTTCCCCACTTTCGGGCATCTCTTGAGATCCAATTCGGTAGTCGGTAAAATTATGAAAATTCCCCAACCATTGCTCAGTGGGTCTTTAAAGCACTTTTGGGCCTTTGCTGCTTAAAATTGTACTGATTGCAGTTGCCGCCTTTGACGAAGTCTATTTTTTCCCTGAAATTCGGATTTTTTGGCTATTTGTAAGCACTTCTTGGTGTCAAAAATCAACTGTCAGAGATCCAAAAACAACTAAGGTATAGAGGTTGCTAGCCTTAGCACCTCTCGCAAGCACAAGCCTACCACGAGTAATCTTCCATGGAGAGTCTCCAAAAGATACATGATATCTTGCATCATCAAGCTGTCTAGCAGACATGTGATTGCATGTCAATGCAGGTACATGATGTACATTGTGCATAACAAAACTGCTGCCAGAAGGAAACTGCAACCTAACAGCACCAATGCCAACAATCTCAAGAGACCTATCATCAGTCAAGTGCACAAAACCCAAAATAGAATGGGATGAATGGAACCACTCTTGGCAAGGTGTCACATGAAAGGAAGCACCTGAGTCCAAGAGCCAACACTGTGTATACATAGAGTGTATCTCTGTTATTTGTGAAGCACTAGATGAAGATGCTACAAGGATATAATCCCCATCACTATCCTCGGCTGCATAGTATTGATATCTTTAGTTTTAATGTGACTTAACAGGTCCTATGCTGCGATTAGAAAACTTTTCCTACACTTTCTCTTTCCCCTTGTCTTTGCGGTTTCATTGTGCAAATCATGACATTGTGGCCTTTCTTGCCACAATGATGACAAGTCAGATTTGCATTTCTCCCACGAGACTTACTACACGACTTGCCACATGACTTGGATCAAGATTTTTGCAAATCTCATCCATGACCATTACCACGGTCATTCTTTGCATTTCCATCATGTCGGCCCCTAACTGTCAAAGCATGAGACACATGAGAGGCATCCAAATTCTTACAGTTTATCTCTTCCTATAGAAGAGAGCTCTCAACATCAGATAGCTTCAGAGTAGTGGTAGAAGCACATAAGGTAGTGTGGAATACATCCCAAGACTCATTAAGAGTTCCAAGCAAGAACAACAGAGTGATATCCTCTTTGAAATCAATGCCCTGTGAAACCAAGTTCTTAAGAATAGCATGAAACTGGCTTAGATGAGTTGATATGGTCACATTCTCTTTCATGCGGAGATCCATAAGCTGTTTCAGCCAATACATTTGACTTGCAAGAATTTTCTTGTCATAGAGGTTCTTGATCTTATCCCAAAGCTGCCAAGCACTTTGTGCTTCCTCAACCACATTTTAATGCACCTATTTAGTGAGAGACAAGATGAGAGTGGACCTGCATAACTCATCAAGCTCCATCCATTCGTCATTTGTCATAGTTTCAAGCTACTCCCCACTCAAACTTAATGGCTTTGTTTGCAATTTTTGCACCAATATCTACCAAACTTGGCTCTTTCAATAGGCATAATTCGTACCATCAAGCTTAGTGATGTTGAAGATAGCACTGTTAGTGGAAGAAGATGCCATACTACAAGCTAAAACAGTGCGGATAGTTCAAAATTGCTTACTGTAAACTGCAGAAAATGACAAAAAAACCACCAAAATCGAGGCAAAATGGAGAGAAACGAGTATATAATGATATGGCCCACCAAGTAGCATCAAAATTACATCAAACTAGGATGATTCAACATGAAAAATACATCACAGTTTGGAGATATATGCTTGCTATAATAATTTGTAGTAGTGTTTAATGAGAGATGGCAGTAGGCCAAAAACAATATTCCAAGTCAACCACTGATTGCCAATGCAAAACCAACATCAAGCACGCATAAACAAGCATGTAACAGTCAAATTGACATGAGGCAATACCGAAGCATGTCAGACAAAGTTCGTTAGTAAAGTCGATATGCCCCCTAATGAATAGGGAAAAATGTACATACCACTGCCAAGACTTGACACAATTCAATGTTTGCTCAGTGAATACAAAGCTAAATCAACCCAAGTAAATTTGCACATATCAAGGCATATCAACCATACATCATCCACAAGGAGATCTCAGTATCAAGTATCAAAAAGCTCAATATGCATAACCTAGACTACTGCTCAATGTCTGATAAGCATATAAAGATGCTCCCACTGGCACAAAAGTTGTAAGTGTCAAGAAAATAAGCTCAAACAAAGCATGTAAAAGCACCAGTGATGGAGTATCCAAGATCATATATTAGTAAGTCATCTAGAGCATATGAGCGGTCAAGTATCCAATGTCATGAAGACAATCCCAATCAATCTTTGACGAGCCAAAGCAAGACCAAAATAAGCTCCAGAATATACAAAGTCAAGCCCAAATGAAGCTCCAGTAGCATTCAAGTCCAAATAATGTAACCAGCATGTGTAGGTAACATAACCATCAAGCATGTACCAATGGGTCATACATAAACCATAGGTATAGCCTCTATCACAAAACATGCCAGTGTAGACCAATGCCAAGTAAATGCCAACCAATATGGAGATCAAACAAGGCTCAAAATACATTTTGGAACTATCCAAAGCATTCGCCAACCTTCATTTGCATCCCAATAGTCATATGAAACACTCGGGAAGCACCCATGTGACCAATAGGCAAAGCATAAAGTGACTAAATAAGCTTCAACCTTGGAGTGTACAGTAGTGATTTACTATGTAAAATTGAGTATTTCAAGCCATTAAATCAGCTCCAAATGATGGCCAATCAATGGGCATACATTCCCCTAACATTCGGGGACCATTCGCGATGGGCATCAAATGTCAATGCTATCCAAGCATAAACATAAAGTGCTCATGTAACAATGTTTGTCGTTGCCTATGGAATGTGGAAAATAGTCTTAGACTGAGGTAAATCAGTCCACAAACCAATGCTAATGAAAAATCACCAATGATGAGCATCAAGGGGGTGTTACCAAGTGCCAAATGAAGTGTTTTCAAGATACCAATGAGTGCCAAGGGAGGGATGAAGTAAAAAACGAATTTTTGCAGGTCTTCAAAATAGAACTAATGTTATTGGGTATGATGCTGGTCCACATGGCATTAATGGGGTGGAAGGGGGGGCTCAAGTAGGGCCTAAAGAAGGCCTACACAAAGCCTTGTCAAGCCTAATCAAGCAGGAGCCAAGATATGAAATGAAAGCTCCAATGGTTTGAGCTATGGCTGCCTCTTCTTGCTGTGTCTTGTAAATTGAAATAAACACTCAAAATAATGCTTCAATACCTTTGAAGGAATGCCATGAGGATGCCCAAATGGGCTGGGTTGGGAAGCCAGGGAGTGATCGGAGCTCAAAGGAGTCAGATATGGCTGCCAAGAGTGAGAACCAATGGTGTAGGGATTTGAATGAATGCTGAAGGAGTCACAAACCAAGCTCGAATGCTCAAGCAACCATGCTTTGATACCAGTTGAAAGGTGAGAAGGATTGAAGCTTGCACGAGAGAGCAAGAGCAAGAGAGAGAGAGACTCACAATAATGTGGGAACTCCAACGGTCACAATGTGTGATCGGTCTTCCCTTTATTCATCTGTCACTAAAAGAATAAAGAATAAAGTGACGGTGACAGGCACTTATTGCTTGTATTGTGCAGGCACGGGTATTATCGGTGTAGTAATACACGGGTGGCTGAGCGAAGGCACCTTTACCCCCAATAGATCTAACTAAGTGAGCAAGGCTAACACCAAGCTTAGGGTATTCATCTTGACTATAGGAGAAAAGATCTCATCACAGTTAGCACCATGCTCCTAGTTAAAACCCTTAGTAACCAATCTAGCCTTATATGCTATCTTGGGGCATCCATGGGTACTCTTCAACTTGTACACCCACTTGCACGGTAATGTATGTTTGCCATTAGACAAAGAAACCAAATCCCATCTATGGTTTTCTTTTAATGATTCATACTCTGACTACATGGCCCTCTCTCAAGAGTAAGTATCACCTTTGAACATGGTCTCCTCTTAAGTAAGGGGCTCACTAGAATTTGTCACCATAACATAGTCCATGGAGGATCAAATCGATTGGGATGGCATCTATCTCTAGTAGACCATTGTCTTAAAATAGAATTTGGAGCATGTATATCTTATCCAACATCATGATCATGGGACACTAAAATGTCAACAACATGTTGTCTAGCTGGCTGTATAGTAATAAGAGGCTCCTCTTGAAATATCACCCAGCATATCTCAACTACTTGCTCAGATTGCTTATGCATCTTCTTCTCATGGAAAACAAAGACTCATAACCAAAGACACACAAATGAGCATAAGATGGAGTTTTTCCAAACCATATGTCCTCAGCCACTTGATAGTTAAGAGGAGCGCATGGAGATTGATCAATCAAATATATGGTAGCAATAATAGCCTTAGTCCAAAAGTACTATAGTAAGCCTACCTAGCTAAGCATACTACAGACTTGCTCCTAAATTGCCCTATTCATATGCAACCATACCATTTTGGGGTGGTTTGTATGGGGCAACTAACTAACATTTAATGCCCCTACCATCACAAAACTGCTCAAAGGCTTTAAATACATACTCACCACCATTGTTAGATTGTAGGCATCTCATCCTATACCTATACTGATTGTCAACAAAAGAAATCCAATGCTAAAATGTAGCTAAGACCTCCAATTTTTGCTTTATGGGATATGCCTAGATCTTATATGAATAATCATCAATGAAAGTAACAAAATACTTTGTGCCACCTAGTGGCTTGTAGGGCATAGGTCCACAAACATCAGAATGAGTAAGAGCCAAATGTTCATAGATGTGTGTAATGCCAGACTTCTTATGTGAACTATGGATCTACCTATCATAAAGACAATGATCACACTAATCAAAGCATCTATGGTCAAGGCAAAATATATTGCAAATAGGTAAGCATTTTCATTCCCTTTAATGACATGTTCCCAAGGTGATCAAGCCATAACAATACATGTGGTACTAGAATCACTGCAAAAACATGGTTGATAGACCCAAATTCATATAAGGAATAAAGAGTGCCAAACTTGGCACCTTGTGTGAGCACAAGATTCCCACGAGGAATCCCTAAAGGATACAACATAACCTGCACCATGTTGTCATGTGGGCTAGGTGGCGCTGTGTCCTAGGAGGGGGTTGGGTGGAGCAGGTTTTTTTGAGGGGGGGATGTGCCATGTTGTGGGGGTGCTATTCTGTGTCGTGGGGGGGGGGGGGTGAGGTGGGGTGGGTTGAGTGGGGTTTTTGGAGGTGAGGTGGAGTGGAGCGGGGTTTTTTTAGGGGGGGATGTGCCATATCCTGGGGGTGTGAGATGGGGTGGGTCAAGAGGGGTTTTTTGAGGTGAGGTGAGGTGGGGTGGGTGGAGCGGGGTTTTCTTAGGGGGTGGGGGGATGTGTCGTGTCGCCGGGGGGAGGGTGGGGGCTGGAGCGGGGTTTTCTAAGGGGGGGATATGCCATGTCAAAGGAAACTGATCATCTAAACCTACAGCTTAGGATATCTCACACACTCAATATAGGTCATATATATGAATACAATTGCAATGCAACCAATAATGATACCATGAGTTGTGTGCAATGCAATTGTGTATGAACCATAGTGCTCAATTATTTTATCATTTAGAAATCAAAATTGTGAGGTGCAAAGACATTTCTTCAATGGTTTTAATCTACACGTAATGCTGTGTTGCTGAGGGTCAGCATATCGAGCATTCTCGTGATACTAGACCCTCTTAAACTCAAACTATAAACTTCCTATATGCCATGCATCAAAAAAAGATCAAAATTTATAATCTTATAAGCAATTAGTCACCCTCAAAGCCCCTCCTTCTCCTTACCTCTTAGGTTATGCATGCGTTGATAGGTGTAGGAAGCATTTTTATGTGTTTTTCTTTATAAAAGCAATAAAGACTCCACTTTAACACAAAGACAAGGCTAACCTCAAGCTCATCCCTCATGCTCTAGTCATGTCACATATCCACACACATACATCTTATTTTTTCTTATTTTTTGAATGCGAAACACTTATTTTTTTCTTATTTTTCTTATTTATTTATTCATAAAATATGATTTTTTTGAATTCTCTAGTTTGGACTAATCATGTATATTGAGAATTAATTGTATATCATTTTTTAATTCCACATGAACCCCATAAATACAACAAAAATCCCAAATTTTGCCATTTTCCTTAAAATAGCATAGTCACGGGTTTTGCGGATTTATGTATAAATTATTATGTGACTGAATCTTCTTATTTTCTTTAGCATCTTTGATAGATTATAGCATTAACAACCAAATACAACCATATCCAAACAATTTCAACCAAAATCTATCATAAAACAAGTAGAATGATCGCTTACGCACATAAAAACACACTTTTTGAGACTCGTATTTCAAGGTTGGGAGGCCATTGATGCTCTTTCATAGCCTGATCTATGATCTAGTAACATCACTCCATCAACATCTTTATTAAACCCCACCCCCTTGTCTCATAGAATCAAGCATATGAATGGGCAGCAAGAGGAGATAGGAGAGAGGAGAGAGAAATACTAAGAAATCAACATTTCATTTCCTTGATCATATTTCACATGTTTACAGTCAAAATCTTACTCTTGGCATGTAGATCAAGCTTCCATCTGTCTCTCTCTTCATCGTGGTGTATTGAAGAGGCATCCATCTAGAAATGGGATGCAAAACAAAAAAAAGTCGCCTCCTATTCGACAAGAATTTGTATGTTTTTTTTTCCATTTATATTTTATTACATATCATTTATTAAATGTCCACTTTGAAAAAACCACTTTTACATTGCTCCGTAAGGTTTTTTAGCTTGTTTGGAGGGGAAAATGGACTCGGAATTGTGATGTGACTAGACAATTAGCTCCATGATGTCGAAATCTATAAACCTTGACCTTGTCTTGCACCTTTCAGCTTCCAAATCACATAGTTGCTTTAGAGCACTAAACCTTGCCAGGATTAAATGGGGGGTTAAACGACCTCTGATCAATGAACAGAGACTTGGGTTGGATTCCTAGCATCGAAATCCATTTAGGAATACTCTAGCTTGACCATCTACCACCGTTCAATTTTGCATAAAAATTTGGTCCTTGATGATTGCCAACCACTTTTTCACTCCAAGAATGGGTTCAAACGCTTTAAAATTGATCCCAAAATCCAACTCTCATTGGTGACCATGGGATAGGGCGACTCAGGCCATCGAATCCCATGAACTGATCTGCACACAGACATAACCACAAAAGACATCAAAGCTATGACAAGAAGGAAATAACATTACATATCACAGCTCTCGGCCTTCCCCTGACAAAAATCATGGTATGAAATCCACAAGGGAGAAGCTAAGCAGTATCTAATCAAGAGGTCAAGAGTCAATTTTCAACCAACTGCTCCAACACAGCCTAGCTAAAAAGAACTATCAAAAGAGATCATCCTAAGTGGTCGTGTGACCTACCTATCTAACCAAGGACACAAAAAACTAGTAGCTCCCACTAAACAAGGACTCCTATAGGAGGCTTATCTCATTTATTTATTATTTTTTTCTTTCTATTTAGATTTCTTTTCCTTTAGAGCCTGATACTCAAGTATGTAAAAAGAAGGGAGTTGAGTGTAGTGACCCAAGGAGAATAGGGCATCGACCTCGGATCTTGTCTCGGGACCCAAGAACCTACCAAGCCCTCGCAAGGCAACACTTAATATTTTTTTAACACTCACTTTTATTTTTACTCCAACCTTCCTTTTTCTTTTTTTTAATGGCAAGATGTCACCCCAAAGAAGGGCAAGGCATCAGCCTCAGGTCTGACTCGTCTCCTTAGGAACCTACCAGGCCTTTGCAAGAAGGCGATAGACCACTACTCTAGGATTTCTTTTTCCTTTTTATTTCATCTTTTATCTGCTAGGGGTTAGAACCCCTTTTTACACACCTCTGTATATTGGTTTTTCTTAAGATCTTTCTTTCTTGATCATATAGTTTTGGGCAAGCTTTCCTAGTTGCCTCACCACTAATAGAAGCTTCTAGAAATAGTTGTCTAGGAGGCTAGCAAGACAAGGTCACTCAGGACTCCTCAAAATGGCTCTTTTAATACTAGACAATGGCTTCACAAGAGGTGGCCAACAACTGGAACCTCCCCCCCAGACATACCTAACTAAGCCATGGGATTTCATGCCACGACTTGCTAGTCCCTAATAAAATAAAATAAAACCCCCACAAATACACATATATAAGCAACTTAAGGGGAAAAGTTTAGAAAGGTGATGATACCACCTGGATTGGCCACTGGAAGCTCCCACACAACAAAGGATCTCTCCAATCACTTCATCAAATGTGTTTGGTACAATACTAAAATAGAAACCGATTAAAAGCACGTGCAAAAAAACAATCACATGGCCCTCTTGGCCTAACGAGATATAACATTTCACAACAAACAAATTGGCCCTTTTGACCTAAAGAGATATAACATTCCACATCTAAAAATTGGCCCTCTTGGCCTAAAGGAATATAGCAATGTAACTCATAGAAAACCAGGCTTGGATTAACACTGACAGATAATGAGATGCTCCATCCCAAGGAGAAATTTGGGCTCCAAGCCCTAAACTAAATGCATTAAATTGTGACCCATATGTCCTACATAGATAACAAGAGGCGTATGCATAAAGTGTTGTGTGACCAGCTTATGGGTCCAAGATAATAACGACAAATGGGTCTTGACTACTCTTTACATAACCCATACTAACCATGACTTGCCATATAGAGCATGTTCTAATAAAAGTCCCCATAATTTACCGGGTCCTGTCGCATCATCAATAAATATATCCAAACTAGAATCACAATTGAAAAAGAGGTCTTCTTCATATTCATAGTTGGCTAATGAATCAGCAAACGGATTCCAATGTCGTGTGCTTTAGCCTCTCAAGTCCACAACAGAAACACAAGACACACTAGTCGGTCTACCTGAAATAAACCTAATACTGTAGGAAACTTCTTGAACAAATTTACATCCATTATACGTACATAATATTCAAGAAAGATACTCAGACATGAAACACATATCATATTCATGAATGTAGAATTGCTGTCCAGAAAGATATCACATTGTTTACTATCATCACGACCATTTTTGATGAAATAACTTGAAGTAGACAACATTAATATTCATGCTACAGCCACAAATAGATAGAATCAACATTCATCTACAAGCTCTACATGAAGAATCTCTCATTCATGATATACAAGATCTCAACGAATACAACTTCCTCATGTTTTTTTACATGCACTTGCCTTTTAGGTAAAATATCATATGAAAGATAAAGTCACTTTACACATGCTAATCCCATAAACCTAAATGCATACAAGTACTAATAAGGTATGAAATAGTACTAAATAGATGACAGAATCCAAGCCCTAACACTTGGCACAGCCCGAGACGAACCCACAAGCATGCAACTAAATGATATGTAAACTAACCCAAAGAACATAGTTATACCTTGCTAGAGGCCTTGCACCCCTTGACAAGCCACACTAAGCAGCAGTGAGTAGAGCCCCTCTGGGATACTCATAGCTCTCTAGTGTAGTTGCATAACCAGCCCTAAGTGTCAGTAAAGTGAAAATAGTAACTAATCTCTTAAGGAAAAGTGAAATACACTGCAACCATTTCAAGGCAACACTCTAGTACTAGAAACCGATCAAGTACAATGACATCCATACTATATCATAGAGAATAAAGATATAGACCATGACTGAATCAATAAATCACTACTCCAATGGCAAAGAGTAGAAACTTTGATAAGGAAATATGTTAATGACGCTCCACCATCTGCATCATAAGAAATATATAGCAATATACCATACCACTTAAATCTCAAACATGAAACTGCATCTCCAAAGAAATATGCAAGATAATCCAAGAAAACATGTAAAAGAAAACAATTAAAAATTGCATCTGCATCTGCATCTGCATCATACTCATCCATGGCTTCAATTTTCACTATATCACCTGAAAAATATTGTTTTGCATCAATCCAAACTGATAAAACATGTATCTACCGACTTTCCAGTCTATTTTTAGGTTTCAAAAACTCCTAATCTTTAGGTCGTTGCTACTGTACTTGTTATTTTTTAGCCTGTTGCAGTACTTCTTACTGCATTTCCTACTTTTTAGGCTGCTGCCATACCATTTCTTGTTGTAGGAAATCAGGCTGCTATTGTAAGAATTCAAGTTGCAAGAATTCGAGTTGCAAGGATTCAAGTTGATGCAATCCATACTGTAATTTTGGCATTACTAGCAAACCTAAATACTCCTGAAATGTTGAAAACTTGAAAACTCTAGCAAACTTGAAAAATCAGCTTGCAAGTAAAGAACTTGAACACTTCCAGAGATAAAGAAAATTGCAATATACTTCTGGAAATGTCATCCAACTCATCAAGAAGCATCATTGCTATGCTCAAAAATTACTTATCGTAAACATATCAACCATTCTTACCAAAACATCAATTGCATAGATATCCACTATTGTAGGTACTTGCATAATTCTATTGGCTTCAACTTCATTTCCAAATTGATTAGAATACTTAAAGAATTTAGAAATATTAGGCTGAACTAAAACATTAACATCTTGATCATCCGAATCTTCATTGTCCATGACAAGCTCAAATTCTTTAGTATCTTGATTTCAAGAAATTTACGGTTGCTTAGGATTAGGATACATAGCTCTAGAATTCCAAAATAATTTATCCAATGTAGTCCTTGCACTTTCCTAAATTTCAGACTGCTTCTTCCTTGCCAAAAAGTCTTCAAGATGCTGTCCTGAGAATAGTCATAAACTACAATATGACCAATTTGCTGATTTTTGAGTATCCCTTTGAGTTTATTTTCAAGATAACATGCTCTTGAGTTGTGATTTAGTTTATTCTCCTCATTCCTTAACCTCTCTTGAAATTCAAGATGCTCTTGATCTTCAAGAAAACTATCTGAATCCTGTCCTGACAGACTTGGACTTGAAGATTGAACATTTTGCTATTCCAAAACTTCATTTCTAGCACTGATAGGCTGTTCATGATACCCTTGAATGATGCTCTCCACATCTATTTTGAACACAAGTACCATTGAAGTTTCTTGAAGAAATAATTCTTCCACATCACCATCTACTTCATCTACCATATCAATTGTTTGTGCATATAGATCCTCAAGAATAATATATTGATTTGCAATATGAGAACAAGCCAATTGAGTATGCAAATAAGCAATTACATTATCCTTTTGAAAGACAACTTCCTCAAGAGTATTAATGACCTCAAAATAATAAGAAAATTTCAAATTTGCTGCAGTCTTGACATGAAAAACCTCTTGTTGAAACCATGATTTCTCTTCTTGAAGCCAATTAATGACAGATAAAGCTTCAAGTGCTGCAATTTCAGCTGCATTCCTCTCCTTTTCCAACTCAGAAGAATTACATTGAATCATCTCAATTGAAGATTGAGTCATAGGACATAACTCATGCAAATCTTCATGAAAACCACATGAATGGATTGATTTCTCAATTCCTGACTTTCAAACTACTGCTGTAATTATGTACCTTGCTGAAAAGTGTTCATTTGATGTCGTAAAACTGGATGAAAATTGATCTATTGTTGTCCTGAAGCTTGCAGTCCTGAAAATTGCTCATAAAGGAAATAAACGTGAAAATTTAAAGTAGTGAAAATTGGATGAATTTCTTCAGGTTGAACAACAAAATGACCTGAAATAGTATTTAACATGCTGGAAATATAGGTATGCTGAAAAAATACATTAAAAAATGATGGATTTTGCATTATAGTTAGGTAGTGGCATTTCAAGTGCTTATAAAGCCTCTTCAGTGAAATCTGACTCCCTTGCTGCATAATCTTCCTCAAAACTTGTAAGAGAACCAGGAAAATCGTCCATAATAGAATCTTCATTAAGAAAATCATAATCCTCATGCTTGTCATCCATGATGGCATCATCTTCTTGAATATGCAACTGATCTTCTTGATCACTAGACTGATCACCAAACTGATCAACTTCCTTGATGATAACTTCATCACTTCTTTCTTCTTTAGTAAAATAGATTTGAGATTGATTATAATAGTTGGCAAGACTCCAAAATAGGGAAAATACCTTCAATTTGTTAATGTAAAGTGTGTGATGCTCCACTCTCCCATTGGTAAGCCCCTGTGTTGGGTTTGAGGTACTCAAGGATTCTTGGCTACTTTGGCTCTTGTCCTCTCTTACTCCCTCAGCCTCAATCTTTGGCAAAACCATAGGTAAAGGGTAGCAATCATCATCATTAGTTGAACTTGAATCTTGATCCAAATCCAAAAACATCGTAATGCTTCTCCTTGAGCTTCTCAATTACTCTAAGTAATCTCTAAACCTACTTCAAACTTGAGCAAGACTTAACCTTATGGTCTTTGATCATAATGCCATTCATAAGCATCATCAAGTACAGTCTCAAAAGAAGTTATCTTTTCCCATGCTCTATCTAGTCTTGAACCTGAACCTTTCTTTGTTGTGCCGATGAAGAGAACTTCTTGCAGATACCATTAAACTTCTTACACAGATCAACCATGCATAAATACTTACAGGACTTCCCTCTTTTACAAGACTCATGAACATATGGACAACACTTTGAAGAATGTCCATGCTCAAAGCATACTTTGCATCTCTTTTCCTTCTTCTTGGATTTACCCATAATGAAGCATATCTAAAGTTTGAAAAGAACATATTTTTCTTTGAGCCAACCTTCTAACTTCTGCGATGATGGAGTAGTAGATCTTCAGCCTATGATATTCAAGTTATTCTCGAAAAATGCCTGAAAACTCCTTTATTAGCTAGACCTCTCAGTTTTATCAAGCTTCCTCCCATCTTTCTAGCAATTTAGGTTATGTCTCTCATTTCCATCATCCTGCAATTCAAGTATCCAGCTTGAATTCCTGCAGTTCAGCAATTGCCTGAAATTCCTACAATTCAAGCTATTCCTAGAACTTCATGCTCAGGGTACCATTTCTTTTTGCATCTTTCCTTTCATTCCTTGTCCAAGTGAACACTGACCTTATCCTTCTTTATCATCTTCTTCAAAGGATGGTAGTTTATGAAGATAATGAGGATAGAGAGATGATTGCTAGGTCTTTTGCATGACATTTTCCTTGCCCACTCAAGTTAGAGATTTCTCCATTCTTGAACTAGCAAGTTTGAGTCTGAGGAGCTCTTAAAACACCCATAATATAGATACTACTTCTAGAATTAAAGAACAACCATAGATTGCATATAATTTTTAGGAATACCATATAGACTTGTTGTAGACAACATAATTGACTAGAAAAAACACATTGTCCTGAATATTAGAGCCCCTTTATTTCTTGAATTGAGATCAGCCTCCACAAACAACACGATTCGCAAGAATAACATACAAACATATAATACACATCATAATTGAGCACAACAATATGATGTCCTAAAAATTGTAGATCATATATTTCTTATCTTTGAACTTCATGACCACCTTTCTTTATGAATATGCCATCCTAAAATCATGATATGATGGCTTCATCATGAAACTCTCAAAATGATAAGAGATTTGAAAATTTCAACTTGAATTAGAAGTAAGAACTTCAAATTGGAAGATGAAACCTGAATGATCTACCTTGAATCCACATCATCGAAAACTTTTGAAGAGTTTGAGTTCTTCAAGAATAAGAACTTCAAAATGTCCTCCTTCAAACAATATGATTGCAGGATGTGTCTTATGCAAAGATGGTGTGATACATCTTCTTGGAAAAGATCGGTTGTCTCAGATCAACAATTATATAACTGCCAATACTATCCTCATTCAAAGGCTAACCCTCACAATTTCTTGCTTCATTAGCAAACCATTGTTAAAATATGTGGGATCTAGAGCATGGCAGATGCGGAAGCTATGGAGGTTGGAAGAGAAAGAGCGAGTTCATGAAGACACTGACATGACTGACTGTTACACAAGTGAATTAGGTTCCAAGATGGAAGCTTGGACTCATAAACACAATCTTGTGTATTGACTGACAATGACATAGTGACTTTACTTAAGGAAAAAAATACTATGACATTGCATTAGAAAAGAGAGCAAGTACAATGCTTTATAGGAAACTGGATGGTAGCAATTCTACTGTGTATATGGGATTCTAGTCATGAGCCCTCAGTACTCCTTACAAAGGGACTTAAGTAGCTATGATTGCAAACATCTCAACACCCCTCCTCAATCACAACTGAAAAATACAAATTGTGTAAGGGCTTTAGTGAAAGAAACACCTGCAAAGTGTGGGCACACCATAAACATGGTAAAACACTAGAGGCTGTCCACAGAAAAGGCTAAGTGTGAGTACCACAAACATGATGTCCATCTAGAGGCTATAAAAAGGGCCTCACAAAGTGTTCAAAGGCTGTAGTACAAGGCTACATGAGGAGTTTACAAGTTTATGTCGGAAGCATTAGGGCTAGGCAATACAAGGCTAAAAGAGTCTATCCGAATAGAAGGACTAATGAGGTTTGTACTTCTTCTGGTGGTCTTCTTCTTCTTCTTCTTCTTTTGCTACATGTTCTTCTTCTTCTTTAATAACAACTAGATAGTCCTTTTGGGACCTCTTTTTGGCATGGCAGAACTTCTCGATGTGTCCGGTCCTTTTGCAAAAGTCACAAAAAAGTTGATCCTTCTTGCCTTTGTACCTACTGCCAACATATAATGCTTCTTCATCTCTAGAGGTGCTTGGTTCTTCCTTAGTTTTTAGCTTATTTTCTTCCTCTAATAGTGATGCCTGGATATCAACAAGCTCAGGGTCTGGCATATTGATTAGAGTTGTTGATACATTATTATATTCAAGAGGAAAACTTTTAAGTAGAATACCAATGCAAGCATCTTCTTTCATTTTAATGTTGATTCCTGCAAGCTGGGTTAGAAGTCCTTCCATGTAACTTAGATATGTGGCAAGTGATGTGTTGGAATTCATTTCGAGCCTGAAAAATTCAATCAAGAGACCATACTTTGATGACTTAGATTGTGCACCAAACAAAGTGTCAAGTCTCTTCCATGTATCCTGTGAAGTATCACAGTTATCCACATGGTGGATATAGCTTTCGTCTAGCTCCAGTTTGATAATGGCCTAAGCCTTATCATCATTCTTTTGCATAGTGACTACAAGGTCCGCATCATGAGGCTTCTTTTCTTTTCCAGTGGTAATTGCCTAGAGGCTCTTCTTCATTAGGATGAGTTTGATGCGGGTTTGCCATGTGTGAAATCTGATTCCTTTGAAGCGAGATGTTGGAGAGTCTTTTTCCATTTTGGATTTTTAGGGAAAGCAAAAATTGACTCCATAATTCTTAGATTTTATTAGTGGAAGAGCACATTACAGTGTGTCAAGAGACACAAGTAATAATAGTGTGAAAACACACTATGTAAAGACTATGTCTGAGTTGATGTCAAACTTGAATCTTCTTAGTTTGGGGTCCTCGATCCTTCTTCAATCTTTCCAAATCCTTCATCTTCTTGATTTGATGTTGGGATAGTAGATCAGAGTGGTAGGAGAGAAAAAAATGATGAGATTTTTGAGCTTAGGTGAAAATGGCTACGGAGTCATAGTTAGGGTTTCTAGGGGCAACATGGTTTTTCTAACATTGTAGGAGCTATACTTGATCATTTTGAAAACTTTTTATATGGAAATGAAGCTTGAATGATGAGCTATCAATGGCCTATGGTGCTTTCACATTGCAAAAAAGTACAAATGGTAATGGACGTATTCAATCTGCAAGAATGATAATGCTGGGCTCATCGACGAGAAATGTTGAGATTTGATGGGCCACGGAGGAGCACCTTCAGTTGAGGAATGATCCTCTAGAAGAAATAAAGAGGAGATATTGCTTGGATGGAGAGATCCAACTCCTCCAAGTGAGTGGGGTCCTTTCTGGCTATGGTGGCCATTGAATCTTCACTGAAATTAGAGTGAAGATTGGAACCATGAGTTGACCTGAGGTTAGGAGAAGTTGTAAGAGTAGAGAGAAGAGCTAGATTGAGCTAAGGCCATGCTACTAAGCTTTGATACCATGTTAAAATATGTGGAATCTAGAGCATGACAGATGCAAAAGCTATGGAGGTTGGAAGAGAAAGAGCAAGTTCATGAAGACACTAACGTGACTACCTATTACACAAGTGAATTAGGTTCCAAGATGGAAGCTTGGACTCATAAACACAATCTTGTGTATTTATTGACAATGACATAAAGACTTTATTGAAGGAAAAAAGTACTATGACATTGCATTAGAAAAGAGAGCAGGTACAATGCTTTATAGGAAACTGGATGGTAACACCTCTCCTAATGTGCATATGGGATTCTAGTCCTGAACCCTCACTACTCCCTATAAAGATATTGAAGTAGGTGTGATTGTAAACATGTCAATAACCATATCCCTTTCCTTCTTTCCAAGTCTGAAGCCTAAATCATGAGAAGTTTTCCCATGAAACTAGTAGGATCGCCAAAGTGTTTTAGCCTCTCAAAGACCACAACAAAAACACAAGACACACCGGTTTTCTTGAAATAACCCTAATATTGCAGGAAACTTCTTGAACAAATTTGTAGACATTATATGCACATAATATTTAGGAAATATACTCAGACATGAAACACATATCATATTCATGAATGCAAAATTGTTGTCCAGAAAGATATCGCACAGTTTATTGTCATCACGACCATTCATGATGAAACAACTTGAAGTAGACAGCATTAATATTCAGGTTGTTATAGACATAGAAATATAGAATCAACAATCATCTACAAGCTCTGCATGAAGAATCTCTCATTCCTAATATACAAGATCTCAACGAATACAACTTCCTCACGTTTTGGACCTGCACCTGCCTTTCAAGTGAAACATCATATGAAAGCTAAAGTCACTTTACACATGCTAATCCCATAAATCTAAATGCATACAAGTACTAAAGTATGAAATAGTACTAAATAGATGACAAAATCCAAGCCCTAACATCGTGGAATCAGCTGAAGAGACACTCTCTCAAAGTCATCGATCAGGTTCATGGTAGCACGATAGTACATACGAAGAATAGGGTTCTGTATTGTGTACATCCCATTCAGTTGGTTCAAAGCCAACTAGGAATCCCCTTTTACTAACAACTGGCGAATAACACTCTTATTTGCAATGTTCAATCCTATAATCAAAGCTTTTTACTCCACCATATTATTAGTAAAGCCTATCCCAAGGTAGAAAATTAATTTCATTATGATTCTACATCGGGGATCCCTAATAACCACACCTATACTCCCTTTCTTGTTGGGACCCCTGGATGCTCCATCAAAGTATAATGTATACGTCCATGATGGGTTCACACAGCCAGCCATCATCGCCTCTACTTATAATTATGATAATCAATATTTAGCATTTTTAAAGGATGTACCAAAGGCTCCATCCCACCTTCTTCATTGAATATAACAGGGATACTCATCAAAATTCGTAAGCATTGATGACAAAAGACTTTGATTTTCCAAACAAATGATCTGTCCTCTTGCTCAATGATTTTATATTCCTTACTCCACTAGATAAGCTTTCCCTGATGATATCTTTTCTCCAAGTATGGGTGTTCTAAGGAAGAAATCAACCGCCCCATCAACCAATGTTTTCTCTCAGAGGTTCATCAAGATCAGCCAAGCATGGACCTACAAGGCATAATTCTCATTTATGCATTTAGAGATAATAAGGTTTAATCTTATTTTAAAAATCCACTCCCTATAGATTGACTAGTAATGTTGTGGACTTATTTTTCCCTATTTTGACTATTTTGTAGGGACTATCCCACTTAGGCTCTAGTTTCCTTGGAAACAACTCTCTACGTGCATCATAGTATAAAACTAACTACATTTTCTTAAATGTATATTTCTTCACTTTTAAATCATGCAACTAATTCATTCGATGCTTAGCCAGTTTGTGATGTAACAAACTCTGCAATTTGAGCTCATTCAAATGTGCTAAAGTCGTAAAGCGCTCAAAGAGTGCATCTTCATCCCCCCAAAGAATGGTTAATTGAAATACAATGGATACCTAAATATGGATTGAGCGAATCTTATTGGTCGATAACTCAATCTCTAGGGATAATATTGTCAAGATTGTGGGAGAGAAGGAAGGAATCTCACTTGTAGCTTTCTTGCTTGCATAATGGGGGAATACACACATAGGTGGAGGCTGAAAACAGTTTTTCTCTTCTTAGTTGTGTAAGCCAGAAAGAACTCTAGTACATAGAAATAAAAGAACCCTATATATGGGTCTCAAACCAAACTCAACTAACTAAGGTGGCATACTAACTGAGCCATGAACTAGAGTAGATAAGGATAGCTGTCATCTAGCTATTATTCATGGGCGGTGTACCAACCACATCTGCAACTGACAAGTGGTGACATAAATGCACAACGGTCACCCTGGCATATCACGAGTGGAGCTCGATATCTCAACAGTCCCCCTCGAGCTCAATCCCAATTCCTGCACACCAAGCAGGTCTCTGAACTTGCGCAACTTCTCTGTGCCCAATGCCTTTGTAAATATGTCAGCTACCTGATCCTCTGTGCTGACATAAACTAGATCAATAAGACCTAGTAAAACCCTCTCCCGCACATAGTGATAATGCACCTCAATGTGCTTTGTTCTAGCATGATAGACTGGGTTATTTGCCAAGTGTATACTACTCATGTTGTCACAATAAATGACAACTGGCCCATCTGTAGGCTGATGCATATCATAAAGTAGCTTATGGAACCAAGCTACCTCACATGCAGCCATTGTTGCACCCCTGTACTCAGCCTCTGTGCTCGACAAGGCAACTGTAGGCTGTTTCTTGCTGCTCCAAGTGACTGCAGCACTCCCAAAAGAGAACACATATCCACTAGTAGATCGTCTATCAGAAATACTACCAGCCCAATCAGCATCAGTGTATCCATGCAACTATATCTGAACCCCAATCTCATAAAGTAGTCCATACTGCAATGTGGACTTCACATACGTGAGTATGCGTCTAGCTGCATCCAAATGCGGTTTCCTTGGAGCCTGCATAAACTGACTTACCAATCCAACAGCATAGCTCAAATCTGTCCTCGTAATAGTCATATAAATCAAACTTCCTACTATGCGTCTGTATATAGTACGGTCTTCCAGAAGCTCACCTGCATCTGCACTCAGCTTCACATTCTGCTCCAAAGGAACTGAAATAGGCTTACAGCCTGTCATCCCATATTTGAACAGCATGTCCAATCCATACTGCCTTTGCAAGAGCCGTATCCCACTTGGTGATCTAATCACCTCAATGTCCAAGAAATAACGTAGCTCTCCCAAATCCTTCATCTCAAACTTCTGCTTCAATAGCATTTTCACATGAAGGATATCTTCATCACTGTCACATGTCATAATCAAATCATCAACATAAATGACAAGTAGCATAATACCTTTCTTTGTTTTTCTCACATAAAGTGAGAAATCTGCCTTGGAAATCTGAAAGTCAATAGTGACAAGATACTGTCCTATCTTGTCAGACCATGCTCTAGGTGCTTGCTTCAAGCCATACAAGGCTTTCTTCAACCTGCAAACAAACTCAGGATGCACATAACCTGGTGGCTGCTCCATATAGACCTCTTCTTGCAAATCACCATGCAAGAAGGCATTCTTTACATCCATCTAATGTAAAGACCATCCCTTTGATGCAGCCATAGCAATGACTGCTCTTACGGTTGCCATCCTTGCAATCAGACTGAATGTTTCTTCATAATCAATGCCATATGTTTGTGCATACCCCTTGACTACTAATCTTGCCTTGTATCTATTCACGGAACCATCTGCATTGTGTTTCACCTTATAAACCCACTTACAGCCAATTGCATTCTTACCTTTAGGCAAAGGTACCAATTCCCATGTAGCATTTGCTTCCAAGGCATCCATTTCTTCATCCATGGCTTTCTCCCATTTTTCTTTTCCCATGGCTTGCTCAAAAGAAGTGGGTTTTGGTTCCTGTATCACTTTGACCATATATGCATAGTGAATGGCTGTAAATCCATCATATTTCAGCCTATCCACAGGACACCTAGCTCTGGTAGACCTGTGCAAAGTAGGTTCACTCCCAGGTGCTCTCAAAACATCCCTGGTCTTCCTTACTCGAGGTGTAATAATAGAAGGAATACCCAACTCATCATCAATGCTCTGTTCTGAGCCACTAGATTCACCATCCACATAAGAATGACCTGCATTCTCATCAAACATGGGCTGCTCTACCTTCTCTTTTCCTTTTCGTGACACCTGAATACCACTATCTGCATTGCTTTGAGAATATTCTCCTGATCTCAATCTGCCTGTCCATGGTGAAGAATGTGAACCACTACTAGAGGACGCTCCAGGTCCACTAATATTTTGTGACTGCTGCTGTGAATTATGTGCAGCATTACGATTTTGTGCATCTACATCATCAATCACATTTACTGGTTTATACCAGCTACTAATCTCATAAAAAACAACATCTCTGCTCATTGTAAACTTACGAGTAGAAGGGTTATAATATCTATACCCTTTCTGTGCAGAGAGTAACCAATAGAGATGCACTTCTCAGCTTTTGGATCCAACTTGGATCTCAACTCATCTGGCACATGAACATAGGCAATGCAACCAAAAATCTTCAAATGAGAAATATCTGGTTTCCTACCAGTATACCTCTCCTCTGGAGTCATTTCATGTATTGCTGTAGTGGGAGTCCTGTTCATTATTTAGACTGCTGTAGCAACTGCTTCAGCCCAATAAAAATCTGGCAGGTCTTTTTCATTGAGCATGGCACGAGATACCTCTCCAATATGCCTGTTTTTTCTTTCTGCAATTCCATTTTGCTGTGGGGTATGACTGCATGAATATTGCTGCTTTATGGCATGCTCCTGTAAGAACCTTGCAAACTCATTTGAGAGGTACTCTCCCCCTCCATCTGACCTTAGGCATTTTATTTGCAGGTCAGTTTCTTTTTCAACCACAGCTTTAAGAGTTTTGAAATGCCCAAACACTTCACTTTTATTTTTCATAAAATACACCCAAACTTTTCTACTATAGTCATCAACAAAAGTGACAAAATAATGACAGCCTCCAAGAGATGCAGCTTTAGTAGTCCACACATCAGAGTGGATTAATTCCAATGGCTTCTTACTCTTTTGAACATGTCTAGGAAATGGTTTCCTTTCCTGTTTTCCAAACTGACAAGCTTCACATATCTTATGCATTTCTGCAACCTTGAATTTAGGCAATCCTGCAACAATATTTTGGGCCTGCATTGATTTAAGTCGATGTACATTAACATGACCAATGCGTTTATGCCAGATATCAATATTTGCAACTACACCAGTCCCATGTGCAAACATTGCTGCACTCAATTCAAGCATGTCTGCATCCAACGTAAACATTCAGCCCTTCTTCTTTCCTTTTTCTATCAAGCGACCTTTATTTTTATATCCTCAACAAAGCATCCATGAGGATTAAATATGACCTGCAAGCCCTGCTCAACAGAAACCAGATTCTTGATGATATTCGGGACATGAAATACATCAGACATATATTTCTTTTTCCCATCCTGCATAGACAAAGGAAATTTTCCAATCTGCACAATAGGATGTGCAGTATCATCACCAGTCTTCACAAATCCTGGTTTTTCCATTTTCCTTGCATCCTTCATCCATTTTGCATGACCTGTCATGTGGTTTGATGCACCTGAGTCAACATACCACACTTCATTGCTTTCTTCTGCACTTGTCACAGAATTATTCATGTGTTGCACCATAAACAAATGCTCATTTCTGTCATCACCCTGTCTACTAGAAGATGCATAATTTCCTTGTTGTAGGTTTCCATTCATGATGTCATTTTACTTTTTATAGCAGTCTTTAGCCATATGACCCATTTTACCACAGTAGTAGCATTCAACATTACAGTTTGCATTTTGGCCTCTTTGCCATCCACCACGACCTCTTTGGCTCCCTCTGCCTCTAGAGTTACCACGTCCTCCTCCATAGGACTGGTTTTCTTGAGTTTGCTGCATATTCTGATTTCTACCACGGCCTCTAAATCAGCCTCCTCTACCTCTGCCTCTACCTCTTCCAGCATTTGAGTAGAAGACAACTTCTTTTGAAGTTCCTCCTGAAGAAGATGCACCACCATTTCTCTGCTCCTTAGAAATTAGAAGAGCAATCAACTTCTCAAAATCAGGAAATCTTTCACGGACGGAAATGGATGTTCGAAACTGTGCATAATCCTTTCGTAGACCATTCAAGGTCACTGAGACTAAATCATCATCTTCCACTGGCGACCCAATGGAAGCAAGTGCATCTGCAATCTTCTTCACCTTCATGTGGTAGTCATTGATGCTCATACTTTCTCTTTGCACATTGTGCAACTCTTGCTTGAGCTGCATTTTCCTGGCTTGCGTATTTGTGCTATACATTTTTGACAAAGTATTCCATGCCTCCTTTGGCGTACTTGCATCCTGAATATGCACAATCATAGAGTCTGAAATATTGATAGATAGCCAATACATAACTTTCTTGGCTCTCTCATGCCATGCTTTAAATGCCTGCATTTGGTGTTGATTGGGAACATAAGGAAGAATTGGTTCTTCTTCATTTCTTGCAACAAATTCCCAATATCCTTTTCCCATAAGGTAATTCATCATTCTAAACTTCCATGCTTGGAAGTTGTTCTTGTCAAGCTTTTCAGTGACAATCTGTGAAAGAGAATCAGACGCCATTACAGAACACTGCAAAAAATTCTATCATTGCAAAAAACACAGCTTCACCCTCACAAGGGCAAATCTCCAAAACTGGCAAAAGTGGTATTTGACCACACAGTCACTTCCTAGTGACGATTTTGCATAAACAAGAACCAAGGATGATTTTGTAACTCCCAATGTCTCTGCACACAAGCATACGATGCAATTTCTGTGGTAACTTTTCACCGACCTGTAGAACAGTGGTCGCACAGCATAAAACAGGGCCTTTTCCTGAGTGCATGCTGAAAACTTCCGCCTCCAAAATAGGCCCCGAAATGACCTCAAATAAAAAAAAACAGGGTCACCAAGGGCTAAAGCCCTTTCCCGCAGCATATACTGCCCTCTTGCTTCACCGCGAAGGGCGTCTCAACCTGAGACAATGCACTCCTGCACTTTCCGGCTATGCTACCTGCAGAGAATTGCTCCTACACCAGAAAAATGAAAGCAACACTGGTCTTCTTACCAGAACACCGCAAACTTGGCTTGCTTTCTTGAGCTCCTTACCACGAACAAGGCTCTGATACCATGTCAAGATTGTGGGAGAGAAGGAAGGAGTCTCACTTGTAGCTTTCTTGCTTGCACAATGGGGGAATACACACACAGGTGGAGGCTGAAAACAGTTTTTCTCTTCTTAGTTGTGTAAGCCAGAAAGAACTCTAGTACATAGAAGTAGAAGAACCCTATATATGGGTCTCAAACCAAACTCAACTAACTAAGGTGGCATACTAACTGAGCCACGAACTAGAGTAGATAAGGATAGCTGTCATCTAGCTATTATTCATGGGTGGTGTACCAACCGCATCTGCACAACTGACAAGTGGTGACATAAATGCACAACGGTCACCCTGGCATATCATGAGTGGAGCTCGATATCTCAACAAATATGCATTCCTCCCCATAAAGTAACTTGAATGGGGTGTGGCATGTGGCTCATTTAAATGTCCTGTTATATGCTCGCACTGCCACATATAACTTCTTATCCCAGTCTCATTTCTTCTCTGATAATATCTTTGACAAAATACCCACAAGATGTTTATTGGTACTTTCAACTTGCCCATTCTACTGCGGGTTACAAAGATTCGTCTTATTGTGATTAATATGCCACGCTTCAGTCAGGCTCTTCATCACCTTATTTAGAAAATGGGTTCCACAGTCTCGACACTAATTCCTTTGGTGGACCAAATCGAAAGATAATTTTCTCAAGCAGGAAGCTAGCAGTCTCCTTTGCATTGCACTTCTTCGTCACTCATGCTTCTAACCACTTCGTAAAATAGTCAGTTGCCATTATGATATATCTCTTCTATGTAGAAGATGATGGGTAATAGGACCCACAAAATCAATGCCCCACTTTGGTAGTATAGCCATAATAGGAGTCACTGGGCACTTCCTATTCTCCCTAATGTCATTCCTTTGATATATATCACATCTCTTGACATATTCAAATGAATCTTGGAAAATGGACGGCCACCAATATCTAGCTCTTAAAGCTTTTTGTGCAGTCAACCACCCAGCAAAGTGCCCTCCACAAGCAGATTCATGACACTCTTCTAAGATAAATGGAACCTTGTCAGGCATAACACATCGGCGATAAACATCATCAACCCCCTGTCAATATAGTGTTTGTACAATCAAGGAAAATTTCAAAGCTCGTTGTCTAATTTTGCTCTTTTCTGTTTTTGATAGTGTGTTATAGCAGCATACCAGGATGGAATGGAGGCCTTATCAATTTTAAAGAATCCCTCAATATCAATAACTTCAACCAAGATTTCATTTGGTTCCCCAAAATCCACAAGATATTCAACGATGCCTTGCAGCTTCGGTGGCTTACTCCTAATTTCATAATCAAATTCTTGTAAAGTAATCAACCATTTCGCTAAGAAATTAGGCAATTGTAACTTATTTAGCAACAATCTAAGTCCTTCTACCTTCATATAAAATACTGCCTTTTCATAGAGAATATAACGCTTGAAATTTTTGGTTGCAAACACCATCCCAAGCCACAATTTCTCCATGTAGGTGTATTTAAGTTCACATATCCCCAATTTATGACTAGCAAATGCTATTAGATGATCCCAATTCTCCTTCCAAATTTGGGCTAAACAATAACTAATGCTATACATTGTGGATGTTGAAAAAATATAAAAAATCTCATCCCCTTTTGGGTGCTTTCAGGACTAGTACTTTTGCCAATTATTGATTCACATCCTCAAAGGATACTTGACAAGGATCATTCCAAACAAACACATAGTTAAAAGATAATAGATTTGTCAATGGCAACGTTATTTCAGCCAATGCATTAATTTTAGAGATAATAACCTTTATCTTTTCAAGATCAGTCGCAATACCAATTGAACTAACCACATGACCCAATAGCAATCCATAGAGCACTCCAAAGACACACTTTCTTGGGTTAAGAGCAATGCAAAATTGCATACAATGCTAAAAAAACTTCCTTAAAATAATCAACATTCTTTCCCTTTATGGTGGCTGCCCCTAGATTGCCAATAAAGGTCTTCAACTCCTTGAGGGAAATATCACCAAAAGTCTTATCAATTGTATGTTGCTAAGAACCCGACCCATTGCATAATCCAAATGTCATCACATGATATGTAAAGGTATCAAATATAGTAAATAAATGTCATTTTCAACTTATTTTCCTTTGCAATAGCCATTTAATTATATCCAACAAAGTAGTCCATAAATGAATAGACATCCCGACCTACTAAATTAATCTAGAATCTGATCAATGAATGGTAGTGGATAGTAGTCTTTAACCATCAGTTTATTGAGCTCCCTAAAATCTACGCAAAGATGGATTTGATTATTCTCCTTTTTCCTGATAACCACTAGCAAATACCACTCCATGTATTGTACAAGAAATATCAGGCCAACCTTATGCAATTTTTGTAACTCCTCAAATAGTCCATCCCTTAGCTTAAAAGGCATATGCCTCACTTTCTATTGCACAAGACAACTACCTTCCTTCAAAGGAATACTATGCATAGGCAAACAGAGAGGAATACCCCCAAGCTCATCATAACTCCAAGCAAAGATGTTGTGGAATTCTTAGATCAAGGACACAATCCCTCCTCTCTTCTAGACTCAGCATAGCCCCTAATTTAATAGGTCATGGATCATTCAACATTTCGAGATCTAGCTCAATCACATCCACATCTCTTATTCCATCTTGGGCTTCAATCAGCTCATTTAGAGTCACCTGATATATATCCTCTGTAGTGGATCCATCTTTTGAATCATCACTTGTTTGAGCCAGATGGTTCCTCTAATGTATCTAATTATGTGACGAGGATAAAGGAGCTCTCTCACTTTGAAGAGACTCAAGATATGCATCTACTACCACACAACTGGTGCCTCTATCAAAAATCAAACAACCAACATGTATATCCACTTGATAGTTGGATTGCAAGATCCATGGCCTTCCTAACAATACTTGATAGCTTGGTGTAACGTGCCCATCTATCAATTGTCCAAGCACATTTTTAGGGTTCCATAAAGAGATGAATCTAAGCGACATTGCCTAGCACTCCCCATGGAATGTTATGAGGTTTGTTGCGAAAGGGTTTCTTGAGTCTGCTGCCTCACAAAGGAGCATTCACGAGACTGAACCCACTGGGATTGACATGAAATTAGGGTTCCTAGTGGGCAAGGTCTCTTGACAGCATTCTAGCGTCGAGACTTGGATATCCTATTTTATGCAGAGGTACCCAAGCCAAAGTAGACCCATACCACACTTGGTTCAAAGAGAATGGGAAACGAGAGGGATGCGCCGCTCAACCTCTCTGCCTATAGTAGGGTGTAGTCCCATTTTGGTCCCCTAGATGGCATGAATCAGGCTCTAACCTAACAATACCTAAAGGTCTTGCGAATGTAGAGCCCTTGTGATAAGCCTCCCAGTTCTCTAGGACCACCGTGCCATAGGACGGACCCGTCGGGGTTCCGCCCACCCGCTTCCCTCAATAGGCATTCTTTAGTTTTCTAATTAAGTCCTATCACATTTGTGTGTGACATTTAAAATCATCTTCCTTAATTAAGCCTTTTAGGGAACACGGTTTGTTCACGTAACTTATGGCACTAACATGAAAACAATTCAGATGGGTTCCTTCGAAGAAAACCTTATGTTTGCATTTTAACTGGGATACAAGTCTTGTCCAAAAAGGATGATTCTCGCAATCCGTGAGGATGCATCTTATTTCCTCCAAGTTTTTGCCCTTGCACTAGTAATAGGGCCTTGAGAAACCATCTCGAGTCACGTAGATTGTTTGACTAGGATCTAGAGCAAGGGAATTTACAAGCAGAACCCCACTGGCATCCAAGCATCCTCCTATGTTCAAATTAATCCACGGAGAGACCTCTCGTGGCATGTTTGGTCTACGTTCCCATCATGGTTATTTAGAACCCACTTGGATAGGGTTGACGGCTAGCTGGGGGTGGTTTGGCGCGCCCTTCATAAATTCAACTTAATTCATTATTCAAATTTCTTTTGTGAGCTTGGGTTATACAATCCTTTCATAGACAATGATTCTAGATTTACAAGCACAAAAAATAATGAAGGCGAGTGCTCAGGACATCTGCTCATGTGGAGTTCCCATCTTTGAATGCTTAGCATTCACCCTTCTTGGGTCTTTCTTGCCTTGGTATCAATTGCTATGACCTTTTAAGGGATAGAGAATACCCTCATTCTGACCCCATTTCTATGTGATAGGAGTGAGCAATTACGGTATTGGATTTATATCCGATAGTTTTTGGATGGTAGCTGTCCTAATTTGCTAGCCTTTAGTCCAGGGTTCTTGTCTTGGGATCATAGGCCTTAAATAATTCAACCTAGGATTTTAATTGGTTATTTGGTGACCATTTTTCTCCTTAGAACCTTATCGGGGATTCTAAGTTTACCCTAGGGTTTCATTCCCTTAAGAATAAAAGGTGAGAAGGATCAAAGCTTGCTTTGAAGTGAGCTATGGCGCAAAGCAAGAGCAAGAAGAGAGAGAGACACAAATAGGAACTCCAACAGTCACAATGTGTGACTGGGCCTTCCTTTATTCAAACTATCACTAAAAGAATAATGAATAAAGTGATGGTGACGGGTGCCCACCACCTGCAATGTGCAGTGGTGGAAGGTACTGTCAGTGTAGTAATACATGAGTGGCTAGGCAAAGGCACATTTATCCCCAACAACCTCCCACTTAAAGACAAATCTACCCCAGTGAGGAGTGAAAAGAAAAAGAAAAGATAGTACAATATACACATGTACAACAGGATGAGGAAAAATGACATCTCATCTAAGGCCCATCAATCTCGTTAGAAAGGCAAAGCGCTCAGTAGTGAGGCTTTTCGCGAGTAGATCTGCAGGATTTTTGTTAGTGGGGATCTTGACAAGGTCAAGAGACTTGTCCTCCATGACCCCACGTATGAAGTGATACCTCACCTCAATGTGTTTTGTCTTTGCATGAAAGACCGAATTCTTGGCTAGCTGAATAACACTCATAGTATTTGAATGCATCGTAGGTATAGTATCAATCCCAAGTTCATGAACCAAACTGCCTAACCATATGGCCTCCTTGCAAGCCTCAGTGGCTGCAACATACTCGACCTCAATGGTAGAGAGAGCTGTACACTTCTGAACCTTGGACATCCAAGAAACAACACCTCCAACATAGGTAAAGACATAGCCGGAAGTGGACTTCCTACTATCTACATGTCCTGCATAATTGGAGTCTATGTAGCCCACAACTCCTGTATCTTGGCTGCCATAGCAAATACACATATCTGTTGTGCCCTTCAAGTATCTCATGATACCCTTTATGGCATCCCAATGCTCTTTTCCAAGTGTAGCCATATAGCGTGCCACAACACCAACTGCAAAGGCAATATCTGGATGAATGGCTATCATGGCATACATAAAATTGCCCATGGCTGATGCATAAGGGATCTTGGCCATCTCAGCCTTGTGCTCATCTGTCTACAGACAATCGGCCAGTGAAACCTTCACATAAGAAGGTAATGGACAACCAATAGGCTTTACATCCTGCATGCAGAAACACTCAAGGACTTTATAAATGTACTCCCTCTATGAGAGGTAGAGTAGTCCCTGATGCTTACCAAGAATGTGCTTACCAAGAATGTGAGAGGCTTGTTCCAAATCCTTAATCTCAAAGCTCTTCTTTAGCTAAAATTTAAGAGCATCCAGCTCATCCTGAGCTTTCCTTGCTATCAGCATATCATCCACATAAAGCACCAAAATAAGCAAGGAGCCATCATGGGCTTTCTTTGTGTAAAGACACAGATCCATAGCACTCGTGCTATAGCCCTGTGAGACTACATAAAGGCATCGAACTTATGATAGCACTCCCTAGGTGCCTGATTCAAGCCATAAAGACTTTTCTTCACTTGCACACTAGGTGCTCCCTGCCAGGTGCTCCATGTATATCTCATCATGCAAATCCCATGCAAGAATGTAGTCTTAACATCCATTTGATACATGTCCAAGTCATGGTGCGCGGCTAGGGCCAAAACCAAGCGTCGGGTGGTGGTCATCTTGACCATAGGAGAAAAGACTTCATCAAAGTCAACTCCATGCTCCTGTTTAAAACCCTTAGCGACAAGTCTTGCCTTATAAGCTGGCTTGGGGTTTCTAGGGGTATTTTTCAGCTTATACACCCATTTGCATGGCAAAGCCTTCTTGCCCTGAGGCAATGCAACCAAATCCCAAGTCATATTCTTATGCAAGGATTCTATCTCAGACTATATAGCCCTCTCCCAGGAGTGACTTCACCCTTGTGCATAGCCTCATCATAGGTGAGAGACTCTCCTGCATTTGTAACCAAGACATAATGCATTGAGGGCTCAAATCTATCAAGTGGACGTTTGTCTCTAGTAGACCGTCTCACGACAAGCTTTGCGGCCAGTCCAACATCCTGGCCATGTGTACCAAGTGATGCTGCAGGCTGTCTAACTGGCTATGTAGGAGATCGTGGCTCCTCTTGGAATATAACCCTGTGTATCTCTACCACCTTCTCAGGCTACCTATGCATCTTGTCTTCATGGAAGACTACATTATGGCTGTGGATGACTTTTCACGCGTGTGGATCCTAGAGGCAGTAACCCATCTCGCCTGCATCTCCATAGCCAAGGAAAATTCATTTGACACTCTTAGGATCCAACTTAGTATGCTTGTCTTTGGGCACATGGCAGCATGCCTCACATCCAAAGACACGTAGATGCACATAAGATGGAGGTTTCTCAGTCCATACCTCCTCTGCAACCTAGAAATCCAAATCACTAGAAGGTGATCTATTTATGACATGCACAGCTGTACTGAGTGCCTCAGCCCAAAATCTCTGTGGTAAGCCTACATGGCTAAGCATATTGCGTACACGCTCTTGGATGGTTCTATTCATCCACTCAGCCACAAACCATTCTGGGGTGGGGTATAGGGAGCGGTCAATTGATGCTTAATACCCCTCTCGTCACATAGTTACTCAAAAGCAAGTGGCATATATTCTCCCCCATTGTCAATCATAAGGCATTTCGCCCAGTCTGATTCTTAACAAATGCAAGCCATCTCTGAAATATAGCCAAGACATGTGACTTAAGCTTAATGGGTTAAGCCCAGACTTTACGCAAAAAATCATCAATGAACATCACAAAATACTTTGCACCACCCATATACTAATAGGGCATGGGCCCACAAACATTTGAATGTACCAATTCCAAGGGCTCACTCATGTGTGTCGTAGGAGACTTCTTATGCATATTCCTAGTTTGTCTAGCATAAAGACAATGCTCACATGAATCAAAACATGCGTAGTCAAGGTCGATAAGTACTGCAAAAACTAGAAAGCATTTTCATTCCCTTCAAGGACATATGGCCCAAACGGGCATGCCAAAGAGATACATGTGGAATGGAACCCACTAACAAAACATGGTCAATAGAGGATCCATCAACTACAAGAGGATAGAGGCTGCAAGCTTTGGCACCTCTAGCAAGCACAAATCTGCCCCATGGGTGATCTTCCAGGTAGAATCTCCAAATGAAACATGAAACCCAGCATCATCAAGCTGCCTTGCAGACATAAGACTGTGTGTAAGAGCAGGTACATGAAGTACATCCTGTAACAAAAAAGTATTGCCAGTAGAGAACTACAGCCGTACATCCCTAATGCCAACAATAGCAAATGACCTGTCATCACCCAAGCAAACTCAACTAGAGACAGTGTAGGAGTGGAACCACTCACGGCATGGTGTAACATGAAATGAAGCACTAGAATCCAAAACCCAGCACTGTGCATACATAGAGTGAACATCGGTCAACGACATAGCATCACAAGAACTAGCTGCAAGTATGTACTCCCCATCGGAGTCATCGGTTTGCATGACATTTATCTCCTTGATTTTCACACTGGATTTTGTAGGCATAATGTTGCAATCACAGGACTTTTCCTGTACTTTGTCTTTCCCCTTCTCTTTGCGCTTCTCATTGCGTAACTCATGACACTATGGGCGTATATGACCCTTCTTGCCGCAATGATGACATGTCACATTAGCATTTCTCCCACGAGACTTGCTACACGACTTACCATGTGACTTAGACCTAGACTTCTACGAGTCTCTGCCATGGCCATTCCCACAATCATTCTTGCCATTACCATCTCTACCTCTAACAGTCAAAGCATGTGACACATGAGAGGCATCCATGTTCTTATGGTTGATCTCTTCCTATAGAAGAGCACTCTCTACATCAAGCAAGTTCAAAATAGTAGCAGGAGCACATAAGGTAGTGTGGAATACATCCTATGACTCTTAGAGTCCCAAGCAAAAAAAATGGAGTAACCTCATCATTAAAGGTAATACCTGTCAAGATTGTGGGAGAGATGGAAGGAGTCTCACTTGTAGCTTTCTCGCTTGCATAATGGGGGAATACACACAAAGGTGGAGGCTGAAACAGTTTCTCTCTTCCTAGTTGTGTAAGCCAAAAGAACTCTAGTACATAGAAATAGAAGAACCCTATATATGGGTCTCAAACCAAACTCAACTAACTAAGGTGGCATACTAACTGAGCCACAAACTAGAGTAGATAAGGATAGCTATCATCTAGCTATTATTCATGGGCGGTGTACCAACCGCATCTGCAGCTAATAAGTCGGTGACATAAATGCACAACGGTCACCCTGGCATATCACGAGTGGAGCTCAATATCTCAACACTCCCCCTTGAGCTCAATCCCGATTCCTGCACACCAAGCAGGTCTCTGAACTTGCGCAGCTTCTCTATGCCCAATGCCTTTGTAAATATGTCAGCTACCTGATCCTCTGTGCCGACATAAACTAGATCAATAAGACCTGGTAAAACTCTCTCTCGCACATAGTGATAATGCACCTCAATGTGCTTTGTTCTAGCATGATAGACTAGGTTATTTGCCAAGTGTATACTACTCATGTTGTCACAATAAATGACAACTGGCCCATCTGTAGACTGATGCATATCATAAAGTAGCTTATGGAACCAAGCTACCTCACATGCAGCCATTGCTGCACCTCTGTACTCAGCCTCTGTGCTCGACAAGGCAACTATAGGTTGTTTCTTGTTGCTCCAAGTAACTGCAGCACTCCCAAAAGAGAACACATATCCACTGGTAGATCGTCTATGAAAAATACTACCAGCCCAATCAGCATTAGTGTTGTTGAGATGACAAGCTCAACACATGCGGACATTGATGATGGACCGCCTGGTTAGATGGGTTCACACGTCTACACTTAGCACGTTGGTGGTCATTATGACTCTCACATGGCCACTGACTCATTACTTATTATATTCAGGTTGTTACACCTATTTACAGCTGGCATAGTTATAGTGCCAGTCGACTAGTGTAGTCGGTTATGCATTGTTTGACTTAGTAGGCCACTTTCCTTTTATGTTGTATCTTATCTATACTTTGTGTACATTGTAAAGAGTGTGGAAGAAGAAGAAGAAATCAGCAAGAAAACGTTTTGGCCTCCATCTCTCTTCTTGTCTCTTGAGTGAGCTTCTCCTTGTGCATTTTGTGTGTGTTCGGCGCAGGATCTTGAGCAACCCCCTCCACCACGCGATTCTTGACATGGTATCAGAGCCGCGCCATTGAGAGAGGCTGATTTCGAAGGTTGAAGCAAAGGAGAATAAGCAAGGTTCGAGCAAGCAAGCCACGGGTAAGAAGCTCTCCCATCCTTCAACTCTTTCTCTTCGATAGTGCCTGTGGAGGCACTGGAAGCAGGGCAGAGCGAAAATCTCAGATTATAGTGAGATTTGGTGTGCGCGAAGAGCACTATGTATTCTACAAATAAGCCCTTTAGGGCTTGCCCGCAGTTATTTTGGGCATCTGAGGCCGTTTCAGGCCCCGTTTTAGAGCCGCAAGGTTGCGGACAGCAATTTCAGGGTACGCTGTGACTTCGACTGTATTGACCGAAAGTGGGTGCGCAGGTTACAGATTTCAAATCTGTAAGTTCAAAGGTGTTTACCAGTGAGTAAACACAAGGTTTATCTGCAAACAGGTTGCAGATTGCATGTATTGTTGAGCAGACAGTTAAAAAGGCTGTCTAGTGTATTACTGTGAACTACAGGTCCAAGGTTGCAGAAGATTTACTTGCTGTTGGTATTAATTTTGTGATAATGGCAGAGAACAGTGGAAGCCCTATCATTGAGAAGCTCGACAAGAACAACTACCCTTCATGGAAGTTCCGTGTCACGAACTTCCTTATTGGAAAAGGCCTCTACGAGTTTGTTTCAGGTGAAGAAAAGGAACCGGAGATGAGTGATCCTCCAACTGTAGAAGAGACAAAGGCATGGAAGGAATGGAATGCAAAGGATAAAAAGGTCATGTATTGGTTGTCTGCAGTAATTGACAATAATATGCTGGGACACATTAGAAATGCAGAGAATTCATATGCAGCTTGGACCATACTTGAAAGTATGTTTTCTGTAAATACAAAGGCATGAAAGATTCAACTCAAGCAAGAGTTGAATACATTAAAGAAAGGGAAGATGTCTATCAACGAGTATGCACTGAAGGTAAGAAGCATTGCAGATGCATTGGCAGTGATTGATGCAATGCCCGATGATGATGATTTGGTGTCGTCTACCTTGGGTGGACTTAACAATGAAAAGGCTTGGAAGTCTTTTGTAACTTCTATATATGTCTGAAATCCATTTCCAGATTTCGATGAGTTGGTCTCCCTTATGATCACTGAAGAGATCAACATGCAGAGTGAGACATCTGAAAGAAGTGGTGAACAGGTCCAAGCTTTCTACTCCAATTCAAAAAGGGGACGTGGCAGGTTCTCTTCAAGAGGCCGTGGTATAGGACGTGGTAGTGACAACCAGCAAAACAGATTGAATCAGCAATTTGGCGATATGCAGGTTTCAGGAGGTCGTGGTAACTTTAGAGGCAGGGGGAGCTTTAGAGGAAGAGGTGGATGGCAAAACAGAGGTTCTAACAACTCTGGTATTGTGTGCCATTACTGTGGCAAAACAGGTCATATTACAGCCCAATGTTATGCTAAGAGAGATGATATCCGCAATGGTAAATTGCAACAAGGAAACTATGCATCGTCTTCACGACAGAATGAAGACAAAAATGAACGTTTGTTCATTATGCAATATATGTTGAATGCTGTTACAGGAAAGGGAACACATGAAGATGTTTGGTATGTTGATTCAGGTGCATCCAATCATATGACCAGCCATGCAGAATGGTTTGGAGAGATGCAGGATTTGCAGAATGCAGGTTATGTGCAGACGGGTGATGACTCATGCCACCCAATTTCACACATTGGAAAAGTTCCCTTGTCCTTGCATGATGGTAAGACAAAGAGTCTTTCAGATGTATTACATGTGCCATCTATTACAAAGAACTTGGTGTCAGTCGGTCAAATGGTAGAGCAAGGGCTGCAAGTCAGATTTAATGCAAAAGGCTGCTTTGTAGAAGACTTCAATGACAAGTGCAGGTTGGTAGCAAAGGGAAGTAGAGTTGGACGTATGTTCACTCTAGATGCTGTAATTCCTACTATGAATGCGGCTATGTATGCCAAAGGAAAAGGTGTTGTTGCAGACATTGAAATTTGGCACAAACGCATTGGACATGCAAATATACAAAGGCTGAAATTAATGCAGTCCAAAGGGTTGGTTACAGGTTTGCCTACATTTAAAGTTGCAGAATTTCAGAAGGTATGTGAAGCATGTCAGTTTGGTAAGCAGGCAAGACAACCCTTTTCACATGACAGAGATGTAAGCAGAAATATCCTTGATGTTGTACATATAGACATTTGGGGGCCTACACAAAATGTATCTCTTGGAGGTAGTTCATACTTCGTCACATTCATTGATGATTGTTCTAGAAAGCTGTGGGTATATTTTATGAAGGAAAAGAGTGAAGTGTTTGAGCACTTTAGAACCTTCAAGGCTGTAGTTGAAAGAGAAACATGCTTGAAAGTAAAGTGCCTGAGGTCAGATGGAGGGGGAGAGTACCTCTCAAATGAGTTCAGTGATTTTCTGAGGTCTCATGGGATAAAGAGACAGTTCACATGCAGGTATAGCCCACAGCAAAATGGGGTTGCAGAAAGGAAAAACAGGCATATTGCAGAAGTTGCACGCGCCTTGATGGCTGAAAAGAATATGCCTAAGCATTTTTGGTCTGAGGCTGTTCATACTGCTGTTTATATTATGAACATAACTCCCACAGCTGCAATTCATGGTATGACCCCCAAAGAATGTTTTATAGGTAAGAAGCCTGATGTTTCACACTTGAAAGTATTTGGCTGCATTACGTATGTTCATGTGCCAGATGAGTTGCAGAAGAAACTGGATCCAAAGGCTGAAAAGTTTGTCTTTATTGGATACTCTTTAGATCAGAAAGGGTATCGTTGTTACAACCCTGTCACATGTAAGTTTAGAGTGAGCATGGATGTCATCTTTGATGAAATGAGCAGTTGGTATGCATCTAGTGGTGATGCATTGGATGTTGATGATGATCATGACACTCATGTGCAAGCTGAAAGGCAAGAATCACGGACTCTTAGTGGACCAGAGACATCATCTGGTAGTCCTTGGTCTAGGAGACTAAGGAGTATCTCTACATCTTCGAGTGCATCTAGTAGCACTACAGGTAAAGACAAAGGAAAGAATAAAGTGTCAGAAGGCATTGATGCAGTTCTTGATGGAGACTCCAGTGACTCAGAGAGCTTGGATGATGAGCTTGGCATTCCTTCAGTGAGGACTCCAGGTGTGCAGAGAGCACGTGTTAATGCAAAGACTCCATTGAGTGATCCAGTAGTACGCAGGTCTAGCAGGGTGAGATACCCTGTTAAAAGATTTGGTTTTGAGGGTTATGCAGCTCACCATTATGCTTATATGGTGAAACTAGTTGAGGATGTTGAGCCCACATGTTTTGAGGAGGCTATTGGTCATGCTCATTGGGATGCAACAATGGATGAGGAGATGGCTGCATTAGAGGCCAATAATACTTGGGATCTAGTATCATTGCCGAAGGGAAAGAAAGCTATTGGATGTAAGTGGGTTTATAAGATTAAGCACAATGTAGATGGTTCTATTAGCAGGTACAAAGCTAGGCTGGTTGCAAAAGGCTATGCCCAGACATATGGCATAGATTATGATGAAACCTTCAGTCCAGTTGCTAGGATGGCAACTGTCAGATGTGTGATTGCTTTGGCAGCAGCAAAAGGTTGGAGGTTGTAGCAAATGGATGTAAAGAATGCCTTCTTGCATGGTGATTTGTAGGAAGAAGTGTATATGGATCAGCCAGCAGGTAATGAAGATTTAGAGCATCCCACGTATGTGTGCAGGTTGAAGAAGGCACTCTATGGGCTCAAGCAAGCACCTAGAGCATGGTCTGACAAGATTAGAGAGTATCTTGTCAATATTGGCTTTTATGTTTCTGATGCTGATCACTCACTTTATGTGAGAAAGGGAGATGCAGGTTTGGTCATCATAGTCATCTATGTGGATGACTTGATTATTACAGGTGATAGTAATAGTGGAATTGCTGAAGTCAAGGGCTGTTTGAAGATGAAGTTTGAGATGAAGGATTTAGGTGAGCTAAGGTACTTCCTTGGCATTGAGGTGATCAGATGTGATGATGGTATATGGCTGTCCCAAAGACAGTATGGCTTGGATATGTTGTCCAAGTATGGTATGACTGCATGCAAACCACTTTCAGTCCCGTTGGAGCAGAATGTAAAGCTGAGTGCTGATGTTGGGGATGAGATAGAAGACCCTACTATGTTCAGGAGGATAGTGGGGAGTTTGATCTACATGACCATTACAAGGCCAGACTTGAGCTACGTTGTTGGTCTTGTGAGTCAGTTTATGCAAGTACCTAGAAAGCCACATTTGGATGCAGTCAGACGCATATTGAGATATGTGAAGTCCACATTAGATTATGGACTTTTCTATGAGGCAGGTACAGATGTACAGGTGTTTGGATACATAGATGCAGATTGGGCTGGTAGTATGTCTGATAGAAGATCTACCAGCGGATACATGTTCTCTCTTGGTAGTGCAGCAGTTGCATGGAGCAGCAAAAAGCAATCTACAGTTGCTTTGTCGAGTACAGAGGCTGAGTATAGAGGTGCTGCTGTTGCAGCATGTGAGGTAGTATGGCTGCAAAAGCTATTGGATGATTTGGATGTGCAGGTGGAAGGTCCAGTTGTCATTTATTGTGACAACATGAGCAGTATACAGTTGGCTAGGAACCCTGTGTTCCATGCCAGGACAAAACATATTGAGGTACACTACCACTTTGTGAGAGAGAAGGTACTAGCAGGTGAGATTGACTTGGTGTATGTCAGCACACAGGATCAGATAGCTGACATCTTCACGAAGGCATTGGGTACAGAGAAGCTTCAAAAGTTTCGAAGCTTACTTGGAGTTGCAGAGATGCAGTTGAGCTTGAGGGGGAGTGTTGAGATGACAAGCTCAACACATGCGGACATTGATGATGGACCTCCTGGTTAGATGTGTTCACACGTCTACACTTAGCACGTTGGTGGTCATTATGACTCTCACATGGCCACTGACTCATTACTTATTATATTCAGGTTGTTACACCTATTTACAGCTGGCATAGTTATAGCGCCAGTCGACTAGTGTAGTCGGTTATGCATTGTTTGACTTAGTAGGCCACTTTCCTTTTATGTTGTATCTTATCTATACTTTGTGTACATTGTAAAGAGTGTGGAAGAAGAAGAAGAAATCAGCAAGAAAACGTTTTGGCCTCCATCTCTCTTCTTGTCTCTTGAGTGAGCTTCTCCTTGTGCATTTTTTGTGTGTTCGGCGCAGCATCTTGAGCAACCCCCTCCACCACGCGATTCTTGACAAGTGTATCCATGCAACTGTATCTGAACCCCAGTCTCATAAAATAGTCTATACTACAATGTGGACTTCACATACCTGAGTATGCATCTAGCCGCATCCAAATGTGGTTTCCTTGGAGCCTGCATAAACTAACTTACCAATCCAACAGCATAGCTCAAATCTGGCCTGGTAATAGTCATATAAATCAAACTTCCTACTATGCGTCTGTACATAGTAGGGTCTTCGAGAAGCTCACTTGCATCTACGCTCAACTTCACATTCTACTCCAAAGGAACTGAAATAGGCTTAGAGCCTGTCATCCCATATTTGGACAGCATGTCCAATCCATACTGCCTCTGCAAGAGCCATATCCCACTTGGTGATCTAATCACCTCAATGCCCAAGAAAAAATGCAGCTCTCCCAAATCCTTCATCTCAAACTTCTGCTTCAATAGCATTTTCACATGAAGGATATTTTCATCACTATCACCTGTGATAATCAAATCAACATAAATGACAAGCAGCATAATACCTTTCTCTGTTTTTCTCACATAAAGTGAGAAATCTGCCTTGAAAATCTGAAAGCCAATAGTGACAAGATACTGTCCTATCTTGTCAGACCATGCTCTAGGTGTTGCTTCAAGCCATACAAGGCTTTTTTCAACCTGCAAACAAACTCAGGATGAGCAGCATGCACATAACCTGGTGGCTGCTCCATATAGACCTCTTCTTGCAAATCACCATGCAAGAAGGTATTCTTTACATCCATCTGATGTAAAGACCATCCTTTTGATGCAGCCATAGCAATGACTGCTCTTACGGTTGTCATCCTTGCAACTGGACTGAATGTTTCTTCATAATCAATGCCATATGTTTGTGCATACCCCTTGACTACTAATCTTGCCTTGTATGTGTTCATAGAACCATCTGCATTGTGCTTTACCTTATAAACCCACTTACAGCCAATTGCATTCTTATCTTTAGGCAAAGGTACCAATTCCCATGTAGCATTTGCTTCCAAAGCATCCATTTCTTCATCCATGGCTTTCTCTCATTTTTCTTTTCCCATGGCTTGCTCAAAAGAAGTGGGTTCTAGTTCCTGTATCACTTTGACTATATAGGCATAGTGAATGGCTGTAAATCTATCATATTTCATCCTATCCACAGGATACCTAGCTCTGGTAGACCTGCGCAAAGTAGGCTCACTTCCAGATGCTCTCAAAACATCCATGGTCTTCCTTACTCCAGGTGTAACAATAGAAGGAATACCCAACTCATCATCAATGCTCTGTTCTGAGCCACTGGATTCGCCATCCACATAAGAGTGACCTGCATTCACATCAAACATGGGCTGATCTACCTTCTCTTTTCCTTTTTGTGATACCTGCATACCACTATCTGCATTGCTTTGAGAAGATTCTCCTAATCTCAATCTGCCTGTCCATGGCAAAGAATGTGAACCACTGTTAGAGGACACTCCAGGTCCACTAATATCTTGTGACTGCTGCTGTGAATTCTGTGCAGCATTACCATTTTGTGCATCTACATTATCAATCACATTTACTGGTTTATACCAGCTACTCATCTCATTAAAAAAAACATCTCTGCTCACTGTAAACTTACGACTAGAAGGGTTATAGCATCTATACCCTTCTGTAGAGAGTAACCAATAAAGATGCACTATCCAACTTGGATCTCAACTCATCTGGCACATGAACATAGGCAATGCAACCAAAAATTTTCAAATGAGAAATATCTGGTTTCCTACCAGTATAGCTCTCCTCTGGAGTCATGCCATGTATTGCTGCAGTGGGAGTCCTGTTCATTATGTAGACTGTTGTAGCAACTGCTTCAGCCCAATAAAAATCTGGCAGGTCTTTTTCGTTGAGCATGGAACGATATACCTCTCCAATATGCCTGTTTTTTCTTTCTACAATTCCATTTTGTTGTGGGGTATGACTGCATTAATATTTCTGCTTTATGCCATGCTCCTGTAGGAACCTTGCAAACTCATTTGAGAGGTACTCTCCTCCTCCATCTGACCTTAGGCATTTTATTTGCAGGCCTGTTTCTTTTTCAACCATAGCTTTAAGAGTTTTGAAATACCCAAACACTTCACTTTTCTTTTTCATAAAATACACCCAAACTTTTCTGCTATAGTCATCAATAAAAGTGACAAGATAATGACAGCCTCCAATAGATGCAGCTTTAGTAGTCCACACATCAGAGTGGATTAATTCCAATGGTTTCTTACTCTCTTGAACATGTCTAGGAAATGGTTTCCTTGCCCATTTTTCAAATTGACAGGCTTCACATATGTTATGCATTTCTGCAACCTTGAATTTAGGCAATCCTGCAACAATATTTTGGGCCTGCATTGATTTAAGTCGCTGTACATTAACATGACCAATGCGTTTATGCCAAATATCAATATCTGCAACTACACCGGTCCCGTGTACAAACATTGCTGCACTCAATTCAGGCATGTCTGCATCCAACGTAAGCATTCTGCCCTTCTTCTTTCCTTTTGCTATTAAGCGACCTTTATTTTTCATATCCTCAACAAAGCATCCATGAGGATTAAATCTGACCTGCAAGCCCTACTCAACCATTTGATCAACAGAAACCAGATTCTTGATGATATTCGGGACATGAAATACATCTGATAGGTATTTCTTTTTCCCATCCTGCATAGACAAAGGAATTTTTCAAATTTGCACAATAGGATGTGCAGTATCATCACTAGTCTTCACAAATCTTGGTTTTTCCATTTTCCTTGCATCCTGCATCCATTCTGCATGACCTGTCATGTGGCTTGACGCACCTGAGTCAACATACCACACTTTGTTGCTTTATTCTGCACTTGTCACAGAATTATTCATGTGCTGCACTATAAACAAATGCTCATTTCTGTCATCACCCTGTCTACTAGAAGATGCATAATTCCCTTTTTGCAATTTTCCATTCATGATGTCATTCTGCTTTTTATAGCAGTCTTTAGCTATATGACCCATTTTACCACAGTAGTAGCATTCAACATTGCTGTTTGCATTTTGGCCTCTTTGCCATCCACCACGACCCCTTTGGCTCCCTCTGCCTCTAGAGTTACCACGTCCTCCTTCATAGGACTGGTTTTCTTGAGTTTGCTGCATATTCTGATTTCTACCACCGCCTCCAGATCGGCCTCCTCTACCTCTGCCTCTGCCTCTTCCAGCATTTGAGTAGAAGACAGTTTCTTTTGAAGTTGCTCCTAAAGAAGATGCACCACCATTTCTCTGCTCCTTAGAAATTAGAAGAGCAATCAACTCCTCAAAATCAGGAAATCTTTCACGGATGAAAATGGATGTTCAGAACTGTGCATAATCCTTTCCTAGACCATTCAAGGTCACAGAAACTAAATCATCATCTTCCACTAGCGACCCAATGGAAGCAAGTGCATCTACAATCTTCTTCACCTTCATGTGGTAGTCATTGATGCTCATACTTTCTCTTTGCACATTGTGCAACTCTTGCTTGAGCTGCATTTTCCTGGCTTGCGTATTTGTGCTATACATTTTTGACAAAGTATCCCATGCCTCCTTTGGTGTACTTGCATCCTGAATATGCACAATCATAGAGTCTAAAATACTGATAGATAGCCAGTATATAACTTTTCTAGCTCTCTCATGCCATCCTTTAAATGCTTGCATTTGCTGTTGATTGGGAACATTAGGAAGAACTGGTTCTTCTTCACTTTCTACAACGAATTCCCAATATCCCTTTCCCATAAGGAAATTTATCATTCTAAACCTCCATGCTTGGAAGTTGTTCTTGTCAAGCTTTTCAGTGACAATCTGTGAAAGAGAATTAGACGCCATTACAGAACACTGGAAATAATTCTGTCACTGCAAAAAACATAGCTTCAGCCTCACAAGGGCAAATCTGCAAAACTAACGAAAGTGGTATTTGACCACAAGTCACTTTCTAGTGACGATTTTGCATCAACAGGCAACAAGGATGATTTTGTACCTCCCAATGTCTTTGTGCACAGGCATACAATGCAATTTCTACGGTAACTTTTCACCTACCTGTAGAACAGTGGTTGCACAGCAAAAACCAGGGCCTTTTCCTGAGTGGTTGCGGAAAACTTCCGCCTCCAAAACAGGCCCCGAAATGGCCTCAAATTAGAAAAACAAGGCAACCAAGGGCTAAAGCCCTTACCCGCAGCATATACTGCCCTCTTGCTACACCGCGAAGGGCGTCTCAATCTGAGACAATGCACTCTTGCACTTTCTGGTTGTGCTACCTGCAGAGACTTGCTCCCAAAACAGAAAAATGAAAGCAACACTGGTCCTCTTACCAGAACACCGCAAACTTGGTTTGACTTCTTGAGCTCCTTACCACGAACAAGGCTCTGATACCATGTCAAGATTGTGGGAGAGATGGAAGGAGTCTCACTTGTAGCTTTCTCGCTTGCACAATGGGGGAATACACACAAAGGTGGAGGCTAAAACAGTTTCTCTCTTCTTAGTTGTGTAAGCCAAAAGAACTCTAGTACATAGAAATAGAAGAACCCTATATATGGGTCTCAAACCAAACTCAACTAACTAAGGTGGCATACTAACTGAGCCACAAACTAGAGTAGATAAGGATAGCTGTCATCTAGCTATTATTCATGGGCGGTGTACCAACCGCATCTGCAGCTAACAAGTCGGTGACATAAATGCACAACGGTCACCCTGGCATATCACGAGTGGAGCTCGATATCTCAACAATACCTTGCAAAGTCAAGTTCTTGAGAATAGCATGGAACTAGCTCAAATGAGGAAATATTGTCATATTCTCCTTCATGCGCAGGTCCATAAGTTGCTTTAGCCAAAACATTTGACTTGCTGGACTTTTCTTGTCATAGAGGTTATTAATATTATCCCAAAGTTGCCAAGCACTTTGTGCTTCCTCAACCACATTGTAGTGCACATGTTCAGTGAGAGACAAGATAAGGGTGGACTTGCATAACTCATCAAGATCATCCCATTCGTCATCAATCATAATTTTATGCTGCTCACCATGCATCCTTAGTGGCTTTATCTATGATTTCTACACCAATACTTGCCAAACTTGGCTCTTCCAATAGGCATAATTCGTATCATCAAGCTTAGTGATATTGAAGATAGTACTATTAGTGGAAGAAGAACCCATAATGCAGTCCAAAACAGTGCAGACAGTTCAAAACTGCTTGCTATTTTCTATTGTAAACAGCCAAAACACTACCAAAACAAGGCAAAATGACCAAAAACTGATAGCTAATGATGCTGCCCACAAAGTACCATCAAAAGTACATAAAATCAGGATGATTCAGCATGAAAAATACACATTAGTCCATACATAACTACTTGCTATAATAAATTATAGCCAGGTACAATGAGAGCAAACTATAGGCAAAATCAATGCACCAAGTCAACTACTGGTTGTCAAAGCATAACCAGCATCAATCGGGCATAAGTCAACATATGATAGTCATACGAACATTGACCAAACACCCAACATGTCAAACAAATTTGTCAATAAGCCAGTACACCCCCTGTGTAATAGGGAAAAGTGTACACAACACTAGCAAGACTTGACACAAAGAGGTGTATGCTCAGGGAGTGAGAAGCCCATATCAGCCCAAGTACATGTATGCAGACCATGGTATATCAACCATGCAACATCCAAGTGAAGAAGATTCCGGTCTCAGAAGACTCAAAGCTCAATAGCATAAAACACCTGCTCAATGTTTGTCAAGCATCCAAAGATGCTCCCACTAGCACAAGATCCATATAGATCAAGCCAAGAAGCTCAAGAAATGCATATGAGAGCACCAGTGACGAAAGCTCCAAGACCAAACATCAATAAGATATCATGACCATAAAGGCTCTGTAGCCTCCAAGTAGAGCATCCATAGATATCAACTATTTCCCACATACAACTCTGGCAAGCCAAGAAATATCCCAAGTAATTTCCGGGAAGCCACATGCAAGACAAGACAAGGCACTAGTAGCAATCGGCTCCAAACAATGTAATTAGCATGTAGTAATGGCATAGGCCAAGCATGTCAAGACTGGTCAGACATAGGTAACACACATGCCATATGTACATCCAAGACAAAGCATCAAATGCATTCCAAATCTAAGCTCAAGCTCAAATAAAGATCTAGAACCAAAGACAAGCTCAATGTCATTCCACGAAGGTCAATACTTCATTGCATATCCCAAAGACATAGCCCGAAACCAATTGGCATAACCAAACATGAAGTAATAAGCTTCAGATCACTGTTGTATAGCAGTGATTTACTATTCAAAATTTAGTATTTTCAGCAAGAAAATTAGTTCAAAATGATGACATAACATCTGCCTTGCATCCCCCAAACAATCGGGCATTAATAGATACCAAACCAGCTAAGTAGAAGTGCCCAAACAAGCATAGCATTAGATGCCAATGTTACTTCTGCATAACATGACTATGGGACTACTATAAACAGTCCTGGGAATGTACAAATCAGACCCAAATCTGATGCCAATGATCAAGGAGGCTTCAACACATGTTAGAGATCATTGCCAAGTGCATTGCCAAGCTTGAAGAAGCATGACAAAGCCATCATTGAGGAGTAGGTAAGCTGCTATAGTATGCTGTCCAGATAAGCCAAAACATGGTGCAAATTTGCTGATGTCTCCTTCTGCTACTGTGGATCCACATGGCCTCAATGGTAGTGATTAGAGGCTCCAGGGGGTGCCCATGGAGGCACACAACAAGCCTCAAGTGCCCAAATACAAGAGGGAGCAAGATACAAGATCCAAGGGTTTGCAGTATGGCTGCCTTGATTATCTACAACCTGAGAGTTGAATAAAAGCACATAAAGAACACTTCAATACCTCTATAGCAATGCCTTGAGGGTGTCTCAATAGTTCGAGAAGGTTCTCGGGAAGCTAGGGAGTGATGGGAGCTCCGAAAGGTCGGCTATGGCTGCCGGGAAGTAAAAAAAATAAAGAACTCCAATGCTGTAGATATTTGAATGGAAGCTAAGAATGCCATGAACCAAGCTTGGGAAGTTGGGAAGCCTTGCTCTGATACCAATTGAAAGGTGAGAAGGATCGAAGCTTGCTTGGAAGTGAGCTATGGCGGAGAGTAAGAGCAAGAAGAGAGAGAGAAACAAATGGGAACTCCAATAGTCACAATGTGTGACCGGGTCTTCCTTTATTTAAACTGTCACTAAAAGAATAAGGAATAAAGTGACAATGACTGGCGCCCTCCACCTGCAGTGCACAGTAGCAGGTACTATCAATGTAGTAATACTTGGGTAGCTAGGCAAAGGCGCCTTTACTCCCAACAAAGAATACATAACATAAACTTTTGTTCATTCCTTCCGTAAGCCAAGAGCAAACTAGGTCCTTTGCAATCCTTGAACAGATGTGAGAATTAAATGACAAGTGGCGAATGGTCATTCTTTCTTGTGGATAGGACACTCAAGTTTTTTTGTATTGACATTGAGTTGTATCATGGTTAAAGATGATCTCTCCAAGGGTGTTTTGGACTTATCGCGGCTAGTTGTAGGATAGAGACCAATGAGTGTGTTTACTTGACTCTAAGTCAACCTATGATCGTAGCAATAAATTGACTTATGTACAATTAAACCCTAAATAAGTCAAATTAAACCCTAGCCCTACGTATCATATAGAGTTTTTTTAAATCAAATTTCCTCATGCAATTAAGTTTAGCAATTCACATGCGCATCTTAAATCTATCTTTTAAGATGAATCCCTATGTTGTAGTGCAACCAAAACTATCCATGATGCCACACAAATCTAGATGCGAGTCTTTCTTGAGTTGATGATGCAATGCAGAGCTTCTATTCTTGGAAATTCATTTCAATGCACTTATGCAAATCATAAATTGTGAGTTGTATTTTTCGTGTGCGAGGAATATGAGATCATCATGCCTAGTGCAAATGTGAGCTATTTCCCTTTAAACGTTTATAGGATGTCATCGTCTTGCACGGTCTTGCATATTTATATAATTAGTAACCTAAGATGCACTTGCTAGAATTTGAGCCTAATACTCGGTTTAGTATTGCAACAACCCATAGAAACTTAGTCTATTCGTGGAAACTCATGATCATCATGAACTTGATTCAAGCCTTTACACCTATCTTTCTAGTTATGCAATTTACGCGATGCAAAAGTGTGATTTCTTTCTAATGATGACTATGCTTTACCATCCCATTCATAGGGCTTGACATCATAAAGGTACTTGGTTTTGGAGTGTCGAATAAGTGTTTATATCCGATAACCCGTTTTTTAGTTCCTTTTACCTCTCAAGTGTTGAGATTCAGCAATCACACTCACTAAACAGCCTCTTTGTGTGGAGCTTCAGGGCTAAGGACATGCAGGCTTACCTATCCCATATGCATAGTGTTGCCTACTACAGTTTCCTACTTTCCTATAAAGCATTGTACTTGCTTCCTTTTCTTAATGCAATGATTGTACTCTTTTCTTTTCAGTGAAGTGTCAATGTCATTGTCCACATACACAAGATTGTGTTTATGAGTCCAAGTCTCAATCTTGGAACCTAATTCACTTGTGTAACAAATAGTGTCTGTGTCTTCTCCATCATGAGTCCACACTTCTCATTCCATCCACCATAACTCCCTGCCATGCTCTAGATCCCGTATCTCTCACATGGTATCAGAGCACACCTGAGCATGGCTTAGCATGTTTCAGGTCCTCTCTCTACTCTCTTAGTCTCTCATAATCTCTATCCAGCTCAGCTCAAGTGTTTGACTTCATCTCCAACTCCATTTTCACTCTCTACCCCTTGGCAGCCATAGCCAACTTGCAACCTACCTCTGTTGGAGGAGCTAGATCTCCACTTACAGGGCATATCTTCACTTGCTTTCTTCTGGATAAATGATCCTTGACTCAAGGCGCTGCATCCTGTCACTTCAAACACCAACACTGGTGACCCACAGATCCAACATTGTGTGATTCGTCAGTCGCAGTTCGTACAGCCCAATGTCCATCTGCGCAGCGCGATCCGTCCTGGGTCTTTAGGGCTTTTGAAGCCTATCACTTAGGCTATCTTCAGCTTGAATCCTCAAAAAACCAGTCGTGCAGAAACCCTAAAAAAGAACACCATAGCTTTGAGCTCAAGCTCCTCTCTCACTTCACCTTCTCTCTCCTGCCACTTAAATCCAGGAGGGGACATCTCACTAAGCTACTAAATTTCTCAACAAGACAAGCATCAAATCAAGGAGGGGAGATCTGTGAAGCATTTTTGAAGAACCATTGAAGATTTGAAGACTCAAGGAAGAAGATACAAACATAGTGTCCAGTGACACTCATCTAGTGCTCTTAGCACTTGTGTCTTGTGACACAACCAAATTTACTGCAAACTGAGAATTTTTGGAAACTGATTTGCTATTGATCTTGCAACCTCAACATGGGAAAAGACTCTCCAAATGCTCGATTCAAAGGAGTCGGGTTCCACACTTGGCAAACCCGCATCAAGCTCATCCTGATGAAGAAGGGTCTTTGGGCCATCACAAATGGCAAAGAGAAGAAACCTCGAGATGCGGACCTTGCAGTTACTTGGCAGAAGAATGATGACAAGGCACAAGCCATCATCAAACTGGAATTGGATGACATCTACATTCATCATGTGGATGCCTGTGACACGTCCCATGACACTTGGGATAAATTGGATACTCTATTTGGTGCACAGTCAAAGTCGTCTAAATATGGTCTATTAATTGAATTTTTCCAACTTGATATGAAGCCTCATACATCCCTAGCATCCCATCTAAACTACATGGAAAGCCTGCTAGCTCAACTTGCAGGAATAAAGCTAAAAATGGATGAAGATGTTTGTATTGGTGTCTTGCTAAAAAGTCTGCCTCCTGCCTATGATAATGTATCAACCACTCTAACCAATATGCCTGATCCTCAACTTGTTGATATTAAAGCCTCTTTGTTAGAAGAAGAAAAGAAACTTAAAAGCAAAGAAGAGCCCAGCACTTCAAAGGATGAACAAATGTTATATGTAAACAACAGATACAAAGGTAAAAAGGAACTGCTCTTCTGTGACTTTTGCAAAAGGACCGGACATACTGAGAAGTTCTGCCATGCAAGGAAGAGGTCCCAAAAGGCATATCTTGCAGCTGTGAAAGAAGAAGAAGACCATGGATCAAAAGATGAAGAAGAAGATGAAGATGAAGACCACCAGGATCGGAAGGACAAGACTCTTAGTCCTTCTACTCTCATAACTCTGATAGACTGTTTTAAAAGCCTTGTATTTCCTTTCCCTAATGATTTCTGCCATAAGCTTTGTAAACTCCTCATGTAACTTGGCATTACAGTCCCTGTACACTTTGTGAGGCCCCTGTTATAGCCTCTAGATGTCCATCATGTTTTGGTGCCCACACTTAGCCTTTTCTGTGACAGCCTTTGGTGTCTACCATGTTTGTGGTGTGCCCACACTTTGCAGGTGGTTCTCATTACAGCCTCTACACACTTTGTGCCTTTCTAGTTGTGATTGAGGAGGGGTGTTGAGATTCAGCAATCACACTCACTAACCATCCTCTTTGTGTGGAGCTTCAGGGCTAAGGACATGCAGGCTTACCTATCCCATATGCACAGTGGTGCCTACTACAGTTTCCTACTTTCCTATAAAGCATTGTACTTGCTTCCTTTTCTTAATGCAATGATTGTACTCTTTTCTCTTCAGTGAAGTGTCAATGTCATTGTCCACATACACAAGATTGTGTTTATGAGTCCAAGTCTCAATCTTGGAACCTAATTCACTTGTGTAACAAACAGTGTCTGTGTCTTCTCCATCATGAGTCCACACTTCTCATTCCATCCACCATAACTCACTGCCATGCTCTAGATCCCGTATCTCTCACATCAAGCATGCCAAAGATAGTGCATAAATCTAATGCTCTATGAAAAAATCAATAAAATCCTTGATTTCAGTGTGCACCAATGTGTAATCTTTTTGCAAATTGTTCATTCTATAACATGCCATAGTGCAATAAATCACAATTCCCAACATGATTTTATAATACAACCTAGTTGGTGGTTAGCTATCATAGATTTTTGCATGAATACTTCTCCCTACCTACTGTAGTCGATCTACATTTCTAAAAGTTACCCACTAGAGTAAGATTTATGGAATGCACTTGGTTACCAAGTGTCACAGTTCCTTGACCCGTAGCTCCAAACACCATATTAGAGAATATGGAAATTTCCCATAAGTTTGGGACACGTGTTGATTTGTCATAACTTGAACACTACAACTCCAAATCTAGCACTCTATAGCTCAATAGATTCCATTTTTCAAGAACTTTCCAATGATAGGTCACATTACATGGTTTTGAGAAACTTATGGGCATGTTACTCAAGTGCCACCTTTTTAGTATTCAAAAAATGGAAATTGGGAGATTTCCAAACTCACTAATATTGTGTTTCCATCAGTTGATGTGGGATTCACTCTCGATTGGACCTTACTTTTATTGGGAGGCATCATATAGTTCGGCCTTTCCTTCGTAGATACGGACATGGGCTACTAAGGAGTTGACTCCTCGTTGGAGGACGGCCATGGGAACCCTCTCAAAGAGAGGGGGAGGAAGCTTGGAAGCTTCTAAGGAGATTCCCCCTCTCTCTCTCCCTCTCTCTCTTTCCTTGTCCCTTAGTGCCCTCTCTCTCTTCCTCTCTCTCTCTCTCTCAGTCAGTTAGTCTCTCTCTCTCTCACATTCAGTCTGATAGCAAGGGGAGGAAAAAATGAGGTGCCCCTCTCTCTCCTAGGGGGAATTTTATAGCATTATAGGGGGGTAGGGAGGAGGAATGGTGTGGCATGGAGCCCCCCCTTATCTCCACTAGGTGATCAGGTGGGCCATTGCCATGCAGAATATGGTTGAGGGGGGGAGAAGGGATACTCGTCACGCTTGTTGCCTCCCTCCATAGCCTCTCTGCTCACCATGTCATCTCATCCTCTCCTGGTATCGATGGCCACTATAGCTCCCCCTCCCTTTGCCAGTTGGCAGCACCAAGAGGGGGGGTATTTTAAAAAAATCATTTAATTAAAAAGGGGGGGTATTACATCCTTCCCGCCTTAAGGGATAGATATTTCCTCATCTTGAAGGAAATTGGGGGTATTTTTGGTTGAGAGTACTCTCATCAATCCATGCGACATCTTCTTCTAGATAGTCCTTCCACTAGATGAGGTACTCTTTGAGAGTTCTACTCCTCAATTTCTTTTCCTGAATGTCTAAGATTCTATCTGACCAGAGCTCAAGGACTACTTGGCTTGGCATTACAACTTGTTGATCATTGAGTACATGTATAGGATTGAATACACATTTTTTTAGTAGGCTAACATGAAATACATTGTGAACCTTTACGTTCTTGGGGAGTTGGAGTTTGTAGGCATTGGGCCCTAGGCACTTGAGGATCCTATAGGGCCCACAATACCTTGGACTCAATTTCTTAAATTCTCCCAAGGATAAGGATCTCTTCTTGGGTCGTACACAAATAAAAACCATATCTCCCTCTTTGAAGAGTCACTCTTGTCTATTTAGCTCTGCATATGCTTTCTATCTATCCTTGGTGGCTCTAATGTCTTGTTTGATGGCCTTAACTTGCTCATCCATTTCCTCGAGCATTTTCTTGGAAGCTTCTACCCTTAAGGTAGGATCTAAAAAATTCAATGGAGTACGACAATCATGCCCATATAATGCTTGAAAAGATGTCATTTGAATGCTTTGTTGGTAAGAAGCATTATAGGCAAACTTTACCAATGGTAGATATTGGATCCACTTTCTAGGTTTGAGATAGCAATATGCTCTAAGAATATCTTTAATGACTTGGTTGACCCTCTCTATTTGGCCATCAGTTTGAGGGTGATAGTCTATACTGAAATAGAGTTGAGTTCCAATGGCCTCGAATATCCCTCTTTAAAAGTGAGATGTGAAGAGGGAGTCATAGTCACTAATGATCCTTCTAGGAAACCCATGGAGCGTGAATATCTCCTTGATGAATAATCTGGAAATATCTGAAGCTTTATAGTTTGTATTGGGCTGGAATGAGGTGTGCAACCTTGGTGAGTATGTCTACTATAACCATAATTGAATTATATCCTCCTTGAACTGGGGGTAATCCAACAACAAAGTCCATGCTGATAAATTCCCACTTCATTTGGGGAATGTCAAGAGGTTGCAGCTTCCCAAGCATCTTGACATGTTCTGCCTTAATGCATTGGCAAGACAAACTTTTCGTGACATATTTGAGTACGTCTCCCTTGAGCCTTTCCCAATGGTAGCTCTTTCTGACTGTGTTGAGGGTCTTGACATATCTAAGATGGCCTAAAAAGGGGGAGTCATGTGCTTTCCAAAGTATTCTCTGTTTGAGTTTCTTGCTTGAGGGTATGCATAATCTTGTCCTAAAATAGACAAGTCCCTCATTGACAAAGATATCTTGATACTTGACCTTAAGTCTGGGGTTTTGTTCCTTTCCCAAAATCTCATCTATCATCTTTAGATATTCTGGGTCATGGCTAGCTTCCTCCTTAGCTAGCTCAAGGATAGGGTTGGGAGGCATTGATACCATAGTTGCTAATGCTTTCACCTTTGAAGGTTCCTCCATAATAAGAGAGTTGAGGAATGCCTTATGACTTAAGGCATCAGTGACCACATTCTCTTTACCATGCCGATACTTGATCTGAAAGTCATATTCCTAGAGAACCTCAATCCAACATCGTTGCCTCATGTTGAGGTCGGTTTGTGTGAAGATCCATTTGAGGCTCTTATGGTCCATGACCAAAGAGAACTTGTTGCCAAGCAAATACGTTGCTCTTCCCCTCATCTCCTGGCGAGTTTAACCCCAATCTCCTCGCAAGTTTAACGGGCATCTTCCTTCAAGTTTAACCCCCATCGCAATCAACAAGATTCACCCCAACACACCATCTCTCCGATGAGAGAAAGAGAGAGAAACATTTATAAGTTGAAAGTATGGCCCCAAAATGATGGGAGACATGCACCAATGGTAATCCTGCATCCAACAATGGAGCCATCAGCCAGGGCATTTTTTGCAAATATGAATACGATATTGAGTACGGATAATTCATATTCAAATATCCAGGTACTAATTGCCATCTCTGCTATTCATTGAGGCATAGGCTATATCGCCTTGGCATGTGCATGAGTTCATTTTAATAAGTAACCCGAAATTATTTTTCAATAGCTAATGAACTCGTAGGGGATTTTAGGATATTTCTTTTCGTAACCATAGATGATCTCACATAGATTTATGGATATGATGCATTGAGGTTCGCACAAACCCTTGTAGCCAAATACAATCATTGCAACCCAGGGCTATGTGAAAAAAATCATACGTAGCATAAAGAGAATATAAGGTTACTTCAGGGTTATGTGCATAGATGGTGCATTCATGGGAAAGATTATATGAAACATGCATTGATGGTACACAAATTGATCTTGCAATAAAGTCTTGCTAATATTTTGAATCTATTAGATCATTGGGATCTTGATGATGTGCATAGTTAACATAAACAATGACCATAAGGACTAAGACTAAGACTAAGATTCCTTGAGATCCACTGATAGCAACTATGTTCATACAATCGTATTTGGGGTGTAATATTTCCACACGAGATATATTAATGATTTTTGATCCTACACACCCCGTGCAAGAGCAATTTAAAATAATCTCCCCGCAACTAGAAGAACCCTGGGCTAAACGCTCCACCCTCGCATGTTAATAAACTCCAGTTGCGTTATGCAAAAGAGGCTGAGGCTAAAAACCCGTAGGCCGCACGAGAACACCCTTCACGAGAAAAGGTAAATGGATAGTGGTTAATTTTTTTGTAATTTTTTTAATTATTAACCCCTCCCCTCAGCCGATACATGGTAGGGAGAGGGAGTATGGGTGTGTAAAATCTAGAGTGGTGGAGTGCATGAGGGAGGGAGGAGGCACGTGAAGCCATGTGGGTGGCTATCCCCCCCTGGAGCTCATAAGGGGAGGAGAGAGAGGGAGTTGTCGTGCTGCCCAGGCCGTCGCCATCCGCCACGCCACGCTGCTGCCGCACTGTTGCCACGTTCCCCATCCCATCGCCATCATCATCATTATTATCATCATCTTCATCATTATCCTCATCATCATCTTCTCCATCAAATTCTTCTCTCTCCACAATTGTTTCTGACTCAGAAGCATTAGAAGCTTCTTTGGAAGCTTCTAATCTTAAGCCTCCATAGGCTTGGTTCTCCCGTGCTCCCCCGAGAAATTTAAAACCAAGTCCCTAAGGCCGTGTCCTGCGCGTGAGGAGGGAGATAATGGACAGACGTTGATTCGATACATGGAGTGACTCAAAGGAGAGTTGCTGGAATAAAATTACTGCGTCACATGGCCCCCAAACAAAAGACACAAGGCACACACACGGGAGGTTCTACTCCAAGTTCGCGTGTGGATAACACCTCGAACCTCAATGCCCAGGTTCTTAGAAATTGATTTCGCATGGAAAGAATGCATTTAAGCATGTCTTTAATATAGGTAGTCGAGTTAAATACATTTGGAAATTTTAAACGCAATTATCCATTCGTTTACGAAGTTAGTGCATGTCATACCTTTGAAAAATGCTTGCACTTCCAAGTTGCAATTCCAAACACATATTGCATAGGTTATAAGGTGGATTTGTCTAAATGCATCCTTGATTTCCTCGCGAAAAAGAAAGAACGCATAATGCATTTAGATAATAATCTCCTAGTTGTGATTCATATGAGATAATCATTGATGTCCATTAGATGTTGTCCTAGTAGTTGCATTGCATGAAAGGGATTTATGTACCTTGCAAATTGCATGTGGTGAAAATTGCATCCTAGGTTGGCTAAGTGCTCAAGAAAAAATTAATTCAATAATGGTCCCATGTCATTCATGCATGGACTTCATTTATCGAAGTTGGATTTGGGAATGGATGCAATTTTATATTAAAGCTAGTATTCAATACATTAAGCGAAGGGTTATAAGCATAAGTTCTTGATGAAATTCAACGTAGGTTTTATACGAGTTAGCCTTAAACTTGTCAATCATTATGATTTAGGCAAGGAAAAGAAATGGTCCTTGTACATCTTATAGTTGCATAAAAGGAAAAGTTTATGAATGGAATACTTGCATGGAATGTTGTATCTTGAATTTATTTATGTACATCTCTTAGGAAAAGTAATTACATCTCTTCTAAGGAAAGATCACCTCTTGTCATAAGACAATTAGATCGATTAGGTAATTTTCTTGCAATGATGTAACTCAAACGATGATTACCTCAATGCGCTAAGTAGAGTTAAGTCGCGATAAAATTCTACTTAGTATCGCACTCGAAAATCGACTTGATAATTCTGATCTCAAAGGTCCTACCCACATTCACGGAATGTTAGGGTTAGTTAGACGCCCATACAGTAACGATCTAGGGTTTTTACCCTAGGGTAAATTGGCCTCATACTAAACTTCCGATTGAGTTTAGAAACCCTAGGGCCAAACGTTGTCAGCCTAGTAAGGTTAGGGTTGGGTTGGGTCAAGAGGACATCCCAAACCCTACATCTTAACCAAATGTATTCTCGACCAAGGAATAGCGTTTGATGAGAGAACTAATCCCGCAAGTCAGATGTGACTCCTATGCAAAAAGTTGCAACGTCGCATGGTTTGTGACTAAAACACAAAATAGCATTGCCACTCCCTAGAAAAGAGTTGGTAGGTTCTAAGTACAAGACTAATTTGCAAGAGGATGAGTAGTCATCCTGCTACATCACCCTTCTTTGGACTGACTTGCCAAGTTAGGAAAGTTATGTTTTGCCTAGCAAGCAATTGATCAATCAAGTTGGGGCGAGGAGGTAGCCTAGGATTTACTATCTTAATTTAAGGAATCTAAGGTGTTGGTTAATTTGGGTTAATAGGGTATAAACCCTAACCCAAGGATAAAAGGGTAAACAAACAACAAAACCCTTGGAATCTTGCCAAGTCGCAATTGATCCCGGATCAAATGTTGGATGCATTCGGAGAGAAGGATTCACACCTTAGAAGTTGGCCAAACAAACGACCACTAGATTGATTGTGTTTGTACAGTTAGGAGCACTGTTTGTACTTCTTTGCTCAAAGAATCTAATGCTGGAAAATAATTAATGCTTCAGGTTGAAGGCATGGAGGGAGAGGCAGCCTCAGTTACCCCCGACTGTTTGCCTGACCCTATCCAAGGGGGTTGTTAGCCGCACCGGGTACGTGGACCGAACCCGCCGCGAGAGGTCTCTCCATGGGTGCTACTTAGAGCAGGAGAACACTTGGGTGCCAGGGGGGCTCTGGCCGTAAATCCCTTGCCTCCAGGTTATGCACAAGAGGCCGACATGACTTGGGATTGGATCTCAAGGCCCGCATACTAGTTAATGGGCGGAAACTTGGATTAGTAATCCCTGAGGATTGCTGGATTGCCTTTGGGCGGATTATGGAATTGCCTTTGGGCGGATTATGAATTAACCTTCGAGCTGGATTATATGATGTATTCCAAAGACCGATAAATAAGATCAATTGTTGAAAAGGAACTTGTTTGACATTGTTTTTCTATGCCAATGCTTAAGTTACGTGAAGGAACTGGTGATTAATTGGCTAATTAAAGAAGCTATTTTTGCGTGTCAAATTAAATGTGGTAGGTAATTAGATAACTAAAACAACCTTGAGGAAAGTGCGGTGGATGTGACCATGGGTCCGTCGTATGGAAGGGTGGTCCCGGTTGGCTAAGAACTTTTCTCGAAGGAATTTGACAGCAGGGAACAATGAGCTAGAATCTAGAGTACTAGAGTCCCGATTTTTGTTATTTTAGGGGAACAGAATGGGGCTATGCCTTACAGGCAGAGAGGTCGAGCTTTGCATCCCTCTCGTTTTCCATTCTCCTTGAACCAAGTGCAGCATGGATCTGCTTCGACCTTGACGTTTCTGGATAAAGTAGTTTGCCTGGGGTTCGACGCTAGCTACCATTCTAGGATTTTGACCACTAGGAAAACCCTGATTCAGGTCAATCCTAAGTGGGAATGGCTGGAATGCTTCCGCTTCATGGCTGACTCGGGAAGACCTAGATCGCAAACCCCATGACATTCCATGGGACTTCCAGGCGGCGCTTTATCGACTCTCTTCCCGATGGGCTACTAAGACGTGTCCTATGAGTGAGTAGGTGGACACATTACAGTTGGTATCAGAGCAAACCCATGAGGATCTAATAATTTCAAGGAAACTTAATAAAGGAGAAGTAGAGCAAATGTTGTTGTTAAGAACATTTCCTTACTTACTTATCGATGCTGACCTGCAGATTCACGAAGCATGGAACAAATTCTTGGTTTTCCAGGTTATGTTTATGATCGCAATGCATGCTTCAACTTATCGACGAAGGCTCGATATGATGAATATCCTAGACTGCATCTACAATCTTTTACCCTTGTATGTGGAACGGAGATGGACGGGTGATTCAAGAATTTATTATATAGCTACCTACCGAGTTGCGTACCTTCGAACCAACTTGAAGAGAATCAAGTGGATGGAGGACTTAAAGATCGTGAAGCTGTTCATCTTTGTTGAGGCTCATGCAAACGCAACCCTACATGTCGATGGTCGAAAGCTCAAGCAGAACACGTATGTGTACGAGCAAGTGACTCGAATAATCCCTGCCGACAGAATCAAGGTGTTGGGACGTTATGAAAGGAACGGGTATCAAAGGCAAGGATACCCTAATCTTCCTATGGCCTATCGATTCCTGAAAATCCATGACCCCAATCCATACTATTACTCAGTTCCCGTAGCTCAATGTAACATAATCTTATTCTCCCAAAATTAATGTATCAGCTTGCTCTACCATCCCAAGAATCATTGTACTCAAAAGGGCTATGCCCATATGAATGAAATAGACTTTTTTATCAATGTCTGTCATGGCAGTAAGTATTGGTAATGGAGTTAAAGTGATTAGGTCACTTGGCCACAAGATGAACTAGGCATGTAATGTAATGTGAGAAACGTTTAGCAAGTTTTTAATGTAAAAAATTTTCAATGCCTAGGCACAACCTCAAGTACAGATTCCTAGTCTAACCCCTACACCAAGTACGGCTATAATTCAAGAGAAGAAGTTTCTTCTCAAGCAAATCAAGCCACCAAAATTCGATGGTAAGGGAAGGACCGTCCAAACTGATGCCGAGATCTGGATCGAATCCATGGAGGATTATTTCGAAGCAGCAGGTACTGCACCCGCTAACCAAGCGATGCTCACCAAACTGAAGCTTACAGGTGAAGCAAGCCTTTGGTGGAAGCAATGGTGCAGAGACCAAGGGATCTTGGAAGGGTCAGTTACGTGGGAAAAGCTAAAAAGAGCTGTGTGAGGAAGATATCTACCACCTGCCTACCGCACACAGAAGATGAACGAGTTCTATGAGCTGAAACAGCTTGGACTGTCTCTTGATGCATACTACTCAAAGTTTCTCTGTCTTTTGAAGTATGCGCCACAAATGGATATGACACAACAGGTGACAAAGTTTTGTGCCAGACTAAACCCACCCATAAACACCCGTCTCGAATCAATGTGCCCAACAGACCTTCAGGACACACTCATTCGAGCTGCACCCATAATACAGGAGGTGCAGACCACGCCAAGAAGTAACAAGACTTGGTCTTACAAGGATCAGAGCAAAGGAGTGTATAGGTCCCAGGCGAAGAGAGCGCAAGGCCAAAATCCGAGACTAAGGAAGAAAGCTAGGACCAACACTGTCAATAATTTCGTTCCTACCCAAGGTAATGGCCGCAATCTCCATTGCTTCCATTGCAACGAGCCCGGTCACTTTAAAAGGCAGTGTCCCAAGCTTAACGAAGAACAACGTCAAGGGCCATCCCAAGGAACCGTCCCGGACAAGGAGCCGCCACCCGGGCCAGAGGAAGGACCGCCAGTGTTGCCAACAAGGAGATGTGCGATGAAGAAGACCCGACCATGGAATCAGACTTTGAGAGGGCAACAGTTCATGCTCCTCACAAGAGAGGGCCGAATCACCAATTCTCAGTGATTCAAACCTCATCTGATTATCAAGGTAAAGGCTTCAGAACCTTGATTGATTGTGGCAGTACACATTCCTTCATTTCACTAGTTTGTGCAAAAAGGTTAGGAATAGCCACAATAGATGCACCTACCCTACTTGTGGAATTAGCAAATGGTCGTGAGGTCACTTGTACCAAGCAAACTGCTAAGGTGAAATTCCTACTGGGTGGAAAGTCAACTTCGGTCAGATTCAGGGTTATGAACCTAGGTGTCCATGAGTGTTTGCTCGGAATGGATTGGCTTAAACCTAATGATGCCCACATTCACTGTGGAAAGGGCCAAGTTTCCTTCTGAAATTTTGAAGGGGGATTGGTCACAACTCAAGGAGAGGCTGGGAAGCCAAAAATTCAACTGGCCAAAGCATCTCGGATAATAAAAGGAGTTAAACACCATATTGGGGAATATGGGAATTTCTCATAAGTTTGGGACACGTGGTCAAATCTTTGGATTTGTTATAACTTGAACACTATAACTCCAAATCAAGCACTCTATAGCTCAATAGATTCCATTTTTCAAGCACTTTCAAATGATAGGTCAGATCATATGGTTTTGAGAAACTTATGGGCATATTATCCGGGTGCCACCTTTTTAGTATTCAAAAAATGGGAATTGGGAGATTCCCAAACTCACTAATATTGTGTTGTTAGAAAAGGACTACCTGTCAATTTGATTAAGCTAAATAAGCTAGATCAGGATCAAGAGTCTAGTGAAGAACCTTCATGGCTAAAGGAGTATGCAGATGTATTTCCTGAAGAGCTGACAGAAGTTTCGCCTCAAAGGGAAGTCGATCATGAAATCAAGCTAGCGCCAGGAGCTGTACCAATCGCAAAGAGGCCATATAGAATGTCCATCTCGGAAGTGATTGAGCTGAAGGAGCAACTCAAGCAATTGTTAGACCAAGGCTACATCCATCCTAGCAGTTCACCATGGGGAGCTCCAATGCTGTTCCAGAAGAAGAAGGATGGAACGCTTCAGTTATGCATTGACTACAGAGGGTTGAATCAATCGACCATTAAGAACAAATACCCCATTTTTAAGAATAGATGAACTTCTTGACCGTCTTCAAGGTGAGAAGATCTTCTCCAAGATTGATCTTAGGTCAAATAAGGATCAAGGAAGAGGATATCCCAAAGACGGCATTCAGCACAAGGTATGGACACTTTGAGTTCCTGGTCATGTCATTCAAGCTGACAAATGATCCTTCTACCTTCAACAAGCTAATGCAGGATATCTTTAGGCCCTATCTTGATGACTTCGTACTCGTCTTCTTTGACAATACCTTAGTCTTCTCCAAATAGGAAGAAGATCATGAACCTCAGCTTTGCATCGTCCTTGAGACAATGACGACACACAAGCTTTATGCCAAAAAGAAGAACTGTGCATTTTTCAAGCGATAGATTGAATATCTGGGATTCATTGTATCAATGGAAGGAATTTCAGTAGACCCAAGACGTTCTGGAGTGGCCAACACCAACAACTGTCAAAGAAATACATAGTTTTCTTGGATTGATAGGATGGTACAAGGTCTTTATCAAAAACTATGCTTTGATTGCAGCACCTCTGACCAATCTACTGAAGAAGCAAACATCAATTGTATGGTCAACTGTTGAACAATCTAGCTTTGATAAACTAAAGCAAAGCTTGGTATCAGCACCTATCCTGAAACTTCCAGACCTTGGTAAGGAGTTTGAAGTGATAACTGATGCTAGCACACTTGTCTTAGGATGTGTGCTTATGCAAGAAGGTCATCCTGTAGTATACTCTTCAAGGAAACTGAAAAGCCATAAAAGGAATTATGCTACCCACAATCTGGAGCTGTTAGCTGTCATCCATACTCTCAAGCTTTGGAGACACTACTTGCTGGGTAACAAGTTTACCCTAGTGACGGATCATAAAAGTCTCAAATGGATTTTTACCCAGAATTAGCTCAATATGAGGCAACGTCGATGGATTGAAGTGCTGGAGAAGTATGATTTTGAAATCAAATACCGGCCTGGAAAGGAGAATGTAGTTGTTGTGCACTCAATCGCAATATATTTTTGAATTCTCTAATCTTGCAAAATCCATCAACAACTAGATCTCTAGCCACAAAGGTATCCATGCCAAACAACCCAATACTTGAGCTAGCTAGAGAAGAGGCATGCCATGATCCAACCTATTAGAAATTGCTAAGGGAGATCCCCATCAAGGATCAAGACCCGAAGCTAGAGGCAAAGTATCAAGAATTCTCTATCAATAGTGGACTTGTCTACAATAGAACGAGATTATGTATACCAGCAAGCCAGTCACTCAAACAGAAGATACTTTGGGAGGCTCATGACTCCCCTTTTTCAGGACATCCTAGCTACGCCAAGTCCTTCAATGCAGTCAGAAAGAGCTATTATGGGAGAGGCTTAAAGGTGATGCTCTCAAATATGTCACTAAATGTTTGTCTTGTCAACATATTAAGGCCAAACATGTCAAAATGCTAGGGAAATTACAACCACTTGACATTCCCCAAATGAAATGGGAATTCATTAGCATGGACTTTGTTGTTGGCCTATCCCAAGTTCACGGAGGACACAACTCCATTATGGTTGTGGTGGATATGCTCACCAAGGTTGCACACCTTATCCCAGTTAAGACAAACTATAAAGCCTCAAACATTGCAAGGTTATTCATCAAGGAAATATTCAAACTGCATGGGTTGCCCAGAAGAATCATTAGTGATCGTGACTCTCTCTTCACATCACACTTCTGGAGGGCTATCTTTGAGGCCATTGGGACTCAACTCTATTTCAGTACAGCTTACCATCCCCAAACCAATGGTCAAACGGAGCGAGTCAACCAAGTCATTGAGGATATGCTAAGGGCACACTGCTGCCGTGAACCCAAAAAGTGGATTCAATATTTGCCACTGGTTGAGTTTGCCTACAATTCTTCTTACCAACAAAGCATTCAGATGACTCCTTTCCAAGCATTGTATGGGCACGATTGTCAAAGTCCTTTAAACGTTTCAGATCCAACCCTAAGGGTTGAAGCTTCAAAGCAGATGCTGGAGATATGGATGACCAAATCAAGTCAATAAGACAAGATATCCAAGCCGCCGAGGATAGACAAAAGTCTTATGTGGAATTGAAACGTCAAGACATATCCTTTGTTGAAGGTTACATAGGACCCTACAAGATCCTCAAGTGCCTAGGGTCTAATGCTTATAGACTACAACTCCCTGAAAACCTAAAGGTTCATAATGTATTCCATATCAGTCTATTGAAAAAGTATGTACCTAACCCTAGTCACGTGCTTGATGATCAACAAGTTGTAATGCCTAGCCAAGGAGTCCTTGAGCTATGGCCTAACAGGATCTTAGATGTTAGGGAGAGGCATTTGAGATCCAGAACCTTGAGAGAATACCTCGTCCAGTGGTGGAAAGATTATCACGAAGAGGATGCCACTTGGATGGATGAAAGTACTCTCAACCAACAATACCCCCAGTTCCTCTCGAGATGAGGACATCTCGATTCCTCTAAGGGGAAGAGAACATAATATTTCCACATTAAATATATTAATGATTTTTGATCCTACACACCCCGCGCAAGAGCAATTTAAAATAATCCCCCCACAACTAGAAGAACCTCGGGCTAAATGCTCCACCCTCGCATGCTAATAAACTCCAGCCGTGTTATGCAAATGAGGCCGAGGCTAAAAACCCGTAGGCCGCATGAGAATACCCTTCATGGGAAAATGTAAATGGATAATGGTTAAATGTTGTGCAAATTTTTTTATTATCAACCCCTCCCCTCAACCGATGCATGGTAGGGAGAGGGAGTATGGGTGTGTAAAAGCTAGAGTGGTGGAGTGCATGAGGGAGGGAGGAGGAATGTGAAGCCATGTGGGTGGCTATCCCCCCCTTATCCTATATGACCCCCCCCTCTCGAGCTTGTAAGGGGAGGAGAGAGAGGGAGTTGTTGTGCTGCCCAAGTCGTCGCCATTTGCCACGCCATGCTGCTGCCCCGCTACTGCCGCCTGCCCCATCCCATCGCCATCATCATCATTATTATCATCATCTTCATCATTATCCTCATCATCATCTCCTTCATCAAATTCTTCTCTCTCCACGATCGTTTCTGACTCAGAAGCATTAGAAGCTTCTTTGGAAGCTTCTAATCTTAAGCCTCCATAGGCTTGGTTCCCCCGTGCTCCCCCCAGAAATTTAAAACCAAGTCCCTAAGGCCGTGTCCTGCACGCGAGGAGGGAGATAACGGACAGACGTCGATTCGATACACGGAGTGACTCAGAGGAGAGTTGTTGGAACGAAATTACTGCGTCACATGGCCCCCAAACAAAAGACGCGAAGCACACACACGGGAGCTTCTACTCCGAGTTCCGTGTGGATAACACCCCGAACCTCAATGCCCATGTTTTTAGAAATTGATTTCTCATGGAAAGAATGCATTTAAGCATGTCTTTAATACACATAGTACATTTGGAAATTTTAAATGCAATTATCCATTCATTTACGAAGTTAGTGCATGTCATACCTTTGAAAAATTCTTGCACTTCCAAGTAGCAATACCAAACGCATATTGCATAGGTTATAAGGTGGATTTGTCTAAATGCATCCTTGATTTCCTCGCAAAAAAGAAACAACACATAATGCATTTAGATAATAATCTCCTAGTTGTGATTCGTATGAGTTAATCATTGACGTCCATTAGATGTTGTCCAAGTAGTTGCATTGCATGAAAGGGATTTATGTACCTTGCAAATCGCATGTGGTGAAAATTGCATCCTAGGTTGGCTAAGTGTTGAAGAACAAATTAATTCAATAATGGTCCCATGTCATTCATGCATGGACTTCGTTTATCAAAGTTGAATTTGGGAATGGATAAAATTTCATATTAAAGCTAGTATTCAATGCATTAAGCGAAGGGTTATGAGCATAAGTTCTTGATGAAATTCAACATAGGTTTTATACGAGTTAGCCCTAAACTTGTCAATCATTATGATTTAGGCAAGGAAAAGAAATGGTCCTTGTACATCTTATAGTTGCATAAAAGGAAAAGTTTATGAATGGCATACTTGCATGGAATGTTGTATCTTGAATTTATTTATGTACATCTCTTAGGAAAAGTATTTACATCTCTTCTAAGGAAAGATCGCCTCTTGTCACAAGACAATTAGATCGATTAGGTAATTTGCTTGCAATGATGTAACTCAAACGATGATTACCTCAATGCACTAAGTAGAGTTAAGTCACGATAAAATTCTGCTTAGTATCGCACTCGGAAAAACAACTTGATAATTCCGACCTCAAAGGTCCTACCCACATTCACGGAATGTTAGGGTTAGTTAGACGCCCATACAATAATGATCTAGGGTTTTTACCCTAGGGTAAATTGGCCTCATACTAAACTTCCGATTGAGTTTAGAAACCCTAGGGCCAAACATTGTCAGTCTAGTAAGGTTAGGGTTGGGTTGGGTCAAGAGGACATCCCAAACCCTACATCTTAACCAAAGGTATTCTCGACCAAGGAATACTGTTTAATGAGAGAACTAATCCCGCAAGTCAGATGCGACTCCTATGCAACAAGTTGCAACGTCGCATGGTTTGTGACTAAAATACAAAATAGCATTGCCACTCCTTAGAACAAGAGTTGGTAGGTTCTAAGTACAAGACTAATTTGCAAGAGGAAGAGTAGTTATCCTGCTACATCACCCTTCTTTGGAACGACTTGCCAAGTTAGGGAAGTTATGTATTGCCTAGCAAGCAATCTTGACCAATCAAGTTGGGGCGATGAGGTAGCCTAGGATTTACTGTCTTAATTTAAGGAACCTAAGGTGTTGGTTAATTTGGGTTAATAGGGTATAAACCCTAACCCAAGGATAAAAGGGTAAACAAACAACAAAACCCTTGGGATCTTGCTAAGTCACAATTGATCTCGGATCGAATGATAGATGCATTCGGAGAGAAGGATTCACACCTTAGTAGTTGGCCAAACAAACGACCACTGGATTGATTGTGTTTGTACAGTTAGAAGCACTGTTTATACTTCTTTGCTCAAAGAATCTAATGCTGGAAAATAAATAATGCTTTAGGTTGAAGGCCTGGACGGAGAGGCAGCCTAAGTTACCCCTGACTGTCTACCTGACCCTATCCGAGGGGGTTGTTAGCCACGCCGGGCACGTGGACTGAACCCGCCACGAGAGGTCTCTCCGTGGGTTCTACTTGGAGTAGGAGGACGCTTTGGTGCTAGGGAGGGCTCTGGCCATAAATCCCTTGCCTCCAGTTCCTGCACAAGAGGCCGACGTGACTCGGGATTGGATCTCGAGGCCCGCATACTAGTCTACGGGCAGAAGCTTGGATTAGTAATCCCTGAGGATTGTTGGATTGCCTTCGGGTGGATTATGGAATTGCCTTCGGGCAGATTATGGATTAGCCTTCAAGCTACATTATATGATGTATTCCAAAGACTGATAAATAAGATCAATTGTTGAAAAGGAACTTGTTTGACATTGATTTTCTATGTCAGTGCTTAAGTTACGTGAATAAATCGGTGATTAATCGGCTAATCAAGGAAGCTATTTTTGCATGTTAAACTAAATGTGGTAGGTAATTAGATAACTAAAGCAACCATGAGAAAAGTGCGGCGGATGTGACCATGGGTCCGTCCTATGGAAGGGTGGTCCCAGTTGTCCGAGAACTTTTCTCAAAGGAATTTGACAGCAAGGAACGATGACCTAGAATCTAGAGTACTAGAGTCCTGATTTATGTTGTTTTAGGGGAACGGAATTGGATTATGCCTTACGGGTAGAGAGGTCGAGCTTTATATCCCTCTCATTTCCCATTCTCCTTGAACCAAGTGCAGCATGGATCCGCTTTGACCCTGACGTTTCTGCGTAAAGTAGTTCGCCTGGGGTTCGACGCTAGCTACTGTTCTAGGATTTTGACCACTAGGAAAATCATGATTCAGGTTGATCCTAAGTGGGAACGGCCGGAATGCTTCTGCTTCGTGGAAGACTCGGGAAGACCTAGATCGCAAACCTGTGACATTCCATGGGAGTGCTGGGCAGCGCTTTCTGGACTCTCTTCTCGATGGGCTGCTAAGACGTGTCCTACGAGTGAACAGGTGGACACGTTACAGGGGGTTGGGCTAGATGTAACAACAGCTCCAAGGAAAATGAAGAGCTCAAGGAAATAGGAAACCCTAAGCCAAAAGGAAAGACCGATACTTTTGTACTTGTTGGAGAAGGTTGGGTTATCGATCAATGTAGGTGATTAATAGAACTTATGTCTTGTACAGTGTTTGAAACCTTAACATATGCCTTAGCTTAAAGAAGGGTGTGTTAGGTAAATTTTAGGGGGGAGAGCGAATATGCGATGGGAAGGTTATCGCAACTATTCTTGCAATGTTTTAAAAAGGATACCATTGTTTTTGTTGATTGATCAAATAACATCCTAAATGCTTTTGCATTAAACTAATTGTTGGGATGTGATTTGGATGATTATTCCAAGTGCTTGTGTTTGATGATAAATGTATGGCAGGAGTCAATGATGACAAGTTGCCATGGGCAATAAAGAAATATTTTCCTAGAAGATGATACTAAGTTGATTGTGTTGATTGTGCTTGATTCTTAATTGGATTCATTAAGGAAGGACATTTTCACATGGGTGGATCATCTCCAAGGTCACGTCACATTTCAATTCAAGAGGGCACTACTCGATTCATGGGTCAAAGGTTGAGTGGTGGAAAGGACAACCGTAGAAATTATGTCTCACTCCTAGGTCTCTTCGGGTCAGTGGAGCTTTGGACACACCTTCCCTAATCTAGAACGGAGTTGTAAACTACCATGAGCCCATGTCTAGGGCATTGGAAGATCGTATTCTAGATATTGGATGGAAATTATGATGCCATGTGTCTTTGGACTAGGTACTTCTATTGAACAGAAGGAATACACAATTTCTTCTGTATAGGCAAGAGATAAAGATTAACATGAAGATAAGTTAAGGGATTCATTTGAACTTGTTTGTTAAATGATTGCTTGCTCTATATTCCTGTTTGTGCTGTAAATCACGCAAAGGAACCTTGTTCTCTAAAAAGGCTCAAGTACGGAAGTTGATTTTAAATGTCACACATAAATGTGATAGAACCTAATTAAATAACTAAAGAACATCTATTGAGGGAAGCGGGTGGATAGAACGACAGGTCTGTCATATAGTAGGGTGGTCCTAGAGAAGTAGGAGGCTTCTTAGAAGGGTTTTACTATCATTTGACCTTTAGGCAGTGCTAGGTTAGAACCTGATTCATGTTGTTTTAGGGGACCAAAATGGGACTATGCTCTACGGGTAGAGAGGTTGAGCGGCACATCTCTCTCATTTTCCATTCTCTTTGAACCAAGTGTGGCATGGATCTGATTCAGTGTGGGTTTCTCTGCATGAAGTAGGATGTCCATAACCCGATGCTAGAATGCTGTTAGGAGTCCTTGACTACTAACAGCCCAAATTTTAGGTCGATCCTAGTGGGTTCGGCCACAAATGTTCCATTGCGAGAGGAAGACTCGAGAAACCCTAGGCGACAAACCCCATGACATTCTGTAATATTTTTGCAATGAAATATTAATCGACCCTAGACCCCACACACCCCATGCAAAAAGCAACCCAAAGTAATCTCCTGCAATGATAAATGTTGGTGGCTAAGTGCTCCCTCTGCAAACACCAGCTCTGTGTCGCGTATAGGAAGTCATGGCTTGAAAACCACAAGCCACTGTAGGCCTACACGAGAACACCGCTTCAAGGGGGAAAAAGAGATAATTGATAAGTTTTTGGAATTTTTTTAAATTAGAACTCCCCTCCCCTTCAGTCGTTGCATGGCGAGGAGGGGGGAGAGGGAGTTAAGTGGAGGAGGAGCATGGGGAGGGGAACATGCTGCCTGCCACGTGTGTGGCTACCCCTCCCCCCTTAGAGCTATAAGAACACCCCCTCCCCAAGCTTGGGGAGAGGGAGGGAGATCATGGAGCTGCTGCCCTCCAATGGATCACGCTGCCCGTCCGCCACGCTGCCATGCCGCCACGCTCTGTGCCTCCACCTTCATCATCATCATCATCATCATCATCATCATTATCATTATTATCATCATAATCATCATCGTCCTCATCTTCACCTCCATCCTCATCATCTTCCCAATCACTTTCTCTCTCCATGTCATTCATCCTGTCATAGAAGCTTAGAAGCTTCTTTTGGAAGCTTCCATAGGCCCTATTCACCCGTGCCTTCCCCGGGTTTTAAAACCAAGTTTGCAAGGCCCGATTCCTGTGAAGGGAAGTAAGTTCGCGGGCAGTAGGGAGTTCGAAAATCGGATAAAGGGCAAGGAGAGTTTGCTGAGTCGAGATTTACGTCATCGATGGCTCCTAAGCAAAAGTCGTGAGGCGCACACGTGGGAGCTTCCACCCCGAGTACGCGTGTGGACAACACCCCGAATCTTAATGCCCAGGTTCCGATAAATTTCCTGCATGAAAAGGATGCAGTAAGCATGTCTTTAATTCTCATAGGCAAGTTTGAATACATTGGAAAATTCATATACTCGCATCGAATTACCAAGTTAAGTTGCATGACGAGTACTTGCATTGTCAAGGTAGTCACCTTCTTGAATGCATATTGCATAAGTTAAAAGGTGGATTTGTCTAAAGGCATCCTTGTTGCCTCGCAAAAAGAACAACGCATAATGCACTTAGGTAATAATTTCCTAGTCATGAATCGTGTATGAGATAATCTTAGACGCCCATTAAATGATGTCTAAATAGTTGCAATGCATGGAAAATTGCACGCGAAGATGGTTACATTTTAGGTCGGGTTAAGTGATAAAAGGAAGGATTAAATCAATGAAAGACTCATGGCATTCGCTCATGCATGGAGTTTTTTTAAATCAAAGCTTGAATGCATCTTCATTAAAAATAATAAAGCTTTGATTTCGTTGCATCAACGTAAGGTTTATAAGAGTTAGCTCTGAATTGTCAATCATTATAGTTTTAGGGCAAGGAAAAGTAATGATCATTGTAGATCTTATAGCTGCATAGAAGGAAAAGGTCTATGGTCTTGAAATCGCGTATTTGCATGGAATGTTATATCTTGCAGTCATTTACATTTTTAGGGAAAGTATTTGCATCCTTTACCCCAGTACGTGAAACGGAGATGGACGAGAGATTTAGGAATTTATTACATAGCTTCCCACCGACTTGCGTACCTTCAAACCAACTTGAAGAGAATCAAGTGGATGGAGGATTTAAAGATCATGAAGTTGTACATATTTGTCGACACTCACGCAAATGCAACCCTACATGTCGGCGGTCGAAAGGTCAAGAAGAACAAGTATGTGTACGAGGAAGTGACTCGAATAATCCCTGCCGACAGAATGAAGGTGCTGGGACATTATGAGAAGAACGGATATCAAAGGAAGGGATACCCCAAGCTTCCTATGACCTATCGATTCCTGAAAATCCATGACCCCACTCCATATTATTACTCAGTTCCCGTGGCCGATTGTAACACAATCTTATTTTTCCCAAATTGATGTCCCAATCAGCTTGTTCTACCTACCCAAATAAATGTACTTGAAAGGGCTATGCCCACATGAATGAATAAGTTTTTTATTTCTGTGTGTCATGGCTGTGAGTGTTGGTAAAGGAGTTAAGTGATTAGGACACTTGGCTAAAAGCTGAGCTGGGTATATTAATGTAATGTGAGAAACATTTAGTAAGTTTTTAACGTAAAGAATCTTAATGCCCAGGCACAACCTCAAGTGTAGATTCCTAGTCCGAACCCTACACCAAGTACGGCTATAATTCAGGAGAAGAAGTTTCTTATCAAAAAAATCAAGCCAGCAGAATTCGATGGCAAGGGAAGGACCATCCAAACTGATGCCGAGGTCTGGATTGATTCCATGGACGATTACATCGAAGTAGTAGGGTCTGCACCTGCTAACCAAGCGATGCTCGCCAAACTGAAGCTTACCGGCAAAGCAAGGCTTTGGTGGAAACAATAGTGCAGAGACCAAGGGATCTTGGAAGGGTCAGTTACTTGGGAGAAGATTAAAAAAGCTATGTGAGGGATATATTTACCACCAGCCTACCGCACACAGAAGATGAACGAGTTCTATGAACTAAAGCAGCTTGGTCTATCCCTTGATGCCTAGTATTCAAAATTTGTCTCTCTCTTGAAGTACGCGCCACAAATGGACATGACACAACAGGTGTCAAAGTTTTGTGCCAGGTTAAACCCACCCATAAACACTTTGCCTGGAATCAATGTGCCCAACCGATCTACAAGATGCGTTCATTCGAGCTGCACCCATAATATAGGAGGTGTAGATCAAGCTAAGAAATAACAAGACTTGGTCTTTTAGGGATCAAAACAAGGGAATGCTTAGATCTTAAACCAAGAGAGCACATGGCCAAAATCATGGACAAAGGAAGAAAGCTAGGGCCAACACTGTCAATAATTTCGTTCCTACCCAAGGTAATGGCCGAAATCTCCATTGCTTTCATTGCAACGAGCCTGGTCACTTTAAAAGGCAGTGTCCCAAGCTTAGTAGAGGACAACGTCAAGGGCCATTCCAAGGAGCCGCCCATGGAAAAGAAGCAACCGTCAGGGCCAGAGGGAGAACCTCAAGTGTTGCCAACAAGGAGCTGGGTGATGAAGAAGATCCAACCCTGGAAGCAGACATTGAGAGGGCAACGGTTCATGCTGCTCTTCACAAGAAAGGCCCGAATCGCCAATTCTCAGTGATTCAAACACCATCAGATTATTAAGGTAAAAGCTTCAAAACCTTGATTGATTGTGGCAGTACACATTCCTTCATTTCAGCAGTCTGTGAAAAAAGATTAGGAATAGCCACAATAGATGCACGTACTTTACTTGTGGAATTATCAAATGGTCATGAGGTCTCTTGTACCAGGAAAACTGCTAAGGTGAAATTCCTACTAGGTGGAAAGTCGACTTCAGTCAGATTCCGAGTAATGAACCTAGGTGTCCACAAATGTTTGCTCAGTATGGATTGGCTAATACCCAATGATGCCTACATTCATTGTGGAAAGGGCCAAGTCTCCTTCCAAAATTATGAAGGGGAACTAGTTACTTTGCCTACAATGCTTCTTACCAACAAAGCATTCAGATGACCCCTTTTCAAGCATTGTATGGGTAGGATTTTTGCACTCCTTTGAGCTTTTCGGATCCAACCTTAAAGGTTGAAGTTTCAAAGCAGATGTTAGAAGACATGGATGACCAAATCAAATCAATAAGACAGGACTTCCAAGCCACCAAAGATAGATAGAAGGCTTACACAAACTTGAAACGCCAAGACAGATCCTTCGTTGAAGATGATATGGTCTTCATTCGCGTACGACGAATCCCTATCCTTGGGTGAATGCAAAAAGCTAAGTCCAAGGTATTGTGGACCCTACAAGATTCTCAAGTGCCTAGGGCCTAATGCTTACAGATTGCAACTCCCCGAAAACCTAAAAGTTCATAATGAATTCCATATAAACCTACTAAAAAAGTATGTACCTAACCTTAGTCACATGTTGGATGATCAACAAGTTGTAATTCCTAGCCAAGGAGTCCTTGAGCTATGGCCTGGCAGTATCTTAGATGTTAGGGAGAGGCATTTGAGATCTAGGACCTTGAGAGAATACCTCATCCAGTGGAAAGATTACCCCAAAGAGGATGCCACTTGGATGGATGAAAGTACTCTCAATCAACAATATCCCTAGTTCTTCTCGAGATGAGGACATCTCGATTCCTCTAAGGTGGAGAGAATGTAATATTTTGGCAATGAAATATTAATCGACCCTAGACCCCGCACACCCTGTGCAAAAAGTAACCCAAAGTAATCTCCTGCAACAATAAATGTTGGTGGCTAAGTGCTCCCTCCGCAAACACCAGCTCCGTGTCACGTATAGGAAGCCATGGCTTGAAAACCGCGAGCCACCGTAGGCCTACATGGGAACACCCCTTCAAGGGGGAAAAAGAGATAACTGATAAATTTTTGGAAATTTTTTTTACTTAGAACTCCCCTCCCCTTCAACCATTACATGGCAGGGAGGGGGGAGAGGGAGTTAAGTGGAGGAGGAGCATGGGGAGGGGAACATGCTGCCTGCCATGTGTGTGGCTACCCCTCTCTCCTTAGAGCTATAAGAACACCCCCTCACCAAGCTTGGGGAGAGGGAGGGAGATTGTGGAGCTGCTGCCTTGTGGATCGCGTTGCCCGTCCGCCATGCTGCCATGCCGCGAGGCTGCTACGCCTCCACCTTCATCATCATCATCATCATCATCATCATTATTATCATCATAATCATCATCGTCCTCATCTTCACCTCCATCCTCATCATCTTCCCAATCATTTTCTCTCTCCACATCATTCAACCTGCCACAGAAGCTTAGAAGCTTCTTTTGGAAGCTTCCATTAAAGGCTTCCATAGGCCCTACTCACCCATGCCTTCCCCGGGTTTTAAAACCAAGTTTGCAAGGCCCGATTCCTGCGAAGGGAAGTAAGTTTGTGGGTAGTAGGGAGTTCAGAAATCGGATAAAGGGCAAGGAGAGTTTGCTGAGTCGAGATCTATGTCATTGATGGCTCCTAAGAAAAAGTCGCGAGGCGCACACGCAGGAGCTTCCACCCCGAGTACGCATGTGGACAACACCCTGAATCTTAATGCCCAATTTCGATAAATTTCCTGCATGAAAAGGATGCATTAAGCATGTCTTTAATTCTGAAAGGCAAGTTTGAATACATTGGAAAATTCATATGCTCGCATCGAATTACCAAGTTAAGTTGCATGACGAGTACTTGCATGGTCAAGGTAGTTGCCTTCTTGAACACATATTGCATAAGTTAAAAGGTGGATTTTTCTAAAGGCATCCTTGTTGCCTCGCGAAAAGAACAGCGCATAATGCACTTAGGTAATAATTTCCTAGTCGTAACTCGTGTATGAGATAATCTTAGACGCCCATTGAATGATGTCCAAATAGTCGCAATGCATGGAAAATTGCACGCGAAGATGGTTACATTTTAGGTCGGCTTAAGTGATAAAAGGAAGGATTAAATCAATCAAGGACTCATGGAATTCGCTCATGCATGGAGTTTTTTTAATCAAAGATTAAATGCATCTTCATTAAAAATAAAAAAAACTTTGATTTTGTTGCATCAACGTAAGGTTTATAAGAGTTAGCTCTGAATTATCAATCATTATAGTTTTAGGGAAAGGAAAAGTAATGATCATTGTAGATCTTATAGCTGCATAGAAGGAAAAGGTCTATGGTCCTGAAATCGCATATTTGCATGGAATGTTATATCTTGCAATCATTTACATTTTTCGAGAAAGTATTTGCATCTCTAAGGAAAGATCACCTCTTGTCATAAGACAATTATATCAATCAGGTAAATCTCTTGTAATTGTGTAACTCACATGGGATTCATAAAGGCATAAATAGTTAGTACGATGAACACCTCAATATGCTAGGTAGAGTTAAGCCACGATCAATATCTGCCTAGTATCACACTTGGGATGCCAATTTAATAATTCAGATCCCAAAGGATTCTACCCACATTCTCAAAAATGTTAGGATTATCTGAATGCCCATGCAAGGATGATCTAGGGTTCCCACCCTAAGGATCAATTGACCAAATACTAGACTTCCGTATGAATTTAGGAACCCTAGGGCCAAAATGTTATCGGCCTAGTAGGGTTAGGGGTTGGATTAGGTCAAGAGGACTCCCAAACCCTACATCTTGACCAAAGGTATTTCTAGCCAAGGAATACTATGTGATGGGAGAAATAATCCCACAAGTTAGGTGCGACACCTATCTCGTGCAACAAGTTGCAACGTCACATGGTTTTGTGTCTAAATCACAAAATAGTATTGCCACTCCTTAGAACAAGGTTGGCAAGTTCTAAGTACAAGTCTAATTTTCTAGAGGATGAATAGTCATCCTGCTACATCACCCTTCCTTGGGGCTGATTTGCCAAGTTAGGGAAATTATGAATTGCCTAGTAAGCAATTGACCAATCAAGTGAGGACAACGGGGTTGTCCAAGATTTATTGACCATAATATATGGACGCCTAAAGTATTGACAATTTTGGTTAACAGGGTATAAACCCTAACCCAAGGAAAGACGGTAAATAAGAAACTCAGCTTACGAAACCCTTGGGATCTTTCCAAGTTGCGATTGATCCCAGATCAAATGCTGGATGTATTCGGAGAGAAGGATTCACACCTTAGCAGTTTGTCTTATAAACAACCACCACTGGAGTGCTTGTGTTTGTACACTTAGGAGCACTGTTTGTACTTCTTTGCTCAAGGAACTAATGCTGAAAAAATAATTAATGCTTTAGGTTAAAAGCCTGGAGGGAGAGGCAGCTTCAATTACCTCTGACTGTCTGCCTAACCCTATCCAAGGGGGTTGTTAGCTGCGCTGGGGTACGTGTACCGAACCCACCGCGAGAGGTCTCTCCGTGGGTAGTGCTTGGAGCAGGAGGACGCTTGGGTGCCAGTGGGGGCTCTGGCCATAAACCCCTTGCCTCCGGATCCTGCACAAGAGGCCGACATGACTCGAGATGGGATCTCGAGGTCCACATACTAGTTAACAGGCGGAACTTGGAATAGCGATCCCTGAGGATTGCTGGAATAGCCTTCGAGAGGAATAGCCTTCGGGTTGGATTATATGATGTATTCCAAAGACTAATAAATAAAGATCAAATGTTGAAAATGAACTTTCTTGACATTGTTTTTCTTTGTCAATGCCTAAGTTATGTGAAGAAACTAGTGTGTATTTGGTTAATTAAGGAAGCTGTTTTTGCTTGTCAAACTAAATTGTGATAGGTAATTAGATAACTAAAGCAACCTGAGGAAAGTGTAGTGGATGTGACCTTGGGTCCATCCTACGGATGGGTGGTCCCGATTGGCCGGGAACTTTTCTCAAAGGACTTGATAGCAAGGTAGCAATGACCTAGAATCTAGAGAGTTAGAGTCCCGATTTATACTGTTTTAGGGGAACAGAATGGGACTATGCCTTACGGGCAGAGAGGTCGAGCTTCGCATCCCTCTCGTTTTCCATTCTCCTTGAACCAAGTGCATTATAAATCCGCTTTGACCCTCATGTTTTTGCATAAAGTAGTTCGTCTGGGGCTCGATGCTAGCTACCTCCTAGGAACTTGACCATTAGGGAAACCGTGATTTAGGTCGGTCCTAAGTGGGAACGGTCGGAATGCTTCCGTTTCATGGAAAACTCGGGAAGACCTAGATCGCAAACCCCGTGACATTCCTTGGGAGTGCCACATGGCATTTTTTGGACTCTCTTCTTGATGGGCTGCTAAGACATGTCCCACAAGCGGACAGGGGGACAGACTCGTCTCTTGATGGATCACTTAAAATGTGCTTGGACAGCCGATAGGCGGGCATGTTACAAATGGTATCAGAGCGAAACTTTGTAATGGTGTGTGATTGATTAATTTATGGTTCTTAGATGCATCCTAAATAGAATAACCTAAGTGGTATGACTTAATTGTCAGGCACCTTCTACACCCACGAATGTTGATATGCAAGAGAAGAAATTCCTTCTCAAGCAAATTAAGGCACCCGAGCTTGATGTAGAAGGGATAGACATCATAGCGGAGGTGAAGATACGGATTGAGTCAATGGATGACTATTTCTCTGCTGTAGGAACTACCTCTATCAATTAGGCAATGATAGCCAAACTTAAGTTAGTTGGCTAGACTTAATTATGGTGGAAGTAATGGTACAAGGATCAAAGTATTTCTGAAGCCACTTAAGTTAGTTGGCTAGGCTCGATTATGGTGGAAGTAATGGTGCAAGGATTAAATATTTCTAAAGCCCCTGTTACTTGGGCTTAGATGAAAGATGTTGTACCCAGATGATACCTTCCACCAACCTACCAGACATTGAGGATAAATGAATTCTTCAAGCTCACGCAGCTGGAATTAACCTTGGAAGCCTACTACTCAAAGTTTGTAACCCTACTAAAATACGCACTACCTATGGATATTACACAACAAGTATCCAAGTTTTGCCATGACTTGAACACTCCTCTGAATTACCATCTTGAAGAAATGTGTCCAACAAACTTGCAAGATGCATTTCTTTGAGCAAATCCAATCATCCAAGAAATTAATTCAAATAATTGTGACAAAGATGATTCCCAAGATTAGGACAAGAGATGCCACACATGCGGTGAGATAGGGCACATCTGTAGGAGATGTCCCTACCGTTAATGCTTCCATTGCAATGAGCTAGGGCACATCCAAGTAGAATTCTTTGACTTAAGTCCAAAAGACATTGAGCTTCCAAGGAAACGAAGCTACACAAGTGCAATCTATGGATATATAGAGGAGTCAGATGAAGAGGAAGACCTAGAGCCTACTACACCTTATCAGGATGACTAGAAATCTTAGAAGTTTTATCAACATGTAATACAACTTATATTGAAAATAAATCCTACTCTTGTACCTACGATTAATTGCAGTAATATGAGTTGCACTACTTGAGTCACTACAAGTAGCGCAGTGAATGCATATGGTGGATCCTTAAGCCCCATTAATGCTTGTCTTCCTTGGCTCTTTTGAGATAAGGACATCTCGAGTTCTCTCAGGGGGAGAGGATGTAATATTCCCCCGCCCGTGGGGCATACGAACCCCCCTAATTTTTATAAGGAAGTAATAAAAAAAAATATTACCACCCCTCCCCTTTTATCACTGACAAGAAGAGGGAGTGGAGTTGATGAACGGGAGGAAAAATCTGACGACATGAAAGAAGCATATGACATGGCAGGGAGAGGAAGCAAATGATGTGGAGAAGATGACGACGATGTCGAGGATGAAGAAGAAAATGATTTCAAGGAGGGAGGCCACGGGCCTACCACCTCTAGCCCACACAACAGAGCCACCACATAGTCAGACAGGTTGTGGGTGGGAAAAACCACACCACCACTCCACTTCACCCCCCAATTATACACCCCCAACACCTATATAAACCCCCCTCCTTAAGAAAAAGGGGATATAGCACATATTTTCCTTCTCTTTCCCCCCTCTCAAGAAAGAAATGGGAATCACGTTATCTCCTCTTCTCCCCTCCCCCCTTAAGCGAGGATAGACTATATCTTCCCCCCCTCCCCCTGCTGTCGAGAGAAAGAGAGAGGGTAATAGAGAGAGAGAGAGAGAGAGAGAGAGAGAGAGAGAGAGAGAGTTAGAGAGAGAGAGAGTTAGAGAGAGAGAGAAAGAGAGAGAGGGAGAGAGAGAGAGAATGTGTGTGTGTGTGTGTGTGATAGAGAGAAAGAGGGTGAGAGAGTGAAAGAAAAAATAACCCCAAGGGTCCCCTTCCCTTCCCCTCCTTAGAGGGTGACCACACGTGTTGCTATTCCCCTCATCTCGCCACAAGTTTAATCCCCATCTCCTCGCGAGTTTAGCCCTCATCTCCCTATGAGTTTAATCCCCATCGCAATCGAGATGAGTTACCCTAGCACACCATCTCTCCGATGAGAGAAAGAGAGAGAGAGAGATCTATAAGCTAAAAGTATGGCCCCAAAATGGAGGGAGACACACACCAATGATAATCCTACATCCAACAATGGAGCCACCAGCAAGGGCATTTTTGCAAATATGAATACAACATCAAGTACAGATAATTCATATCTGAATATCCAGGTACTAATTGCCATCTCCGCTATTCATTGAGGCATAGGCTATATCGCCTTGGCATGTGCATGAGTTCATTTTAATAAGTAACCCGAAATTATTTTTCAATAGTTAATGAACTCGTAGGGAATTTTCGGATATTTCTTTTCATAACCATAGATGATCTCCCATAGATTTATGCATATGATGCATTGAGGTTTGCACAAACTCTTGTAGCCAAATACAATCATTGCAACCCAATGCTATGTGAAAAAAATCATGCATAGTATAAAGAGCATATAAGGTTACTTAAGGGTTATGTGCATAAACGGTGCATGCATAGGAAATATTATATGAAACATGCATCAATGGTACACAAATTGATCTTGCAATAAAGTTTCGCTGATATCGCAAATCTTTAGTTCATTGGGATCTTGATGATGTGAGTAGATAACATAAACAAGGACCATAAGGACTAAGACTAAGATGCCTTGAGATCTGCTGACATAGCAACTATGTTCATTCCGGGTTAGGCTAGATGCAACAATAGCTCTAGGGAAAATGAAGAGCTCAAGGAGTTAGGAAACCCTAAGCCAAAGGAAAGACCGATGCTTTTGTACTTCTTGAAGTAGGTTGTGTTATCGATCAATGTAAGTGATTAATAGAACTTATGTCTTGTACAGTGTTTGAAACCTTAACATATGCCTTAGCCGAAAGAAGGGTGTGTTAGGTAAATTTTTCATAGAATTTCTCTTTGATCCCAAGGGGGAGAGAGAATATGCAATGGAAAGGTTATCATGACTATTCCTGAAATGTTTGGAAAAGGATACCATTGTTTTTGTTGATTGATCAAATAACATCCTAAATGATTTTACATTAAACTGATTGTTGGGATGTGATTTGGATGATTATTCCAAGTGCTTGTGTTCGATGGTAAATGTATGGCAGGGGTCAGTGATGATTGACAAGTTGCCATGGGGAATAAAGGAATGTTTTCTTGGAAGATGATATTAGGTTGTATGTTGATTGTGCTTGATTCTTAATTGGATTAATTAAGGAAGGATATTTTTTCTCGGGTGGATCATCTCCAAGTTCATGCAGCATTTCAACCCAAGAGGGCATTGCTCGATTCATGGGCCAAAGGTCGAGTGGCGAAAAGGTCAGCCCTGGAAGTTGTGTCTCACTCTTAGGTCGCTTGGGTTTAGTGGAGCTCTAGATACCCCTTGCCTAGTCTGGAATGGAGTTGTAGACTACTGTGAGCCCAATGTGTAGGGCATTGAAAAATCCTATTCTAGATACTGGATGGAAATTACGGTGCCATGTGATTTAGACTGAGTACTTCTGTTGGACAGAAGGGATATATAATTTCTCCTGTATGGAAAGGAGACAAAGATTAACATGAAGATAGTTAAGGGATTTGTTTAAAATTACTTGCTAAAGGATCGCTTGCTCTATATTTGTGTTTGTGCCATAAATTATGGGAACGAACCCTATTCTCTAAAAAGGCTTAATTAAGGAAGCTAATTTTAAATGTCACACATAAATGTGATAGGACCTAATTAGATAACTAAAGAACACTTATTGAGGGAAGCGGGTGGGTGGAACATCCGATGGGTTTGTCCTATGGTGAGGTGGTCGTGGAGAATTGGGAGGCTTCTCACAAGGTTTAATTGTCCTTCGACCTTTACGTAGTGCTAGGTTAGAACCTGATTCATGCCGCTTTAGGGGACTAGAATGGGACTATGCCCTACGGGTAGAGAGGTTGAGCAACGCATACCTCTCGTTTCCCATTCTCTTTGAACCAAGTGTGGCATGAATCTACTTTGGTTTGGGTATCTCTGCGTGAAGTAGGATGTCCAGAACCGGATGCTAAAATGCTATTAGGAGACCTTGACCATAACAAACCAAATTTCAAGTCAATCCTAGTGGGTTCATCCGTAAACGTTTTGTTGCAAGATGGACTCGGGAAACCCTATGTTTTCGCTTCGTGGCAGACTCGGGAGGACCTAGACCGCAAACCCCATGACATTCCTTGTGAGTGCCGGGTGGCGCTTTCTAGACTCTCTTCCCAATGGGCTGCTACTAAGACGTGTCCTACAAGTGGATAGGGGGACACATTATAGTTGGTATCAGAGCAAACCAATGGGATCTAATATTTATTAGAGAACTTAACGAGGGGAAGTAGAGCAATTTTGCCACTAAGAACATCTCCTTACTTACTTATGGATGTTAGGCTGCAGAGTCACGAAGCATGGAACAAATACTTGGTCTTCCAGGTTATGTTTATGACTGCAATGCGGGCTTCGGATTATCGACGGAGGCTAGGCATGATGAATATACTTGACCACATCTACAATCCTTCACCTCTGTACGTGGAATGGAGATGGACAGGTGAATCAGGAATATATTACATAGCGGCCCACTGACTTGCGTACCTTTAGACCAACTTGAAGAGAATCAAGTGAATGGAGGATTTAAAGATTGTGAAGCTGTTCATCTTTGTTGAGGCTCTCACAAACGTAATCCTACATGTCAACGGCGGTCGAAAGGTCAAGTAGAACAAATATGTGTACAAGGAAGTGACTCGAATAATCCCTATCGACAGAATCAAGGTGCTGGGACGCTATGAGAGAAACGGGTATCAAAGGAAGGGATACCCCAAGCTTCCTATGACCTATCAATTCCTAAAAATCCATGACCCCACTCCATATTATTACTCAGTCCCCATGGCCGAATGTAACACAGCCTGTTTTCCCTGAAACTGATGTATCAGCTTGTTCTACCTTCCCAAAATAAATGTACTCAAAAGGGCTATGCCCACATGAATGAATAAGATTTTTTTATCACTGACTGTCTTGGCTGTTAAGTGTGGGTAAAGGAGTTAAGTGATTAGGTCACTCGGCTAAAAGATGAATTGGGCATATTAATGTAATGTGAGAAATGTTTAGCAAGTTTTTAATGTAAATAATCTTATTACCTAGGCACAACCTCAAGTGCAGATTCCTAGTCGACCCCTGCACTAAATACGGTTGTAATTCAAGAGAAGAAGTTCCTTCTCAAACAAATCAAGCCACCTGAATTCGATGGTAAGGGAAGAACCGCCCAAACTGATGCCGAGGTTTGGATCGAATCCATGGAAGATTATTTCGAGGCAGCAAGTAGTACTGCACCCGTTAACCAAGCTATGCTCACCAAACTAAAGCCTATCGGTGAAGCAAGACTTTGGTGGAAACAATGGTGCAGAGACCAAGGGATCTCGAAAGGATCAGTTACTTGGGAGAAGCTTAAAAAAGCTGTGCAAGGGAGATATCTACCACCTACCTAGTGCACACAGAAGATGAACGAATTCTATGAACTGAAGCAACTTGGACTATCCCTGGATGCATATTATTCAAAGTTCGTCACTCTCTTAAAGTACCGCCAAAAATGGATATGACACAACAGGTGTCAAAGTTTTGTGTTGGGTTAAATCCATCCATAAACATCCGCTTGGAATCAATGCGCCCAATAGACCTACAAGACGCGCTCATTCGAGGTGCACCCATAATACAGGAGGTGCAGTCCAAGCCAAGGAATAACAGGACTTGGTCTTATAAGGATCAGAACAAGGGAATGTATAAGTCTCAGGCTAAGAGAGTGCATGACCAAAATAAGGGACAAAGGAAGAAAGCTAGGGCCAACACTGTCAACAATTTCGTTCCTACACAAGGCAATGGCCGCAATCTTCGTTGCTTCCATTGCAACGAGCCTGGTCACTTTAAAAGGCAATGTCCCAAGCTTAGCAGAGGACAACGTCAAGGGCCATTCCAAGGATCCATCCATGGCCAAGGAGCCACCGTCAGGGCCAGATGGAGAACCTCCAGTGTTGCCAACAAGGAGTTGGGTGATGAAGAAGATCCATCCATGGAAGCTGACATTGAGAGGGCAATGGTTCATGCCGCTCTTCACAAGAAAGGTCCGAATCGCCAATTCTCGGTCAATCAAACTCCTTCGGATTACCAAGGTAAAAGCTTCAAAACCTTGATTGATTGTGGCAGTACACATTCCTTCATTTCACCAGTCTGTGCAAGAAGATTAGGAATAGCCACAATAGATGCACCTACCTTACTTGTGGAATTAGCAAATGGTTGTGAGGTCTCTTGTACCAGGCAAACTGCTAAGGTGAAATTCCTACTGGGTGGAAAGTCGACTTCGGTAAGATTCCTAGTAATGAACCTAGGTGTCCACGAATGTTTTCTCGGTATGGATTGGCTAATACCCAATGATGCCCACATTCACTGTGGAAAGGGCCAAGTCTCCTTTTGAAATTCTGAAGGGGAACTAGTCACAACTCAAGGAGAGGCTGGTAAGCCAAAAATTTAGCTAGCAAAAGCAACACGGATCATAAAAGGAGTTAGAAAGGGGATACCTGTCTATTTGATTAAACTAAATAAGCTAGATTAGAATTAGGAATCTAGGGAAGAACCTTCCTGGTTAAAGGAATACGCAGACATATTTCCTGAAGAGCTGACAGAATTTCCTCCTCAAAGGGAAGTCGATCATGAAATCAAGCTAGTGCCAGGAGCTGCACCAATCACAAAGAGACCATATAGGATGTCCATCCCAGAAGCGATTGAGCTGAAGGAATAACTCAAGCAACTGTTAGACCAAGGCTACATCCGTCCTAGAAGTTCGCCATGGGGAGCTCCAGTGCTATTCCAAAAGAAGAAAGATGGAACGCTTCGGCTATGCATTGACTACAGAGGGTTGAATCAATCGACCACATTAAAAACAAATACCCCATTCCAAGAATAGATGAAATTCTTGACCGTCTTCAAGGTGTGAAGATCTTCTCTAAAATAGATCTCAGGTCTGGATATTATCATATAAGGATCAGGAAAGAAGATATCCCGAAGACCGCATTCAGCACAAGGTATGGACACTTTGAATTCCTAGTCATGTCATTCGGGTTGACAAATGCTCCTGCTACCTTCAACAGGCTAATGCAGGATATCTTTAGGCCCTATCTTGATGACTTCATACTCCTCCTCTTTGATGATACCCTAGTCTACTCTAAGCAGGAAAAAGATAATGAACCCCAACTTCGCATTGTCCTCGAAACAATGAGAGCACACAAGCTTTATGCCAAGAAGAAGAAGTGTGCATTTTTTAAGCGATAGATTGAATATCTGGGATTCATTGTATCAGCGGAAGGAATTTAGTAGATTCGGCCAAGGTCAGAGACGTTCTGGAGTGGCCAACACCAACTTCTGTCAAAGAAATACATAGTTTTCTTAGATTGACAAGATGGTACACGGTCTTTATCAAAAACTATGCTTTGATTGCAGCACCTTTGATCTACTAAGGAAACAAGTATCAATTGTATGGTCACCTGCTAAACAGACCAACACAAACTAAAGCAAATCTCGGTATCAACACCCATCCTGAAACTTTCGAATCTTAGTAAGAGGTTTAAGGTGATAACTGATGCTAGCACACTTGCCTTAGTATGTGTGCTCATGCAAGAAGGTCATCCCATTGCATACTCTTCAAGGAAACAGAAGAGCCATGAAAGGAACTATGCTACCCACAATCTGGAGCTGTTGGCTGTCATCCATGCTCTCAAACTTTGGAGACACTACTTGCTGGGTAACAAATTTACCTTAGTGATGGACCACAATAGTCTTAAATGGATTTTCACCCAGAATGAGCTCAATATGAGGCAACGTCGATGGATTGAAGTGCTGGAAGAATATGATTTTGAAATCAAATACCAGCCTGGGAAGGAAAATGTAGTTGCCGATGCACTCAATCGCAAGGCATTTTTGAATTCTTTGATTTTGCAAGATTCATCAACAGTAAGATCTCTAGCCACAAAGGTATCCATGCCAAACAACCCAATTCTTGACCTAGCTAGAGAAGAGGCATGTCATGACCCAGTCTATCAAAAATTGCTAAGGGAGATTCCCATCAAAGATCAAGACCCAAACCTACAAACAAAGTATTAAGAATTCTCTATCAATAGTGGACATGTCTACTATAGGACAAGATTATGTATCCCGGCAAGCCAATCACTCAAGAAGAAGATACTTTGGGAAGCCCATGACTCCCCTTTCTCACGACATCGTGGCTATGCCAAGACCCTTAATGCGGTCAGGAAGAGCTATTATTGGGATAGGCTCAAAGGTGACGTTCTCAAATATGTCACGGAATGTTTGTCTTGCCAACGCATTAAGGCCAAACATGTCAAAATGCCAAGAAAATTGCAACCACTTGACATTCCCCAAATGAAATGGGAATTCATTAGTATGGATTTTGTTGTTGGCCTACCCCAAGTTTAGGGAGGATACAACTCCATTATGGTCATGGTAGATATGCTCACCAAGGTTGCATATCTTATCCCTGTTAAGAAAAAATATAAATCCTCAGACATCGCAAGGTTATTCATCAAGGAAATATTCAAACTGTATGGGTTACCCAGGAGAATCATTAGTGATCATTACTCTCTCTTCACCTCACACTTCTGGAGGGCTATCTTCGAGGCCATTGGGACTCAACTCTATTTCAATACAGCTTACCATCCCCAAACCGATGGTCAAATGGAGCGAGTCAACCAAGTCGTTGAAGATATGCTTAGGGCACAACACTGCTGTCACGAACCCAAAAAGTGGATTCAATATTTTCCACTGGTTGAGTTTGCCTACAATGCTTCTTACCAACAAAGCATTTAGATGACCCCTTTTCAAGCATTATATGGGCACGATTGTCGTAGTCCTTTGAGTTTTTTAAATCCAACCTTGAGGGTTGAAGCTTCAAAGCAGATGTTGGAAGACATGGATGACCAAATCAAATCAATAAGATAGGACATCCAGGCTGCCAAGGATAGACAGAAGGCTTACGCGGACCTGAAACGGCAAGACAGATCCTTCATTGAAGGTGATATGGTCTTCATTCGCATACGTCCAAAGAAGAGTTCCCTATCCTTGGGTGAATGCAAAAAGCTAAGTCCAAGGTATTGTGGACCCTATAAGATTCTCAAGTGCCTAGGGCCCAATGCTTACAGACTTCAACTCCCTGAAAACCTAAAGGTTCATAATGTATTCCATATCAGTCTATTGAAAAAGTATGTGCCTAACCCTAGTCACGTGCTTGATGATCAAAAAGTTGTAATGCCAAGCCAAGGAGTCCTTGAGCTATGGCCTGATAGGATCTTAGATGTTAGGGAGAGGCATTTGAGATCGAGGACCTTGAGAGAATACCTCATCCAGTGGAAAGATTACCCCAAAGAGGATGCCACTTAGATGGATGAAGGTACTCTCAACCAACAATACCCCCAAATCTTCTCAAGATGAGGACATCTTGATTCCTCTAAGGGGGAGAGAATGTAATATTTCTACAATGAAATATTGAAGACCCTAGATCTCGTGCAAAAGCGATTCAAAGTAACCTCCCGCAACAAGAAAAACCTTGGGCTAAGGTGCTCCACCCTCGCGCATTAACAAACACCAGCTCCATGTTGTGTATAGGAAGCCGTGGCTTGAAACCGTAGTCCTCCGCCGGAACACCCCTTCATGGGCAAAAGAATAATGGATTATTTGCAATTTTAAAAAAAAAACTCTCTCCCCTTCAGCCATTGCATGATGGCGGGGAGATGGAGTATGTGTGGAGCTTGAGTTGAGGAGGGGCATGCACCCTGCCACTTGTGTGGCCACCCCCCCACCTTAAGCCTATAAGAACCCCCCCTCCCAAGCTTGGAGGGGGAGGAGATTGATCCTGTTGCTGCTGCCTGCCATGAGGAGCTGCCCGCCGCCGTCCATCCGACTGCTGCCGCTGCACCGCCAGGCTGCTACCGCCCCCGTCGCCTTCATCATCATCATCGTCATCTCCCTCATCGTTATCTTCACCATCATCAGCACCTCCACCCATGATGTTTCCACGTCATCCTTGTAATCTAGAAGCTTGAGAAGCTTCTTTTGAAGCTTCTCTAAGCCAAGTTCACCCACGTCTCCCGGGGTTTCTAAACCGTGCTCCCCAAGGCCTATTTTCCATGCTGGGAAATAGAGAGTTTTGGAAATTGGATAAAGGGCAAGGAGAGTTTGTTGAGTCGAAATCTACTTCGTCAATGGCTCCTAAGCAAAAGTCAAGAGGAGCGCACGCGTCTCCTGGGGTTTCTAAACCATGCTCCCCAAGGCCTATTTTCATGCCACGAGGGAAATCTCGGGCAATAGAGAGTTTTGGAAATCGGATAAAGGGCAAGGAGAGTTTGCTGAGTCAAAATCTACTTCGTCAATGGCTCCTAAGCAAAAGTCAAGAGGAGCGCACACGGGAGGTTCCACCCAAAGTACGAGAGTGGACAACGCCCCGATTTCGAATGCCCAGGTTCTGAAAATAGTCTCGCATGGAAAAGATGCATAAAGCATGTTTTAATTCATATAGGGAAACTTAAATGCATCGTAAGATTTATATACTTGTTCAATTTACAAAGTTCAGTTGCATGACTAGCACTTACATTTGCTTGCACTTCCATGGTCAAGGGTAGTTGCACTTTTGAATGTATGATACATAAGTTAAAAGACAAAATTGTGCAAAGGCGTCCTTGTAGCATCACGCAAAGGACAGGGCATATAATACATAGTGTACTTATGAAATAATTTCCTAGTTATGACTCGTGTATAAGATAATCATAGACGGCCATTAAATGATGTCTGAATAGTTGTAATGCATGGAAATGTGCACTTTGCAAATCGCATGCGATGATAGTTACATTATAGGTTGGGTTAAGCAATAAAGGAAGGATTAAATCAATGATGGACTCATGGCATTTTCTCATGCATGGATTTCTTTTATCAAAGTTTGAATTTGGGAAAGGATGCATCTTCATTAAGATATTAAAGCTTTGAATTCGATGCATCAACGTAGGGTTTATAAGAGCTAGCTCTAAGTGTCAATCATTATAGTATAGGGCAAGGAAAAGAAATATCTCTGTAGATTCTTTAGTTGCATAAAGGCAAAAAGATCTATGGTCTCAAAATTTCATGGAATGATACATCTCACTCATTTTGTAGTTACTTACATCTTTTAGGGAAAAGTACATGAAAATTTAGAAGAAAAGTATTTGCATCTTTAAAGGAAAGATCATCTTTAATCGTGGGTTGGTTAGATCAACTAAGTAATTCCCGTATAATTGAGTAGCTTACATGAAAATCATAAAGGTATGATTAGGTAGCATATGACGATCACCTCAATGTGCTAGGTAGGGTTAAGCTATGTTAAAATTATGCCTAGTATCACACTTAGGATGCCGATCTAATATTTTTGATCTCAAAAGTCCTACCCACATTCTCGAAATGTTAGGAATATCTAATCACCTATGCAATAATGATCTAGGGTTCTCACCCTAAGGATCAATTGACCAAATACTAGACCTTCACAAGGAATTTAGGGACCCTAGGGCCAAAACGTTTATCAACCCAGTAGGGTTAGGGTTTTGGATTGGGTCAAATAAGACTCCCAAGCCCTATATCTTGATCAAAGGTAATCTTGATCAAGGAATACCGTGTGATGAGAAAAATAATCCCACAAGTTAGGTGATTATACCTATCTCATGCAACAAGCTGCAACATCTTATGATCTTGCGACCAAGTTGGCGAGTTCTAATTACAAGTCTAATTTCCTAGAGGCTGAGTAGTCATCCTGCTACATCACTCTTCCTTGGGACTGATTTGCCAAGCCAGGGTAGTAATGAATTGCCAAGAAAAGCAATTGACCAACCAAGTTAGGGTGACGAGGTTGCCCAGGATTTATTGTCTATAATTTAAGGAAACCTAAGGTAGAAACAATTTGGGTCAGCAAGGTATAACCCTAACCCAAGGAGAAAAGGGTAAACAAGCAACTCAGCTTACGAAACCCTCGGGATCTTGCCAAGTCACGATTGATCCAAGACTAAATGCTGGAAGCATTCGGGGAGAAGGGATCACACCTTAGCAGTTGGCCGTACAAATGACCACTAGAATGTTTGTGATTGTACACTTTAGGTGCACTGTTTGTACTTCTTTGCTCAAGGAACTAATCCAAGAAAAACAACTAATGCTTCAAATTAAAAGCCTGGAGGGAGAGGTAGTACCAGTTACCTTCGACTGTCTGCCTAACCCTATCCAAGGGGGTTGTTAGCCGCGCGGGGTACGTGGACCGAACCCGCTGCAAGAGGTCTCTCCGTGGGTGCTACTTGGAGCAGGAGGATGCTTGGGTGCCAGGGGAGGCTCTGGCCATAAATCCCTTGCCTTCGGATCCTACACAAGAGGCCGATGTGACTCGAGATGGAATCTCAAGGCCCGCATACTAGTCAACGGGCGGAACTTGGAATAGCAATCCCTAAGGATTGCTGGGATAGCCTTCAAGCAGTTTATTTGATGTATTCCAAAGTCTGATAAATAAAGATCAAATGTTGAAAAAGAAACTTGCTTGACATAGTTTTTCTGTGTCAGCGCTTAAGTTACGTGAAGGAACCAGTGATTAATTTGGTTAATTAAGGAAGCTGTTTTTACTTGTCAAACTAAATGTGGTAGGTAATTAGATAACTAAAGCAACTCGAGGAAAGTGCGGTGGACGTGACTCTGGATCCATCCTACGGAAGGGTGGTCCCAGTTGGCCAAGAACTTTTCTCAAAGGAATTGATAGCGAGGTAACAATGACCTAGAATCTATAGGGCTAGAGTCCCGATATATGTTGTTTTAGGGGAATGGAATGGGACTATGCCTTAGGGGTAGAGAGGTCGAGCTTCGCATCCCTCTCGTTTTCCATTCTCCTTGAACCAAGTGCAGTATAAATTCACTTTGACCCTGATGGTTCTGCGCAAAGTAGTTCGTCTGGGGCTCGACACTAGCTACCTCCTAGGAACTTGACCATTAGGAAAACCTTGATTCAGGTCAGTCCTAAGTGGGAATGGCCAGAATGCTTTCGCTTTGTGGCAGAGTCGGGAGGACCTAGATTGCAAACCCGATGACATTCCTTGTGAGTGCCGGGCGGCGCTTTCTAGACTCTCTTCCCGATGGGCTGCTAAGACGTGTCCTACAAGTGGATAGGGGGACACGTTACAGATAGTTGAAGGTTCCATTGAAACAAGATTGGAAGAGGTGCAAGGCATCTCCTATTTTCAGGATACCTACAAGTGGTGGATAGAGTTTTTACAAGTCATACAACAGGTTATCCTTGAGCCCTACAGGTGCCTCATAACCCTCTTTGGGTTACTAGAGTACTCCTAGAGGGTCAAATAGGGTACTTATAGGTGGTGGACAGGGTGCAGGAAACTCCTGTTTAGACCTAAAGATTCAATTACAATTTTTTTTTTTCCTTGATCCAAGTTTAAAACTTGATAGCTCCATTTAAAGAGGGGATCCTAAGCTTTTATTTTTAATTAAAAATTTTAGCAATCCGATATCAAGAACTCAAGTTATTGCTGATTTTTTGACACTAGGTATAGTGAGATAACACCTAGACATCGTACAGGGGGACACTGTTTGACATTGGTTGGAATTGGTGCTATATTTTGAGAGAAACAGGGGTTTAATTGACAAACTGTCTACTATTACATTAGTGTCTCCTAATGGCCAGGAATAAGAATAAAGACCCCATTATTGAAGCATTGAATGATGGTGTCAAGGACTTTTAAGAGTATCAAAATTACACAAATGAAGCCTATAATGTTGAACAAATAGATGAAGATTTAAGCATTGGGATTGCTTACATCACACACCAAGGAGATGGCATGGCATACATGAAGTGCATGTAGTGAATGATTACCTTTTATTGTCAAAAGAGTCGAGACATGTCAATGAAGGCGTTTTTAAGTATTTGAGGACTTTGAATGAAAGCTTAACACATAGGAATTAAGATTTGTTGCAAGGGATGACACAAGTAAATAAGGGAATCTTTGATCTATAGCAAATCAACAAATCTTTATTCCAAGAACTCATCTCACCCATAAAGGAAATTGGAAGCAAGCCACAAAAGGAACGTCAAACTATTAAAGATCCACATGCAATCCCCTTTGTTGGTAATCCTTCCCATCCAAACAAAGAGAGTTCTTAGCCAAATATGCATACTTTTGAAAGGAGTAAACTATTTAGAGTGAGGAGCAACCATCACCCTTCACAAATCCATGGCATTCATACCCAAGGCCTTAGTTTAGCACCCCAAAAGATAATCATAGACATGAAGGGGAACAAGACAACAACCGATGGGATAATGAGTGATGGTCCAACCCTCAGAGACCTGCTCCGGACCCTGTCGGGACCCCATCTAGGCCCCCGGGTAGTAACTTTTGCATTTTGACCCCTCAACGCATCACGGGGCACCTCAACATGTCACGGGGCACCTCAACATGTCACGGAACGCGACACGGAACATAACACGACGCGAGATTTGCACAAGGGCCCATCTTGGGGGCTAAAGTCATATTTATAGATAGAAAGCATTTACAACCTTGTCGGGGCTCAGTAAGGCACCATGTCACAGTGGGTGGGTGGAGCTATCAACGATTGCGACACGACGCCAACACCGTGGGGTGAGGGAGCTACAAGGGTACTCCCTCATACACACCTCCCCTTGAAAAAACTCGATGACCACATCGAGTGAGGGAGGCACAACTTACTGGCCTTTGAAAATGATGATTTGAATCAGACTCATATTTATTGTCGGGGGTCTTAACACGCCTCACTATCAAGGCGGCCAATGTCTACCCATTAGGTGCCATGCTCACTGACTCTATTTACAACTATGAAACATGGACTTTTCATACTTCTTGCATTCCACCCACTGACTCTATTTACAACTGTGGAGTAGAATGGGACTTGGGCAGAATTGTGAAAGAGACTTTATTGGGCACATCAACCCATCCACCTTTGCTGACCAAATTTACAAGCACAGAATGGAGGGTAACCCAGTCGAAGACACATTGTGCACCCATGCTCCAACTTGGGCCAAGCAGCTTGAGTGCGCAGAACTGCCTGTGGACTACGGGCTCAACAAGCAGCTTTCACTCTGAATGCCAAGCCTGAAATGCAAGGGTGCAGGCAACGACACCTCGCAGGAGAAGGCCTTCTTTGGCCACATCTTGCAATTCATTGCTGATGAAGAAAGTGTAAGAGGTGCATTTTGCCTTGAATGCACCTCCCCTTGAAAAGAGCTGGACCTTCATCACCCAAATCTTCGATGCCGCGCGCTCTCTAGCTTTGCTCTTAGTGCCCTTGGAGGCACAAATCTTCCTTGAAGCTACCACCCGACCTGCTGGGATGCCGCATGCCATTTGGCCCTTCTCGTGAGGTCCATTTCACTCATGTCTAGAATCCTTCCCCGCATTGCAGTACACATCTTGAGATAGACTTGCGGAAGCTTGAAGCAGATTCGGGGAAGTCTTCTGTTGGACTGAACTGCGAGGGGAGCACAATGGTTGTTTGGAATTCTTCCCCACGTTGTAGCACACACCTTGGAACCAAATTGGGTAAGCTTGAAGTAGATTTGAGAAAGTCTTCCGTTGGACTGAGCTGCATGAGGAGCACGTGTGACAGGAGGGAACCGCACGACACGCCTGGAAGGTGCATGCCGCTTAGCCCGCCGCGCGAGAATCATGTCTCCCGCATCAAATGCCCCCACCCTCGTTGAAGCATGCCCCGGTAAAAGGATATGATGAGAGCACTGACCCTGGTTGGACTGGAGAGTTGGAGCACCTGGCTAGCTCGTGATGACTTGATGATGAGCAAAGATCAGCCCACGACATCCCAAACCAAGAGCATGTTTCAAATGGTCAACCCTCATCTCATGGTTTTGGGCGATCTACTTTTAGGAGAAAATCATGGAATAAAGATTCATGGAGGAAACATTCTTATGGGTAGCCATCTTACAATGAAAAAGAATATAAGAAAAAGATCAATATCACTAATTTCAAAGGGGATAATGCTTCACCTTTAGAATGGGAGGAGTGGATTAATAAGCTTGAATTGTACTTCACCCTTTATCCTAGAAGTGAAGAAGCCAATATTTATTTTGCAGCTCTTCATCTTGAAGGTTTCACCGATACTTGGAATTGTTACATGCATGACATTGGGCAAAAGTTTGTCACTTGGAAGGAGTTCAAGCAAGCAATGATTGATGTCTTTGTTTCTCCTTTGGAAAAAGAAAGGCTCCAAAGAAGATGGTATGCATGTGCTCAAACAGAAATGTCAATTAAAGGCTATTCCAATACCTACTTAAGTTTCTCCATGTATATTGAAGGCATTTTAGATTTCACTAAGTTAAATGAATAAATACGTTTTTGGTCTTGACCCCACCCTATCATCAGAGGTAGGAGCTCAACAACCAAAAACATTACATGAGACCATACAATTGGCTGAAAGATACTCCTTGAAGTACAAGAGAGATGGGAAAATTTTCACCAAAGTAGTATGGCCAATCAATAGAAAATTTTAAGCAAGAAAATAGGGGTTATAACAGTCAAAACAATTATAACAAAAAAGTGCCACCTTTTCCCACTTTTTATGCCTCTAAACAGGGTGAAAAATAGCACAAAATAAGGGGCAAACTTTTAGAAATGTGACTCAGACAAGAAGCACTTTTTCAAGAGTTGAAAATGCTCTTAAATTGTCCCAAAATAGTTATAGCAGCAACTTCCTTCCTCATGATAAGCTTAGAGAAATGCATGCAAAAGGATTATGCTTCAAATGTGGGGAGAAATGGTCACAAGCTCATAAGATGAAGTGTAAAGCGAAGAACTCCAAAATCAATATGGTGATCACTCAAGATGTGGAAGTTGAAGAAGAAGAAGATCAAGAGGGAAATTTACTGGATGTTGATGCATATCCCATGGTTGAAGAGATTCATGAAGAAGAGCATGCCACTAACAAAGGATTCTATGATCCCATGGATGGATTTTCATTTGATCAGAGTAGCACTCATGATTCTCATGCTTCCTTGCATACCATCTCACATGACGCATGGATTGATTGCAAAGGGAAAAGTACACTTAGACTCAAAGGTTTCATTAATGGAAAGGTTGCACATATTTTAGAGGATAAGGGAAGCCCTCATAGCTTTGTCAATACCAAATCTTTGAACGAACAAAAGTTGCTACCCATTGATATGGATTCTTCCTTGTGAATACAAGTTGCTAATGGTGTATATGAGTCTATAAAGAAGTGTGTCCATGTACTTCAATTCAGCTATCATCCTCTTGCACAATACAAGTGGACTTAATCACTTTGGATATGAGGCCTATTGACATTGTTATTGGATGTAATTGGTTGAAGACACTTGGTGAATTCCCTTTAGACTTGGAGCAAATGCAAATGGAATTTAATTGGCAAGAACGACACATAGAATTGAAAGGCATAGACCACAAACATATAGAACTTATCTCCATGAAGAAATTGTGAAAGGAAATCAATGCCAAGTCATGTATCTTCACTCTTTTGCTTGCAAAAGTAGATAAAGAGCAATCATCAAATCAGCCATATTCTTCCACAAAGAAAAGGGATCCAAGATTGGAAGAGCTATTGGAGGAATACAAGGATTTATTTCAGCCACCATCATCTTTACCTCCAAAACAAGAGGTTGACCATCCTATTGATTTATTGCCCAACACAAAGCCCATCAATAAACATCCCTATCACTTGTCTAAGTTTGATAGGGGAGAAGTGGAGTGACATGTCAAAGAATTTTTGCAAATGGATTTAATTTAGCAAAATCAATCACCGTTTGCCTCTCCCATGCTCTTTGTTAAGAAGAAGGATGGATCATTTCGCATGCGTATTGATTATTGAGATTTGAACAAGTCAATAGTTAAGAATAGGTATCCTATTCCCTGAATTGATGATCTTTTGGATGAGTTTAAAGATGCAAAGGTATTCACCAAAATAGATCTTCGATCAGGTTAAGAATAGGTATCCTATTCCCTGAATTGATGATCTTTTGGATGAGTTTAAAGATGCAAAGGTATTCACCAAAATAGATCTTCGATCGGGTTATCATCAAATTCGAATGAAGGAAGGAGATGAGTTTAAAATAACTTTGAGGACTAAAAGAGGGCTATACCACTTCTTGGTTATGCCATTTGGACTTTCCAATGCACCCGCTACTTTTCAAGCCCTCATGAATAAAATATTATAGTCCTTCTTGTTCAAAATAGTCCTTGTTTTCTTTGATGATATTCTTATCTATAGCAAATCTAAGGATGAGCATTTGAAGCATATAGGAGAGATCTTTGACACATTACGAAGACACACACTCTTTGCCAAGATGACGAAGTGTTCTTTCATGGAAGATGAAGTTGAATACTTTGGTCATATTGTGGGAGAGAAAGGCATTAGAGTGAAACTCAAAAATAAGATGAAATGTATTAATAAAGAATGGCCTAATCCTACGAATGCAACCTCTTTGAGAGGATTCCTTAGATTATCATCCTTTTATAGGAGGTTCAACAAGAATTATGCTCATGTGGTGGATCCATTGATGAATAGACTCAAAAAGGAGGCTTTCTTTTGGGACTCCATCACTGATCTAAGTTTCAATGAGCTGAAATCTCTATTAACACCTATCCTTGTATGTTTGGATCTCTCTAAGGAGTTTATCATATTTGCAGATGCTAGTGGAAGAGGAATTGGGACTATTTTATGTCAAGAGCATGAAGTCATAGCTTATGAGAGCCAAAAGTTTGATGACGAGTGTCAATTACATGTTTAAGAGAGGAAGTGATGTTGTCAATATTGCATGCTATTAAAAAATGGCATCATTACATCTATGGTAACCATTTCAAGGTCAAAAGCGATCATCGTGTACTGAAATACTTCATTTCACAACTAAATTAGTATCCCAAGCAATGAAGATGGTCAATTACTCTTCAAGGATATGACTTTGAGATATCTTATATGGTTGGAAAAGACAATGTTGTGGTGGATGCCTTATCAAGAATATGGGCATGTTCTATCTCTACCATTTTAACCGTGCATAAGGATTGGATCCATGACATTCAAGAAGAGTATTTTCTCGATGAGCAAGCATCCAATATGATGAAGGAATTTCAGTAAGGCAAAGGAGAAGAGTGTCCAAATTATACATGGCATAATGGTCTTTTATGGTATCAAGGACAGGTTTTCTTGACTCCTCAATCATATTTCAAAGACCGCATTTTGCAAAAGATGCACTCTTCATTGGACATCATAGTTTGTCAAAACATTTGATAATATTCATAAGAGTTTTTATTGGAAAGGGATTTGGAGAGATGTTAAAGACTATGCCATGAGTTGTCTTCCGTGTCAATAAAATAAGGATTCCACACTTCTACCCGCCAGTGGTTTGCTTTAGCCACTACCTATTCCTCATGGAAAGTGAACTGATATTGGCATGGATTTCATAATTATATTGCCTATAATAAAGCACGGGTGGAATAGCATTTATGTGGTGGTAGACCAGTTGACTAAATCAACCCATTTCATTCTGATAAAGGCTCAATTTACAACAAAGCAAGTGGCTGATCAATTTATGGAATGTGTCTTTAAGCTTCATGGAATGCCAATGAAGATTGTGTCCGATTGTGACACCAAGTTTATGGGAAGCTTTTGGAGGAGTTTCTTCTCTTTTATGGAGACTATTTTGACTCCTAGTACAGCTTATCATCCACAAATGGACACACAAACTGAAAGGGTCAAAAAATGGCTAGAAGTTTATTTGCATCATTTTTGCCATGATACACAAAGCGCATGGGACCATTGGCTTCATCTTGCCGAATTTTGTTATAATAATACTCATCACATGAGTATTGGAATGTCTCCTTTTGAAGCATTATATGGTTACAAAGTTCAAGTACCTTTCACATTGTTTCATGATGATGTAAATCCCAATGCTCATTGTGAAGAGTTAGAGAAGATGGAGGCTCTTATGAAGCAATGCAAGGACAACATCGAAAAAGCTCAAGAGACAATGAAGACCTATGTGGATGAGAAAATAAGACATGAGGAGTTTGATAAAGGTGAATGGGTTTTCTTGTAGGTTCCAAAATCCCATTATGCTTCTCTTAAGGAAGGACATAATAAACTCGCTCATAGGTATTCTGGTCCATACCAAATAGTTAAGAGAGTTGGGGGATCTTGCCTATCAACTTGATTTACCTTCAATTACATGCACCCACAATGTCTTTCATGTATCTCAGCTCAAGAAATATGTTGGCCTTGAAATCCAAGTTCTTGAAGAACTACCTTCCCTTTATGAAGATGGTTTGATCATTTATGAACCTGAAAAGATTATTGGTAAGTGGAAGAAAGTTCTAAGGAACCGATTTCTTATGGAGTATATTATTAAGTGGAAGGGTTTGCCTATGGAAGAATCTTCTTGGCAACATGCTTCATATTTGGAACAATTTCCATGGCTTCTTCAAGAGGATAGTTCATTCATTGGACAGTAATCAGCTTGTTGTAATAAATTTCTATTCTAAAGTTAAATGCCTTATCTTCATCAAAACTTGATTTTGATGGCATGGCTAGATACTACATATTGTCCTCTACATTTCTATACCTCACACATGGAAATTGGAAACTTCTACTTCAAGATATGGCTAGATTTGTACTACGGCATGTTTTGGACATGCTACAATAGTTTGTTCCATTTACACAATCTTTCTTCATTGAGTTATTTGTTGGTGTTCTTCAAGATGGACTCCTATTTCAACATGACTTCATCTATTTCAAGCTATTCATGTACTCATCCTTGTATCTTGCTCCCAAATTTAGGTATGAGGACAAAGCTCTTCTAAGCCGAGATGGCTTGTAATAGAGTAAAAGTGCCTAAATGCCTTAGCCAATATTTAGCCTACTAGGATTAAGTATAAAAGGCTAAGTTGTAACTAGCCTAGTATCTTTTTTCCATTTTAAAATATTATGTGTTTGAGGTCTCAACCTCCCACCATCGAAGAGGGTGCATACTCTTGGCCACCATAGCTTGGGATGTATACCATGCTGCAGCCACTCATCATTTGATTCTCAACCAACATTGGTAATATCATCTCATGCCTAGCCACCTTGGCTATGGTTTCTTGGCAATTTAGTATATTTCTTGTATTTTCAATTTAATGGCTTCTTGTGAGAATTACCTTATTTCGAGCACATCATAGGTATACAACTTGAACCAGGATGATGTAGTCCACAAGGTTAGTTTCATCTTTTTGCTTCTATGACAAACCATTACTCCATTCTTTTGTCTAGTAGAAAGTCTAGGGAATTGCAAAAACCATTCGCAAAGCAACGGATGTAGGAGGAGAAGCATGAACATAATTTTAGTGAATTTGGAATCTCTCAAGTCCCATTTTTCATTATTCTAAATCTTGGGACTCAAAGAATATTACTTTAAGTTTGTCAAAACCTATCATTGACCTATCATTGCAAAGCTTCTTAAAAATGGAATCTATTAAGCTATTAAACAACAAATTTGGAGCCATGATGTGAGAATTATGGCAAAGAAAAAGTTTTAACTACGAGTCCTAAACTTATGGAAAATTCCAAAACTTACTAATACTGTGTCCATGAAGATTTTTAATCTTGGACGAAATAGAGACAAGTTGTTTCACACAAAGATATTTCAAAATGCAAGAATTATTGTAGAATACCCTCTTTTTAACAAACTCCAGCTAGATCTACTAAGAAAGAGGAAGCAATATCTTTTGCCTACCAGAGGAAGCCTATGCAATATTCAAGAGAGATCATTCAAGTTTCATTTTTAGTTTTGAAGTTTAAAATTGCAATTTGATTAATTGCAGTGGGTAAATCAAAGGAGAAGAAAAATAGGGGCAAAGTTTGTTTTGAGTTTGGATATACTTCAAAGAATTATTCTTATGTTCATGGATCCTATGAAGAAGGAAAATCTTGCAAGTATTTCTACATGTTTGATTTATGTAATGAGTTAAATGGTATCTGAAAGAAGTTTTCATTTTAGCAGTTTCATGAAGCAACAAGTCAAGAAAGTCATGTCTTGTTCAAGTGTTAAGCATATTGGGAGATTGCATATAACAATTGAGAAGATCAAGGAAATATATGAAGATGCTTTGGATTGTGATTTAGATTCCTATTCAAGGTCAAGTGATGATGATGATGATTGGTGATCTTTAGCCATGGTCTTGCTAAAGATTGAGGTAAAGGGAGTGAGAGAGAACAAGAACCAAAGAAGATGAGAATCCTCGAGTGCCCTAAACCCAATAGAGCAACTTGCCAATGGGAGAGTGGATCATCACACACTTTGCATCAATAGTCTCAATGTATTTTTCATATTTTTCTATTTTGCAAACTACTATAATTAATCTCCAATAAGCTTTAATAAATAAAAAAACTAACTAGAAGTTATCAAAAATGAACATGATTAGATTGGTGATCAAGAAGATCAGTGTATATTCAAGAAGATGATGTTGTTATGGATGATAAGTTTAAGGATTATGGCTTTTGCAATGAGGATATTATTGTGCATGATTTTCTTGGTTCACTTATTCATGTTAAGGAAGATAATACAGCTACTAAGTTTAAGTTGGATTTCAGTGAAGGAACTTTGCAAGAACTTGAAGAAGTGCCACTACTCGTAGTGCAAAATGCACCATCTTTAGATGTATTTGTTCAAGATACCAATGTTTCCAGCATGCAAGATAATATTTCAAGTCATGTGTTACTTGATCTAAAGAAAAGTCAATGTTCTCCTATAAGAATTGCATGATTGTGAGCAAGATTAGAAGATTGACACTACATTTCCTTTGTAAGAGTTGATTGAATATAAAGAATTGCATAACGCAGTCAATTTGTATGGTTTTCCTAAAGTTCTACATGAGATATACTCTATAACTCAATCTCCAACTGAGATGATTGATTGTTTTCTATTGAGTTTGAAAAGGAGAGAAATGTGGCCAATGTTGTAGAAATTGAAGCTTTTTTTTGTAATCAATCGACTTAAAAAAGAGAAAGCATTACTACAACAAGAGATTTCTAAAGTGAAGAATGCAATGGATTTCCAAGTTACTTATTGTTTTGAAGTCATTAATGCTCTTGAGAAAGTTTTTCTATAGAAGGATAATGAAATTGTTGATTTGCATACACATTTGGTATTTTCTCATACCTCAAGTCTGTTGAGAAGTAAGCATGTCAACTCTCCTTATACTAGAGAGGATAAGGGTAGCTAGGTGTAAATGAATTGGAGGACAAGGGATCAAGGGGAAAAACTACCTAAAGTACATCCTCACAGTTGAGGAGAGTGTGCTAGTTGTACCTTTGAACAACTTACTAAGCAAGATCTTCTTCTTGTACTTGAGCTCTCTCTCTCTCCCTCTTGTGCACACTCTTGTGCTTCCAACTCTAATTTCAGTATCAAAGCCATCTCTAATCCTTCAACTTCCCTCAGCTTCCTTACATCATTAAGTGCACATGAGCTTTCAACTTCTACCTCTTGCCTCTTGACTACCATAGCCACAGCTTGACCCACCTCTGTTGGAGGACCTAGGGAGGGAAAAGGAGAGCATTTCAGCTCAAGGTTTCTTCTAAAGAACTCCTCCCCAGCTCAAGGCATAGCAGCATGGTACGAGAGACCCCAACATCATGGGCATAGAAGGGCGACATTGCTGAAAAAGTAGGAAAAGGCGTAGTCTAGGCACCGTGGCATCTCTGCGTGTGGCATGGTCTGCAGGTGACACATTCTTCTCAGCCACCATAGGGCTTTCATAGCCCCTAGTGGGCCATCTCCCTCTAAGAGCGTTTGGAGAAATTCTTCCTTTGCTGGCTGCTATGAGCAAAACCCTAACTGTGGGTTTCTCGTAGTCATAGCCAAGAAGCTTCAAGCTTCCTATTTTTTCAATTTCTTCAATCTCTAATCATTAACATTGATTTTGATGCCAGGAGGCATAGTCACGGCAAATTTCGTGAGATCTTATGATGGATTTTGTAAAATTTATTTGTTGACCGGGGCTTGTACATAAGTTGGATTCCTTGTGTAAGAAGTTGATGAGGACGGTTGCCCTTCTCAAGCATATTATTAATTAATGTGCACGTGGGTGATTCCAAAGCGAGCAATTCTACAAAAATCATATTAATTAATTAAGCTTTTACGAGTTGAGAGTGTGCACTCGAATTAAATTAAGGTTAGGACAGTGTTCCAGCCTATTTTAATTATTTGTAGCTAAAGACTGCTAGGTATTCATTATTGTTTGTTTATTTTATTTATAAACAATTATGAATGCTTCAATTGATGTGTAGAGCAAGTAGTGGTGGCTTTGGGTAGCACTACGCGTTAGCATAAGTCCAAGCGTAATTTTTATTATTAAAATTATTACTCTATTTGTAAGTTATAAGTTTAAACTTCTTTAGTAATAATTAGATAATTGTCCTTAGTACTATTAATTAATTTATTTTTAATATAGATTATTTTAGAATATGACATTTAAGATATGATTTTATTGAATTAAGATTTCTTTATGGAATACCTTGCTATTTTCTTAATGTGGTTAAGTTTTAAAAGGTTTTTCTAGCTTTCTTTATAAAAGCAATAAGATCATGCACGAAACAGAACAGGGTGAAAACTGAGTTTTTTCGTTTGTCCCTTATCCGAAATTGGATTTCAAAGCTTCAAGAGTCATTTTGGGAGCTTTGACATGCTCTAAACACTATGGTGAAGTCTAAATGTCAAGATTCAAAGCACATAAATTTTTGCATGAACTACAGCATGTTACAGGATACCTCTTGACTCTTAAAACTCTGTATTTCAATTGATATTTGTATTTTCTTTGTAATTATATATAAGATATGAATGCAAATATCTATTTAAAACTATAATATATAATTAAATATGGCAAACCATAGCTTTTTGCATGGGGGAGTTTGAACCCAATCGTGTGTATTTCTCTTGTCTTTCTCAATCTATTGAGTTATTCAAATCCTCTTATGTATTATAATATTGTTTGTATTTAATAGTTGAGATGTTTGATTTGTTAGATTTTTCTACTAAGTTCTATTATGTGTGTCATAAAGTTGTTTATGATTGAGATTTGATTTGCTAGATTTTCCATGTGTTTCGCTTCGTAACATTGGTATCAGAGCTTGACTACGCTCCAAGTTTTCAATTGTATGATATCAGTGTGTATAAAGGCGAACACCGTGGAACAATCACAATCTATAAGACAAATCACTATAGATGGATATTGCAAATACATTTCTTGTCTTTTTTGGACAACCTTATATGCACAATTGATTAACTGGAATTGATCCAATTTGTTATTCTATGAATTTGGATTATAACATGGACTTGGCTATGCAAACAGGATGTTATAACCAAAAAGCTTTTGAACTTTATTTCATAGTAAATCATAGCTTTGTTTTATGTTAGAAAAGTTTCAAGTTTAAGAATATTAAGTTTTTATTTATGTAACAGGCTATATAGAAGAGGCACTTGAAAGTAGTCTAGCTATTGCATATGCTTCACCATAAAAATTCACTTGAACAACTATTTTTCAGGTAATGTTACCTTTTTCTGGTTCATATTTTGAGGATGGTGTGAAAATAAAATTTTTAGCCTTAAAAAATATCTACAATTGTTATTAGACACATATTTTACCAATTCTGAATATTTAGTGAGTTAATTGAGTCCTAAAGTGACCCTGAATACAAATTTTACAACAATATGCAGAAAACTGTGTAGTAGCAAACTTTGAGCCCTATTTTTTATGACCTTGCCTTCAGATTTGGTAATCCATCATAGGGATATTAATTGTAGAACTTTTTGTTGTCTATGACTCTCTAGTTATCATCATGACTTGATTCTATCTACAAATAAAGTTATTTATCTTGAAAGTAGGTCTGGTAGCTAACCCAGACCTAGTGAAATTTGTAAATTTCAACCTATACACACATCTAATTTCCTAGTAGGATAGCTTTTAATCCATTTGTAATTTGAGTATACTCCCAAAAGAAAAAGGTTTAGCTTGTACAAATATCTAAAAGTTATTTTAGAAATGGTTTTGTCTAAATATGCTTATATTAAAAGATAATAATATCTAAATATGCCATAGAACTTGAATATTACTATTTTTTTTAAACTGAGAGACTAGTATTTTATCCAACTTTAGCCTTATCTCTAATATGTTTCTTTTTAAATTTTAGTCTTAGTCATAAGTAAATGTTTTGTAAAATTCCTTATAAGCTCCAACTCTCTAGTTATAAACTAACTTGATTCACAAGATGTAAGTTATTTTTATTCAAAGTATGCCTTCAATATAATTCTCACTCTAATTTTTTATGATTATAGTATGTCTTTAATGTTATTATCTTTTGATTTGATAAACATTGAGACTAACAAATTTTTCTCAAAAGTACTTTAGAAAATTATTTAACTTCCTAATTCTATTGCGAATTCACACTTTCTAGTAAAGATAGAGATCTCCAATCAAGGTAAGATAGGTAAGTCTTTTACTATTTTTTTTCTAGAATTCTTAGTTAAATTTTTACTTACTACTAAACTAGAATAACAATTTTATTTGTTATTATTGATGATTTGAGTATGAGACCTAGCATTCATAATATTTTTGTCTTATCTTTTGACTCTCTCGTACTCCCATGAAAGACATCTATGGTACTAATATTAGTTTTTAATCTTATTAAAATCAATAGTTTACTAAAAATTAGACTCCGATTGATTCATTGTCCTATACTAGATGCTTGGTAAAATTCAAAAAAGAAAAAGAACTCATTCAGTTAAAGACGTGCAACGGATGACTGTCCACACCCTTAGTGCTTACCCTACACTGCTAGCTTCACATTGAGTAGCTAATAGCAATTGTGGACAATTGCTATCCCACCTCGAGGGTATGATGCCAGAAGGCATAGTCATGGTGGATTCCATGAGATTTTACAGTGGATTCTCTAAAAGTTATTTATTGATCGGGGCTCGTATATAATGTGGATTCCTTGTGCGAGAAGTTGACGAGGACGCCTGTCTTTCTTGAGCGTTTTATTAATTAATGTGCATGTGGGTGATTTCGCAAAATTCATACTAACTAATAAGGCTTTTACGAGTTTAGAGTGCATATTTGAAATAAAGTAAGGTTAGGAAAGTGTTCCAATCTATTGTAATTATTTGTAGTTGAAGACTACTAAGTATTTACTATTGTTTGTTTATTTTGTTTATAAACAATTTTTAATGCTTCAATTGATGTGTAGAGCAGGTAGTGGTGGCTTTGGGTAGCACTCGACGTTAGCGTAAGTTCAACTGTAAACTTTATTATTAAAATTATAATTCTATTTGTAAGTTATAAGTTTAAACTTCTTTAGTAATAATTAAATCATTGTCCTTAGTACTATTAATTAATTTATTTATAATATAGATTATTTTAAAATATGATATTTAAGATATGTTTTTATTGAAATAAGCTTTCTTTATGGAATACCTTGCTATTTTCTTAATGTGGTTAAGTTTTAAAAGACTTTTCTAGCTTTCTTTATAAAAGCAATAGGATTGCGCACAAAATAGAAGAATATGGCAAAAACTGAGTTTTTTCGTTTGTCCCTCATTCGGAATCAGAATTTAAATCTTCAAGAGTTGTTTTGGGGGTTTTGGCATGCTCTAGACGTGATGGTGATGTCAAAACGTCAAGGTTCAAAGCACAATTTTTTTTGCAGCAACTGCAACATGTTATAGGATACCTCTTGACTCTTAAAACTCTATATTTCAATTGATATTTGTATTTTCTTTGTAATTATATGTAAGATATGAATGTAAATATCCATGTAAAACTATAATATATAATTAAGGATTGCAAACCATGGCTTTTGCCATGGGGGAGGTTGGGCCAAATCGTGTATTTTTCTCTTGTCTTTCTCAATCTATTGAGTTATTCAAATCCTCTTATGTATTATAATGTTGTTTGTATTTAATAGTTGAGATGTTTGATTTGTTAGATTTTTCCACTAAGTTCTATTATATGTACCATAAAGTTGTTTATGATTGAGATTTGATTTGCTAGATTTGCCACGCGTTTCACTTCGTAACAGATTCTAATAATTGAAGCATATGCCCTGAAGTGTGTTCCTGGTTTGTGAGTAGCTCAAACACTCGGGGGACATCATGAGCTCACCGAGAAGCGTGAGTTCAATGCCGGTAATAAGTTAAGTGTCTCACAAAGCTTGACAAGGTAATACCTAAATATCTCAATCTTAAGATGAGTGCTTCTAAGCACTGAAAAGGCATTTAGTGACATTAGTACTACTTCCCTATGAATATTGATGTGATTGAAATCTCCTCGGACTCTTCACCAAGTGCCGAGGTTATTAATCAACCTTACTCAACCAAATTCTCGTATACTAAACTGCAAGGAGGAGAGGAGCCAGAAGTCCAGTCAAAGTTCACCTCATTGAAACCTAGGAAAATAGTAAACCTTAAATCAAGGGTTATTCGCAGAATAGGACCACCAAAATCTTATCTTGAGATATTACATGTGTATGATTTCCAACCTTTTTCATATTTTACAATTTTAAAGTTGGTTATCATTTATAGGGCTATCAATTCTTCTATTTGGTTTGCACTTAGCCTTGACTTGTAAAGGACTAGACACTACAATTGCTTAAGGCAATAGGTAAGAACTTCCTATAATGGCCATGGCCTATGCAGATGTAAGGCCTCAAAATTGCAAGCTCAATGGAAAAGATTTCCATCCCTGGCAAGTCTTGGTAAAATATAAAATGATGGAACGAGGCTATTGGCCCTTCATAAAAGAGACCAAAGTTATTGACCCATCCAATTCCCTTGATATAGAAGATGATGAAAGAGCTCAGGCCATCATCATGCTTCATTTGGATGAATATTTAATTCATCATACTGTCCAACTCTCCACTGGCAAGGAGAAGTGGGATGAGCTTGAAAGGTTCTATGGTGCTACAGGGAAGAACTCCAAGATCTTTCTAAATATTGAGTTTTTTTGCTTGGAGTATAAACAAGGAGAAGATCTAAGCAAGTTTGTTTCACATATGAAGGGGCTCATGGCACAGTTGGCCTCTTTTCAAGCACCAATTCATGATGAAGTTACCATTGCCATCCTTCTAAAGTCTCTAAAGAAGGTATTTCCAACCCTTGTTACTACCCTTACTAATATCCCAAACCCAACCTTGGCAAGTACCATCCAGTCATGCCTGGATGAAGAGAAGAGGAACCATAATGAAGGGACTTCAGCATTTACTTCTCGTGAGCAAGTGTTAGTCCATACAGCTTCTACAAAGTGCTCCTTCTGTCATAAAAAATGGCATATTATAAGTAATTGCTAGAAGAAATATCTTGACAAAATGAAGTGCAATAAATGCAAAAAGATTGAGCATATCACCGGTAAGTGTCCCAGTGTTCTAGAAGAAACTAAGGAATTGGAGGTCAATTTTGCCTCCCAATCCACAAACGATCAACTCTTTTGAGTCTCGTAGACTCTCTACCTACTATAACCATCTTTTGTAGCCTGATTTATAAAAGGCATCTCATTGTGGATTAAGGGGGGAATCCAATCATGCTTTATCCAATGCCACCTGGCATTGAGGGGGGGTGTTGAGAAGTAAGCATGTGAACTCTCCTTATACTGGAGAGGATAAGGGTAGCTAGGTGTAAATCAATTGGAGGACAGGGGAGCAAGGGGAAAGCCTAACCCTTACTTCTCCAGAAGCTATATAAACTACGTAAAGTACACCCTCATAGTTGAGGAGAGTGTACTAGTTGTACCTTTGAATAACTTACTAAGCAAGATCTTCTTCTTGTACTTGAGCTCTCTCTCTCCCTCTTGTGCACACTCTTGTGCTTCCAACTCTAATTTTCCACAAAGTCAAGATATTATTCTTGACGATCTCTATGCATTGCGTGATCACGCTATTGATGTTTCAAATCAGATTGATATTTTAAAGTTCTTGAGGATTCTGATCAATCTATCATTGAAGTTGGAGCATCTAGAAGTATGCAAGTACCTACAGTGGGTATTTATGTAATTCATATTGTAGTAGGAATGGTTAATGTTATTCATGTTGATTGTTTTTTAAGCATGAAAGTGCTAATTTTGTATGAGGTGGATGCTTGTAGCAAGAGTATATTACAATATCCTGTATCAAAAAAGCTTCAGAATGATATGCAAGAACCTAAAATTTAGCAATTCTTGCAGCATAATTTTGAATTCCTACAACAATATCTTGACTTCCTATAGCAACAACCAAAATTCTTATAGCATCAACCAAATTTTCTATAGCAATAGTTTGTATTTTTCATGTACTTATAGCAGCAAATTGAATTTCTATAGTACTTAAACACCAAGTTGAATTTTTGTACTTCCTATAGTAGGAAAATGTACTAGAACAAGTTGAAAAAATCTAGAAATGCTACAACAACCTCAAAATAGCAAATACAACAACACCATGATGATCACTGGTTCTAATAACTTGAAAATCAGCACACAAAAGTTGTGGATTACCTTATATATTTCTTTTGGGATGAAATGTCTTATTCAAGATCCAATTTGTGTGGTACATTGCCATACATTTATTATGATGACAATGCTAGAGTATCATTAACATATTTTTAAGTCAATGTGGTTACTCTTTGTAGTTGGACAAATAATCTACTTATTCTATTATGGTTTCATATCTTCATTCTCTATGATATATTATGGATGTCATTGTATATATGATGAGTTGTTATCATTGGTATATTTCACTAAAATGGTTGTACTATAGAACTATGGATCATTACTTGTTAGCAATTGAAGGCTGTTCCATTCTAGCTATAATTTAAGGAGACATGACTAAACTTGCAGTTAATGGATTTAGGCTCCAAATACTAATTCAAGTTTGTTATGATGAGCCATAGAAGGATTCATAGGTTCAGCAAGTAGTGGGAGTCAATTATATGCAAGCCACTATTGCAATGTTGAAGCAATAGTAGTGTGGAATTCTATGGACATTATGGGGCTATTTGCCAATTTTATGAGATAATCATTTTCAAACTTTGACAATATCTCATTGCACTTATTTTGGTGATATTTTAGTGTTGGCAGTAGTATTTATTTTTCTTGAATGGGAAAAATATATGTCATTCATGTTATAAAAAACTACAATCCTGATTAAGGCAATTGCAACCTTGCTGCGGGAGACTACAACATGCTAAAAGAAGTAGGATTATCACATTAGAAAATAAGGTTACTACTATAAGCAACAAGCTCACCATTGTAGACAAATAGCAAGTTCACCACTGCAACTGACAGTTAACCTAATAGAGGTAAACAATGACTTGATTCAGGAAGTAGTAGTTTGGAGAAAGTAACCATTGATACCATACAATAAAGTCAAGATATTGATGAAAAGAATCAAATGTTACAAGATTTTAATGTAGATCTTGATAGATTAGTGTTTATGTAGACTAATATTAACATGATGAAGAATGATTTGGTCAAAGTTATATATTATTAGTGGATTGTTATTGTAGGGAGAACATCTCAATGATATCTTGGCCATATACAATTATGTAGTAGTCATTTGTTTTTGAAAATTTAGAAGCATTGATTATGTAAGAAGCTGGGAAGAATAGATGTTTCGTGTAGAAATAATAGTAATACCATGTCACACTAACATAGGTATAAAATGTAGAGACATGTAATTTTTCACATCTTTGGAAGCATTAATACATTACAATCTCTTGCCTCATTACCTTACTTATAGCTTCTATGACTTCCCACCTCTTTCTATCTTTCTCTCTCCATTTCTAGTATTTCTCTCTCCTCGTCACTCTCTTTCTCTCTCTTGTTCACTCTTTCTTCTCTCTCTCTAACACAGACTTCTCTTTCCTCTTTCTCTCTCTCTCCAGTGCACTTCTGACAAGTGGTATCAGAGCATTGGTCTTTGATCCATTTCTCTTCTCTTTTCTTCATATTTAGTCTAATTTTTCATCATTAAAACCAATTTCAGACAAGTACTATATGTACAAGACATGGACACTGATTAGCAATGGCTTGCATAACATCTAAAATTCGAAGATGTAACGTGCATGCTCCTCAATTTGTGGGACACGTCTTAACAGTCCATCGAGAGATATATCTAGAAGATGCCGCCCAGCACTCCCAAGGAATGACACGGGGTTTGTCAACTAGGGTCTCTCGAGCTTGCTCCACAACGGAACTCATCCGACCACTCCCACTAGGATCGACCTGAAGTCCGGGTTCCTTGTAATCGGGTCTTCCTAACAGCCTTCTAGTGCTAGTCTGCAACTACTCCCCTTTGTGCAGATACAACTGGACCAAAGCAGACTCATACCACACTTGGTTCAAAGAGAATGGGAAATGAGAGGGATGCATCGCTCGACCTCTCTACCCGTAGGGCATAGTCCCATTCCAGCCCCCTAAAACGGTATGAATCAGGGTTCTAACCAACATTGTCTAAGGTTATCGTCCATCTAACGTTCGCATCAAATAAATTCCATTGAGGAAATCTCTCAGTTAACCGAGACCACCCTTCCGCAAGATAGACCCATTGGTCACATCCACCACGCTTCCCTCGGGGGTTGTTTTAGTTATCTAATTACCTACCACCTTATGTTTGACACATAAAAGCATCTTCCTTAATTAACTCGTTAATCACAGGTTCCTTTACGTAACTTAGGGCACAGACACGAAGACAAGATAACCATATCAAACACTTCCTTAACTTATCTTCAGATTAATGTTTGTCTCCTGCCCATACAGGAGAATTAAGTGTCCCTTTCTGCCTCCGCAAAAATAATCCTTCCGTATCCCGAAATACATCAAGTATCATGCTCGAAGGCTATCCCATCAATCTATAGGATTGTTGCTCCAAGTTTCGCTTGTAGACTAGTACACAGGCCTCAAGATCCCAAGTCGCATTGGCCTCTTGTGTGGGATTCGGGCAAGGAATTTACGGCCAGAGCCTCCCCTGGCACCCAAGGGACCTCCCGCTCCAAGCAGCACCCACGGAGAGACCTCTTGCGGCGGGTTAGGTCCATATACCTAACGTGGCTAACAACCCCCTTAGATAGGGCCAGGTAGACAGTCGGAGGTAACTAATCCTGCCTCTCCCTCCAAGATTTTAACCTGAAGCATTAAATATTTTGTCTTGAATTAGTTCCTTGAGCAAAGAAGTTCAAAAAATGTACCCAAGTATACAATCATGATCATCTCAAAGGTCGTTTGTATGACCAACTGCGAAGGTGTGGTTCATTTTTCCCGAATGCTCCCAGCATTCAATCCTGGATCATTCGCGACTTGGCAAGATCCCAATAATCTCAAACAAGATTATGCAAGCAAATGTTCTTGGTAGGTTAACTTATTTTGACTTGCTCTTTCCCTTGGGTTTTACCTTATGGTATCTTAACCCTAACTCAAAGCATTAACTCGTCAACCAAGGCAATGGACAAGCCTTATTCACAACCCAACCAAGGGTCTTTTATTCTTCTAGTTCTTTACATAATCTCCCTCTAACCAAGTTCAGTTAACACACTTGGCAATGCAAAACTTTTCATCTAGTCCTTCAAGATACAGTCTAGATGCAAGCATCCCTTCCATCTCTCTTAGTGCGGTACTATGCAAAATTTTCCGATCAGACTCATCTTACTCGCACTTGGGATTCTTAATGCATTAATACAATTCGTGATCTTTAACTCTTTTCACATTTAGTCAATGAGTAATTAACCCTAATTTGCAGGTACTTGTATGGCCTAAGTTTCCCTGCATCGGTGCAAATGCATCCTGTGAATAGAAACAATCATTTCATGTGTTTAGTTTAATCATGGATGCAAATTGTGATTTCTATTGGTTAATTTAAGCATTGCTCTACTCGAAGGTTTATCATTTTATGTAAAAATTTATGAAAACCTTATCATTTCATGTGCGTCAATCCATGCAGAATCCATTCTATTTGTCCACTTTACTCCCATGCAATCATCCCGTATTTGCAATATTTTGTGTAACAATATTTCACGTACTAGGCTAGTCAATATTTCATGCAACTCATGCACTTGAATTTTCATAATCATGCACTTTAAGTATGGAAGAAAACCATGAATAGTAAGCAATAAGAATAGCTAGAGGGTTAGAGAACACCATTTTTGAGGGGATCTCTTGATGGCCACGAACGAGTCTTCGTATTTGGCCTTCTGATTTCTATTTGAGTTCTCTTCTTTCTCACCTTCTTCTTCTTCTTCTCCTCTCTTCTCCCTCTTCTTCTCCTTCTTCTTCTCCTTCTCTCTCTCCCTCTTCTTCTCCTTCTTCTTCTCCTCTCTTCTCCCTCTTCTTCTCCTTCTTCTCCTTCTTCTTCTTCTTCTTTTTCTCTTCTTCTCCTTCTCTCTCTTCTCTCCCTCTCCCTTTCTTCTCTCTTCTTTCTCTCCCTTCCTCTTCTTCTCCTTCTTTCTCTCCCTTCCTTTTCTTCTTCTTCTTCTTCTTCTCCTTCTCTCTCTCCCTCTTCTTCTCCTTCTTTCTCCTTCTCTCTCTCCCTCTTCTTCTCCTTCTTTCTCCTTCTCTCTCTCCCTCTTCTTCTTCTCCTCCTTTCTCCTTCTCTCCTTCACACTGATCATAGGGCGGCGAGGGGGGGTGGGGCATAGCTGTCGACGAGGGTGGGAGTCTTCTGGACGGAGCCCAGGGGGCCGTTGCTGTCACATGGAGGGGGGGAACTTGCTACTGCAACGGAGGGGGGAAGGTAATGAAGCACCGAGGGGGGGGGGCACTGTGTGTACCAGGAGGGGGAAGGGCTATGCTTTATAGGAGGGGGAGGAGGGTGGTATGGCCACCACCCCTCCCACTTGGGGGCTACATGCCCTTCTATCCTCCACTTCACTCCCTCTCTCTCTCCCCGACGTCCTGTCGACGGGGAGAGAGAGAGGGAGTTAAAAAATTTTGCACTAATTATAATTTTTTTTTTCATTAAGGGGGGGGGGGGAGTTCCTATGGGGGGAGGCACGAGGGGGGGTGGGGAAGCACGGGAATATTACAGAAGAAGACTAAATTTGGAGATATTTGAAGATTGAATGGACAGATATGGCAGTGGATGGATAAAATATTAGGTCGTCATAAAATTTTCATGCAAATTTGAAGGTAGCTTGGTCAAATGGGAGTTAATCAGACTTAGAAGGGAAATAAACTATGGTTACCTTTCAAGGGAGGTTTCTCTTTCCCCTTTCCTCAAGTTCTTGTCAAGCTTCCATGGAGTTTTCAGTAGAGATCTTCTTCTACCTCCCAGATCATGAAGCTTTACAACCATTTTATGCTTGAATCTTCCTCTACTCCTCATCCTCAATAGGAGGAGTACCCAGTTGCACTATGGTTGAGTTGTTTGCACTATAAATAAACCCAAAAAATGAGGCACAATTTTCAGACTCTTCGCTCACTTGATTCCTCCTTCGTGTTGATCATTACTTGGTCTAAGGCTTGGTCATTGATCTTTGGCAAGCTAAAGCTTCAACAAATTGGCAAAGTTGGCATTCTCTTCTTCTTCCATTTTTGAGAAACCTTAGGCATGGATAGCCATGAAAGTTTCAACTCAAGTTTTCCTTTCTCTTCCATTTCTTGAAGATTCTTCATCATTTTAGCTTGGGATTCATTTTAGTAAGGATTATTGAAGAAATTGCAAGGATTGAGCATGAATGTAATGAAGCAAATTATCAACATGAGAGTTGAAGCCTATTTCAAGTACAAAACCTTGTAAATACTTGAGCCAAGAGAAAAGAGGGCTTTAGGGATTAGTATAAAAAGGCAAGAATGCTAATGTAGCATCATTCTTTGGCACTATCACAAATTTTTCCTTCATGTCTTTCATCTTCTTGTACTTGGTTTGCAACTCATGGCTACATTTTGCTATGGTAATAGAAGATGTTCCATGGCATGGCCATGCTTGTATCTCAATTTGGTATATTTATTGTATTTTGATTTCATGTTCATTTCCATTGTTAGATTAGTCTTTCTTTACATTGGTATCAGAGCTTTAGTTAAGATCATGTTAGAAGTCATTTTCATGCATTAGATCTAGTTGTAGTGACTAGGGAGTGAAAGTGATTCTTGGCATTACCCCATAGAAAATGGCAGGCTCCAACCAATTTGGCAACTTGTGACCAAGTTCTGGACCAAAAATTGGGGTAAGTTGGACAAAATGAGGATTACATGACTTAGTATGGGTTAAACTTGAGTTACATTTCAAGAAACAGCCTCAAGAATCCCTGGCCAAAGATTAATCTAATCTCATTTCCATGATCTCTGTTATGCCAATCGACTCCATTACCTTGCTCTTTAACTCCTGAGCTTTCCATAGAGTAGTGATTTGGCTTATTTTGCCTCATTCTTCCTTTGATAACTCAGAGTACGCAGTAGTGTGAATTGTGCTTGATTAGATATTCCAACATATTTTCAAAAATATGAGCTCTATTGCTCAAGTAATCCATGCTTGAATGCATTTCATGAATAATCCATAGAGCTACCTTAGTGATTAATCACTACTTGATCACTTTCATTAAATGAAATAATCATTCTCAATTCCTCTAATTCTCAATGCCTCTTGTTTCATTGCCATGAATAAAATTTTTGCCCAATGGTAAGTGAAATAAAAATTGTAAAGTAGTGAGCCACTGCTACAAGTATTCCTTACCTATCCCCATTTCATTTTCAGATCAATTCCATACAAGTTCTTGCATATCATGAAATGGCAATTAAATTCCTTTTAATACATGCATTTCATGCTGTGTTCTTAGCCTAGCATTGATCTGCCATGTCTATACCCACAAGGAAAAGTGGATACTGAGTAACTTGGTAGGACAAAAGAGAGGTGACCCTTCCCTACTGATGAGGACCCTGAAGGGGAGTACAACCCGACTTGAGAGGGAAATTTGTACACCCCTCAAGTCTCGGATCCCTTGCATTTAAGTGTGGGTACATGTACCAATTCAAAGGCACAATAATTCAGCCTAGTGCATGATGTAATTAGCACTAGTTACATGATGTAATGGAAAATGCATAACAACTATTGAATAAGGAAAATGCATGACAACATAATGCAATGCAATTGGCAAATCAGGAACAGAGCTATGTTGTGCAAGATGTGTGATACTTGTGGCGTTTGTAATTTGAGTTAGCATTAAAGAGTTGGAACAAGGTATGTAAACAAGGTCTCATAGATTGGATCCTTATCTTGCAGTCTATAGTGGGATTATTCAATCATTTTGTTTCTTGCAGAGGTCATTCTTAGTTTTGCAGTTGTATGGAGTTCCTTTGCATGTCTATATAGTTGGTACATGCATGAAATTGATGGTACAAGTCATTAAATGACAAAAATAGAGCATTCATAAGTTGCAAGAAATTCTAGCGAGCTACAGTAAATTGCTTACAGAATTTTCTCTACTCAACCATTTTCAATACTTGATAGCTCATATGAAAGGGAACATCCTAAGATTTATATAGAGCAAAAAAGTTAGTCATTGGGATCAGTAGAGCTCAAGATATTTGAGTTTTTCATCTGATGTACATCCAAGACAAGACGCCACCTATGACTAAAATTAAAAGAAAGGACCCCATTATGGATACCATTAGTGAAGCTTTAAGGGACTATTAGTTGGATAAAGAGCATGAAGCTTCATAAGATGCTATTTACCATGAGAACCATGATAATGAGGAGCTAGAGATTAGTTCAACACATGTTGTAGTAAACAATCAAGTGAATGGGGTTGGCACTACTCATGTCTCTACTAATTCTAATAGTTTTCAACAACTCTCCAATGACATAAAGGACATGAAGTTGGGAATTAACAAGCTTGTGGCTCTTCTGAGTGAGAGAATATTACCTACAACAATTCCAAAATGCTCCAAATCCTCCTATTGTTGAAGAGTAGCCAAAGACCACAACTCCCAAGGTTGTTGGTCATTATGAAGTTCAAGAGCCATCAAGAGTTCAACCCTCTCATTTTCAACCTCAATTTCAGCCCCTTAATCAACCCAAGACCTACACTAGCCCTCATGGACATGATTTGGAAGATAATATTCATTCTAATCAAGGCTTGATGATGACACACATGGATGCCATCCTTTTTACAAGTATTTTTATCGACAACCATCTACTATCCCTAAATCTACACATGAAGAGAAAGCTAAAAAACAAAGGTCTTATCATGGTCAAGCAAGTGGAGGTTATAATTTTCATGGACAGCAACATCAAGTCATCAATAATCGTGTAAATAACCAGCCCTCTAATCAAGGCCCTTATACAAATCAGTTTTGGCCCCATCAATTGAGTGGATAGCAACCACCAATAATTTCCACAACAATTATACGCTCTCCAAAGTATGATATCTTATAATCTTTGTCTTCATTACTTTACCCAACAAAAATCCATCCTACAACCTTGTTATCTAACTTTTTGCATTGTTGTAATGGTATCAAAGCATAAGCCAAGCAACAATGAAAATTTAATTAGCCAAATGGGTTTGTAAATATTCATGGACAGCAACAACCATATGTTCATGGAACATGGAGTAACAATGTTCAAAAGAAAAATTCTTTTGGTCCATGGACATCAACACAATAATGGCCAATCTCATCAATATGAGTGGGAATACAAGGAGAAAATAACCATTTCTAATTTCAAGGGTGAAAATCCATCACCTAACGAATAAGAAGAATGGTTTGACAAGCTTGAGATGTATTTCTCTTTGTATTCTAGACCGGAGAATGCCAAGATTAAATTTGCAGCCCTACATTTTGAGGGATATGCACACACTTGGTGGCAGTACATGTCAAGGATTGGTAGTGAATTCTTGACATGGGATGCATTAAAGAGGGCAATGATTGAAGTTTTCATGTCTCCTATTGAAAAAGAGAAGTTAGAGAAGAAGTGGTATGCTCTTGAGCAAAGGGGATTATCAATTAAAGATTATTCTAACCAATTCCTTAACCTCTCCATGTATGTGGATGGAGTATCTGACAATGCCAAGCTGAATAAGTATATATTTGGGCTTGAATTTTCTCTATATTTGGAAGTGGGAGCTATGCAACCATCCTCTTTACAGGTTGCCATACAATTAGCTGAAACATATGGTAAAAAATATAAGAGTTTTGAGCAAAGAATAGGGCAACATTTTCAACCAAACGACTCCACTAGAATAGCTACAAATTATGGGCAAACAAAGACTCAATTTTAGCAAGAAGGGAAGCCAACAAATGCCTACAACAAGATTCCTACATTTCCTTTTATTTATGGATCAAACATGGCAATAATTTTAGATTTAATGCTAAAAATAGATCATAAATAGGTGGCAAAAACTCAACTCCTCCTATGGTACAAGAAAGGCATGTGTCTAATGACAAGCTAAAGGACTTGTATGTGAAAGGTCTATGCTTCAAATGTGGGGAGAAATGGTCTCCCGACCACAAAACAAAATGCAAAGCCAAGAATGTCAAAGTGAGCATGATCTTTGAAGAGGAACTAGATGTTGAGGCAAATGAAAGCAATCTATCTTAGCTTGAGTGCTTACCTACTCTTGAGGAAACTCATGACCATGACGATGATTGCCATGAACAATTTTATGACCCTATGGATGGTTTTCCATTCGATCCGAGTGGTTATAACATGGATGATCCTTGAACAAATTTGTATTCATTGAACCTTTGCTCCCTGATGCATGGAATAGGTCCAAAGGGGACAATACATTATGCCTTAAAGGCTACATTAATGGAAGAATTGCTCATATTCTTATCAACACCACGAGTACACATAGCTTCATTAATACACGGTCTTTTGATGGGTTGAAGTTGTACACTCAAGAAATGCCTTCTAAACTAAGAATTCAAGGGGCAAATGGATCTTATGAGAGTAGTAATCAAATTTGTTCTAATGTTTCCATCACTTTATTGTCATCTTATACTGCTTTGGTGAGTCTTATTGCCTTGGAGATGGGCTACATTGATGTTATACTTGGTTGCAATTGGTTGAAAAGTATTGGCAGGTTTACCATGGATTTGAATAGGCTACAAATGGAATTTCAATGGCATGGACAACAAGTTACTCTTCAAGGGATTGAGAAGAAGAAGTTATAGGTGATTAGCCCCAAGACGATTAAGAGAGAGATCAATGCAAAGACATGTATGTTTTCCCTTCTCTTGTCAAAGATTGATGAGGATCAAGCCTCTTCAAATCAGCCCTCTACTCCTTCAAAGGATATGGATCCTTGTCTTTGTAAATTGTTGGAAGAGTATGATGATTTATTTTAGCCACCTTCTTCTCTTCCTCCAAAGCATGAAGTGGATCACCCCATCAACTTGCTTCCAAATACCAAGCCTATCAATAAGCCTCCATATTTCCTTTCAAAGGTGGAAAGATAATAAGTTGATGGGAAGTAAGTTCGCGGGCCATTAAAGGCTTCCATAGGCCCTATTCACCTTTGAAAGGTTTCCATTAAAGGCTTCCATAGGCCCTATTCACCCGTGCCTTTAATGGCCTGCGAACTTACTTCCCATCAACTTCTTATCTTTCCACCTTTGAAAGGAATGGGTGAAAGGCACGAGTGAAAGGCTTCCATTAAAGGCTTCCATAGGCCCTATTCACCTGTGCCTTCCCTCGATTTTAAAACCAAGTTTGCAAGGCCTGATTCCTGCGAAGGGAAGTAAGTTCACGGGCAGTAGGGAGTTTGGAAATCGGATAAAGGGCAAGGAGAGTTTGCTTAGTCAAGATCTACATCATCGATGGCTCCTAAGCAAAAGTCACGAGGCACACACGTGGGAGCTTCCACCCCGAGTACGCATGTGGACAATACCCCAAATCTTAATGCCCAGATTCCGATAAATTTCCTGCATGAAAAGGATGCATTAAGCATGACTTTAATTCTCATAGGCAAGTTTGAATACATTGGAAAATTCATATACTCGCATCGAATTACCAAGTTAAGTTGCATGACGAGTACTTGCATGGTCAAGGTAGTTGCCTTCTTGAATGCATATTGCATAAGTTAAAAGGTGGATTTGTCTAAAGGCATCCTTGTTGCCTCGCGAAAAGAACAACGCATAATGCACTTAGATAATAATTTCCTAGTCGTGACTTGTGTATGAAATAATCTTAGACGTCCATTGAATGATGTCCAAATAGTCGCAATGCATGGAAAATTGCACGCAAAGATGGTTACATTTTAGGTCGGCTTAAGTGATAAAAGGAAGGATTGAATCAATGAAGGACTCATGGCATTCGCTCATGCATGGAGTTTTTTTAATCAAAGCTTGAATGCATCTTCATTAAAAATAAAAAAGTTTTGATTTCGTTGCATCAATGTAAGGTTTATAAGAGTTAGCTCTGAATTGTCAATCACTATAGTTTTAGGACAAGAAAAAGTAATGATCATTGTAGATCTTATAGCTGCATAGAAGGAAAATGTCTATGGTCCTAAAATCGCATATTTGCATGGAATTTTATATCTTGCAATCATTTACATTTTTAGAGAAAGTATTTTCATCTCTAAGGAAAGATCACCTCTTGTCGTAAGACAATTAGATCAATTAGGCAAATCGCTTGTAATTGTGTAACTCACATGGGATTCATAAAGGCAGAAATAGTTAGTATGACGAACACCTCAATATGCTAGGTAGAGTTAAGCCACGATAAAATTCTGCCTAGTATCGCACTTGGGATGCCGATTTAATAATTCCGATCCCAAAGGATCCTACCCACATTCTCGAAAATGTTAGGATTATTTGAATGCCCATGCAAGGATGATCTAGGGTTCCCACCCTAAGGATCAATTGACCAAATACTAGATTTCCGTATGAATTTAGGAACCCTAGGGCCAAAATGTTATCAGCCTAGTAGGGTTAGGGGTTGGATTGGGTCAAGAGGACTCCCAAACCCTACATCTTGACCAAAGGTATTCTTGACCAAGGAATACTGTGTGATGGGAGAAATAATCCCACAAGTTAGGTGTGACACCTACCTCGTGCAACAAGTTGCAAAGTCGCATGGTTTTGTGTCTAAATCACAAAATAGTATTGCCACTCCTTAGAACAAGGTTGGCAAGTTCTAAGTACAAGTCTAATTTTCTAGAGGATGAATAGCCATCATGATACATCACCCTTCCTTGGGGCTTATTTTCCAAGTTAGGGAAATTATGAATTGCCTAGTAAGCAATTGACCAATCAAGTGAGGACAACGAGGTTGTCCAGGATTTATTGACCATAATATATGGACACCTAAAGTATTGACAATTTGGGTTAACAGGGTATAAACCCTAACCCAAGGAAAGAGGGTAAACAAGAAACTCAGATTATGAAACCCTTGGGATCTTGCCAAGTCGCGATTGATCCCAGATCGAATGCTAGATATATTCGGAGAGAAGGATTCACACCTTAGCAGTTGAACGACCACTGGAGTACTTGTGTTTGTACACTTAGGAGCACTTTTTGTACTTCTTTGCTCAAGGAACTAATGTCGGAAAAATAATTAATGCCTAAGTGTTTGTATACTTAGGAGCACTTTTTGTACTTCTTTGCTCAAGGAACTATTCCAAAGACTGATAAATAAAGATCAAATGTTGAAAAGGAACTTTCTTGACATTGTTTTTCTTTATCAGTGCTAAGTTATGTGAAGAAACCAGTGTGTAATTGGTTAAATAAGGAAGCTGTTTTTGCTTGTCAAACTAAATTGTGTAGGTAATTAGATAACTAAAGCAACCCGAGGAAAGTGCGGTGGATGTGACCCTGGGTCCATCCTATGGATGGGTGGTCCCGATTGGCCGGGAAATTTTCTCAAAGGACTTGACAACAAGGTAGCAATGACCTAGAATCTAGAGAGCTAGAGTCCCGATTTATACTGTTTTAGGGGAACAGAATAGGACTATGCCTTACGGGCAAAGAGGTCGAGCTTCGCATCCCTCTCATTTCCCATTCTCCTTGAACCAAGTGCAGTATAAATCCACTTCGACCCTCATGTTTCTGCGTAAAGTAGTTTGTCTGGGGCTCGACGCTAGCTACCTCCTAGGAACTTGACCATTAGGGAAACCCTGATTCAGGTCGGTCCTAACTGGGAACGGCCGAAATGCTTCCGCTTCGTGGCAAAATTGGGAAGACCTAGATCGCAAACCCCGAGACATTCCTTGGGAGTGCCGGGCGGCACTTTATGGACTCTCTTCCTGATGGGCTGCTAAGACGTGTCCCACAAGCGGACAGGGGGACACGTTACACATTCCATGGGAGTGTTGGGTAGCATCGCTTAGACTGGTCTCTTGATGGATCCCTAAAAATGTGCTTGGAAGGTGGGCGCGTTACACTTGGTATCAGAGCAAAACTTTGTAATGGTGTGTGATTGATTAATGTATGGTTCTTAGATGCATCCTAAATAGAATAACCTAAGTGGTATGACTTAATTGTCAGGCACCTTCTGCACCCACGAATGTTGATATGCAAGAGAAGAAATTCCTTCTCAAGCAAATTAAGGCACCCGAGCTTGATGTAGAAGGGATAGACATCGTAGCGGAGGCGAAGATACGGATTGAGTCAATGGATGACTATTTCTCTACTGTAGGAACTGCCTCTATCAATTAGGCAATGATAGCCAAACTTAAGTTAGTTGGCTAGACTCAATTATGGTGGAAGCAATGGTGCAAGGATCAAAGTATTTCTGAAGCCACTTAAGTTAGTTGGCTAGGCTCGATTATGTGGAAGTAATGGTGCAAGAATTAAATATTTCTGAAGCCCCTGTTACTTGGGCTTAGATGAAATATGTTGTACCCAGATGATACCTTCCACCAACCTACCATACCTTGAGGATAAATGAATTCTTCAAGCTCACGTAGCTGGAATTAACCTTGGAAACCTACTACTCAAAGTTTGTAACCCTACAAAAATACACACCACCTATGGATATTACACAACAAGTATCCAAGTTTTGCCATGATTTGAACACTCCTCTAAATTACCATCTTGAAGAAATGTGTCCAACAAACTTGCAAGATGCATTTTTTTGAGCAAATCCAATCATCCAAGAACTTAATTCAGATAATTGTGACAAAGATGATTCCCAAGATTAGGACAAGAGATGCCACACATGCGGTGAGATAGGGCACATCTGTAGGAGATGTCCCTAACATTAATGCTTCCATTGCAATGAGCTAGGGCACATCCAAATAGACTTCTCTGACTTAAGTCCAGAAGACATCGAGCTTCCAAGGAAACCAAGCTACACAAGTGCAATCTATGGATATATAGAGGAGTGAGATGAAGAGGAAGACCTAGAGCCTACTACACCTTATCAGGATGACTAGAAATCTTAGAAGTTTTATCAACATGTAATACAACTTATATTGAAAATAAATCCTAATCTTGTACCTACGATTAATTGCAGTAATATGAGTTGCACTAATTGAGTCACTACAAGTAGCGTAGTGAATGCATATGGTGGATCCTTAAGCCCCATTAATGCTTGTCTTCCCCGGCTCTTTCGAGATAAGGGCATCTCGAGTTCTCTCAGGGGGAGAGGATGTAATATTCCCTCGCCTGTGGGGCATAGGAACCCCCCCAATTTTTATAAGGAAGTAATCAAAAAAAATTATTACCACCCCTCACCTTTCATCATTGACAAGAAGAGGGAGTGGAGTTGATGAAAGCGAGGAAAAATGTGACGACATGAAAGGAGCAAATGACATGGCAGGGAGAGGAAGCAAATGATGTGGAGAAGATGACGACGATGTCGAGGATGAAGAAGACAATGATTTCAAGGAGGGAGGCCACGGGCCTACCACCTCTAGCCCACGCAACAGAGCCACCACATAGTCGAACAGGTTGTGAGTGGGAAAAACCACACCACCACTCCACTTCACCCCCCAATTATACACCCCCAACACCTATATAAACCCCCCTCCTTAAGAAAAAGGGGATATAGCACATATTTTCCTTCTCTTTCCCCCCTCTCAAGAAAGAAATGGGAATCACGTTATCTTCTCTTCTCCCCTCCCCCCCTTAAGTGAGGACATACTATATCTCCCCCCCCCCCTCCCCCTGCTGCCGAGAGAAAGAGAGAGGGTAATAGAGGGAGAGAGTTAGAGAGAGAGAGAGAGAGAGAGAGAGAGAGAGAGAGAGTGTGTGTGTGTGTGTGTGTGTGTGATAGAGAGAAAGAGGGTGAGAGAGTGAAAGAAAAAATAACCCCAAGGGTCCCCTTCTCTTCCCCTCCTTAGAGGGTGACCACACGTGTTTCTATTCCCCTCATCTCGCCACAAATTTAACCCCCATCTCCTCACGAGTTTAACCCTCATCTCCCTACGAGTTTAACCCCCATCGCAATCGAGATGAGTTACCCCAGCACACCATCTCTCCGATGAGAGAAAGAGAGAGAGAGAGAGAGATCTATAAGTTGAAAGTATGGCCCCAAAATGGAGGGAGGCACACACCAATGATAATCCTACATCCAACAATGGAGCCATCGACAAGGGCATTTTTGCAAATATGAATACAACATCAAGTACAGATAATTCATATCCGAATATCTAGGTACTAATTGCCATCTCGGCTATTCATTGAGGCATAGGCTATATCGCCTTGGCATGTGCATGAGTTCATTTTAATAAGTAACCTGAAATTATTTTTCAATAGTTAATGAGCTCGTAGGGGATTTTAGGATATTTCTTTTCATAACCATAGATGATCTCCCATAGATTTATGCATATGACGCATTGAGGTTTGCACAAACCCTTGTAGCCAAATACAATCATTGCAACCCAATGCTATGCCAAAAAAATCATGCATAGCATAAAGAGCATATAAGGTTACTTAAGGGTTATGCGCATAAACAGTGCATGCATAGGAAAGATTATATAAAACATGCATCAATCGTACACAAATTGATCTTGCAATAAAGTCTCACTAATATCGCAAATCTTTAGTTCATTGGAATCTTGATGATGTGAGTAGATAACATAAACAAGGACCATAAGGACTAAGACTAAGATGCCTTGAGATCCGTTGACATAGCAACTATGTTCATCAATCCTATTCCGGGTTAGGCTAGATGCAACAATAGCTCTAGGGCAAATGAAGAGATCAAGGAGTTAGGAAACCCTAAGCCAAATAAAAGACTGATTCTTTTGTACTTATTGAAGTAGGTTGTGTTATCGATCAATGTAAGTGATTAATAGAACTTATGTCTTGTACAGTGTTTGAAACCTTAACATATGCCTTAGCTGAAAGAAGGGTGTGTTAGGTAAATTTTACATTGAATTTCTCTTTGATCCCAAGGGGGAGAGAGAATATGCAATGGAAAGGTTATCATGACTATTCTTGAAATGTTTGGAAAATGATACCATTGTTTTTGTTGATTGATCAAATAACATCCTAAATGATTTTACATTAAACTGATTGTTGGGATGTGATTTGGATGATTATTCCAAGTTCTTGTGTTCGATGGTAAATGCATGGCAGGGGTCAATGATGACAAGTTGCCATGGGGAATAAAGGAATGTTTTCTTGGAAGATGATATTAGGTTGATTGTGTTGATTGTGCTTGATTCTTAATTGGATTAATTAAGGAAGGATATTTTTTCTTGGGTGGATCATCTCCAAGGTCACGCAGCATTTCAACCCAAGAGGGCATTGTTCGATTCATGGGCCAAAGGTCGAGTGGTGAAAAGGTCAGCCATGGAAGTTGTGTCTCACTCTTAGGTCACTTGGGGTTAGTGGAGCTCTGGATACCCCTTGCCTAGCCTGGAATGGAGTTGTAGACTGCTGTGAGCCCAATGTCTAGGGCATTGGAAAATCCTATTCTAGATATTGGATGGAAATTACAGTGCCATGTGATTTAGACTGGGTACTTCTGTTGGACAGAAGGGATACATAATTTCTCATGTATGGGAAGGAGACAAAGATTAACATGAAGATAGTTAAGGGATTTGTTTAAAATTGTTTGCTAAAGGATCGCTTGCTCTATATTTGTGTTTGTGCCATAAATTACGAGAACGAACCCTATTCTCTAAAAAGATTTAATTAAGGAAGATGATTTTAAATGTCACACATAAATGTGATAGGACCTAATTAGATAACTAAAGAACGCTTATTGAGGGAAGCGGGTGGGTGGAACACCCGATGGGTTTGTCCTATGATGAGGTGATCTTAGAGAATTCGAAGGCTTCTCACAAGGTTTAACTGTCCTTCGACCTTTAGGCAGTGCTAGGTTAGAACCCGATTCATGCCATTTTAGGGGACTAGAATGGGACTATGCCCTACAGGTAGAGAGGTTGAGCAACGCATACCTCTCATTTCCCATTCTCTTTGAACCAAGTGTGGCATGAATCTACTTTGGTTTGGGTATCTCTGCGTGAAGTAGGATGTCCAGAACTGGATGCTAAAATGCTATTAGGAGACCTTGACCACTAACAAACCAAATTTCAAGTCAATCCTAGTGGGTTCGACCGCGAACGTTTTGTTGCAAGGTGGACTCAGAAAACCCTATGTGACAAACCCTATGATATTCCATGGGAGTGCTGGAAGATGTTGCTTAGACTTGTGTACCACTAAAAATAACTTGGACAATCGATAGGCAGCCATGTTACTTCTGGGATTGGCCCCTTGATGCACCGTTAACACAAATAGCATGTACGTCACAAACTCTACTCTTGTTTTCAATTGTTCTAGGAGATATAGATATTTTCCTCTCTAAATAGTTCCCAATAAAATGATTGTCTAAACCCACATCTTAGGATATCTCACATACTCAAACGTAGGTCATATGCATGAATATAATTGCAATGCATTGAGTAATGATACCGTGAGTTTCATGCAATGCAATTGTGTATGAACCATAGGTCTCAATCATTTTATCATTTAGAAATCAGCATTGTTAGGTGCAAAGACATTTCTTTCAATGGTTTTAATCTACACATAATACTGCATTGCTGAGGGTCATTATCGAGCATTCTCGTGATACTAGACCCTCGTAAAATTAAACCATAAACATCCTATATGCCATGCATCAACAAAATATTAGAATTTAGAGTCTTATCAGCAATTAGTCACCCTCAAAGCCCCTCCTTCTCCCTACTACTTAGATTATGCATGCGTTGATAGGTGTAGGAAGCATTTTTATGTGTTTTTCTTTAGAAAAGTGATAAAGACTCCACTTTCACACAAAGACAATGTCAAGATTGTGGGAGAGAAGGAAGGAGTCTCACTTGTAGCTTTCTTGCTTGCACAATGGGGGAATACACATACAGGTGGAGGCTAAAAACAGTTTTCTTCTTCTTAGTTGTGTAAGCCAAAAAGAAGTCTAGTACAAAGGAATAGAAGAACCCTATATATGGGTCTCAAACCAAACTCAACTAACTAAGGTGGCATACTAATTGAGCCACGAACTAGAGTAGATAAAGATACCTGTCATCTAGCTATTATTCATGGGCAGTGTATCAACCGCATCTGTAGCTAACAAGTCGGTGACATAAATGCACAACGGTCACCCTGGCATATCCCAAGTGGAGCTCGATATCTCAACACTCCCCCTCGAGCTCATTCCCAATTCCTGCACACCAAGCAAGTCTCTGAACTTGCGTAGCTTCTCTACTCCCAATGCCTTCGTGAATATGTCAACTACCTGATCCTCTGTGCTAACATAAACTAGATCAATAAGACCTAGTAAAACCCTCTCCCGCACATAGTGATAATGCACCTCAATGTGCTTGTTCTAACATGATAGACTGGGTTATTTGCCAAGTGTATACTACTCATGTTGTCACAATAAATGACAACTGGCCCATCTATAAGTCTGATGCATATCATAAACTAGCTTATGCAACCAAGCTACCTCACATGCAGCCATTGTTGCGCCCTGTACTCAGCCTTTGTGCTCGACAAGATAACTATAGGCTCTTTCTTGCTGTTCCAAGTGACTGCCGCAGTCCCAAAAGAGAACACATATCCACTGGTAGATCGTCTATCAGAAATACTACCAGCCCAATCAACATCAGTATATCCATGCAATTGTATCTGAACCCCAGTCTCATAAAGTAGTCCATACTGCAATGTGGACTTCACATACCTGAGTATGTGTCTAGCCGCATCCAAATGCGGTTTCCTTGGAGCCTGCACAAACTGACTTACCAATCCAATAGCATAGCTCAAATCTGGCCTGGTAATAGTCATATAAATCAAACTTCCTACTATGCATCTATACATAGTAGGGTCTTCCAGAAGCTCACCTGCTTCTGCGCTCAGCTTCACATTCTGCTCCAAAGGAACTGAAATAGGCTTACAACCTGTCATCCCATATTTGGATAGCATGTCCAATCCATACTGCCTCTGCAAGAGCCATATCCCACTAGGTGATCTAATCACCTCAATGCCCAAGAAATAACGCAGCGCTCCCAAATCCTTCATCTCAAACTTTTGCTTCAATAGCATTTTCACATGAAGGATATCTTTATCATTGTCACCTGTCATAATCAAATCATCAAAATAAATGACAAGTAGCATAATACCTTTCTCTGTTTTTCTCACATAAAGTGAGAAATTTGACTTGGAAATCTGAAAGCCAATAGTGACAAGATACTGTCCTATCTTGTCAGACCATGCTCTAGGTGCTTGCTTCAAGCCATACAAGGCTTTCTTCAACCTGCAAACAAACTCAGGATGAACAGTATGCACATAACCTGGTGGCTGCTCCATATAGACCTCTTCTTGCAAATCACCATGCAAGAAGGCATTCTTTGCATCCATCTGATGTAAAGACCATCCCTTTGATGCAGCCATAGCAATGACTGCTCTTACAGTTTCCATCCTTGCAACCGTACTCAATGTTTCTTCATAATCAATGCCATATGTTTGTGCATACCCCTTGACTACTAATCTTGCCTTGTATCTGTTCACAGAACCATCTGCATTGTGCTTCACTTTATAAACCCACTTACAACCAATTGCATTCTTATCTTTAGGCAAAGGTACCAATTCCCATGTAGCATTTGCTTCCAAGGCATCCATTTCTTCATCCATGGCTTTCTCCCATTTTTCTTTTCCCATGGCTTATTCAAAAGAAGTGGGTTCTGGTTCCTGTATCACTTTGACCATATAGGCATAGTGAATGGCTGTAAATCCATCATATTTCAGCCTATCCATAGGATACCTAGCTCTGGTAGACCTGCGCAAAGTAGGTTCACTCCCAGGTGCTCTCAAAACATCCCTGGTCTTCCTTACTCCAGGTGTAACAATAGAAGGAATACCCAACTCATCATCAATGCTCTATTCTGAGCCACTGAATTCACCATCCACATAAGAGTGACCTGCATTCACATAAAAAATGGGCTGATCTACCTTCTCTTTTCCTTTTTATGATACCTGCATACCACTATCTGCATTGCTTTGAGAAGATTCTCCTAATCTCAATCTGCTTGTCCATGGCGAAGAATGTGAACCACTGCTAGAGGATGCTCCAGGTCCACTAACATCTTGTGAAGATTGCTGCTGTGAATTTTGTGTAGCATTACCATTTTGTGCATCTGTATTATCAACCACATTTACTGGTTTATACCAGCTACTCATCTCATCAAAAACAACATCTCTGCTCACTATAAACTTACGAGTAGAAGGCTTATAGCATCTATACCCTTTTTGCTGCAGAGAGTAACCAATAAATGCACTTCTCAGCTTTTGGATCCAACTTGGATCTCAACTCATCTGGCACATGAACATAGGCAATGCAACCAAAAATTTTCAAATGAGAAATATCTGGTTTCCTACCAGTATACCTCTCCTCTGGAGTCATGCCATGTATTGCTGCAGTGGGAGTCCTGTTCATTATGTAGACTGCTGTAGCAACTGCCTTAGCCCAGTAAAAATCTGGCAGGTCTTTTTCATTGAGCATGGCATGAGATACCTCTCCAATATGCCTGTTTTTTCTTTTTGCAATTCCATTTTGCTGTGGGGTATGACTACATGAATATTGCTACTTTATGCCATGCTCCTACAAGAACCTTGCAAACTCATTTGAGAGGTACTCTCCCCCTCCATCTGACCTTAGGCATTTTATTTGCAGGCCTGCTTCTTTTTCAACCATAGCTTTAAGAGTTTTGAAATGCCCAAAAACTTCACTTTTCTTTTTCATAAAATACACCCAAACTTTTCTGCTATAGTCATAAATAAAAGTGATTAAATAATGACAGCCTCCAATAGATGCAGCTTTAGTAGTCCACACATCAGAGTGGATTAATTCCAATGACTTCTGACTCTCTTGAACATGTCTAGGAAATGGTTTCCTTGCCTATTTTCCAAATTGACAGGCTTCACATACCTTATGCATTTTTGCAACCTTGAATTTAGGCAATCCTACAATAATATTTTAGGCTTGCATTGATTTAAGTCGCTGTACATTAATATGACCAATGTGTTTATGCCAGATATCAATATCTGTAACTACACCGGTCCCATGTGCAAACATTGCTGCACTCAATTCAGGCATGTCTGCATCCAACGTAAACATTCTGCCCTTCTTCTTTCCTTTTGCTATCAAGCGACCTTTATTTTTCATATCCTCAACAAAGCATCCATGAGAATTAAATCTGACCTGCAAGCCCTGCTCAACCATTTGACCAATAGAAACGAGATTCTTGGTGATATTCGGGACATGAAATACATCTGATAGGTATTTCTTTTTCCCATCCTACATAGACAAAGAAAATTTTCCAATCCGCACAATAGGATGTGTAGTATCATCACCAGTCTCCACAAATCCTAGTTTTTTCATTTTCCTTGCATCATGCATCCATTCTGCATGACCTGTCATGTGGTTTGACGCACCTGTGTCAACATACCACACTTCGTTGCTTTCTTCTGCACTTGTCACAAAATTGTTCATGTGCTGCACCATAAACAAATACTCATTTCTGTCATCACCCTGTCTACTAGAAGATGCATAATTCCCTTGTTGCAATTTCCATTCATGATGTCATTCTGCTTTTTATAGCAGTCTTTAGCCATATGACCCATTTTACCACAGTAGTAGCATTCAACATTGTTGTTTGCATTTTGGCCTCTTTGCCATCCACCACAACCTCTTGGCTCCCCCTGCCTCTAGAGTTACCACGTCCTCCTCCATAGGACTGGTTTTCTTGAGTTTGCTGCATATTCTGATTTCTACCACGGCCTCCAAATCGGCCTCCAGATCGGCCTCCTCTACCTCTACCTCTATCTCTTCCAGCATTTGAGTAGAAGACAGCTTCTTTTGAAGTTCCTCCTGAAGAAGATGCACCACCATTTCTCTGCTCCTCAGAAATTAGAAGAGCAATCAACTCCTCAAAATCAGGAAATCTTTCAGGGACGGAAATGGATGTTCGAAACTGTGCATAATCCTTTCCTAGACCATTCAAGGTCACAGAAACTAAATCATCATCTTCCACTGGCAACCCAATGGAAGCAAGTGCATCTGCAATCTTCTTCACCTTCATGTGGTAGTCATTGATGATCATACTTTCTCTTTGCACATTGTGCAACTCTTGCTTGAGCCGCATTTTCCTGGCTTGCGTATTTGTGCTATACATTTTTGACAAAGTATCCCATGCCTCCTTTGGCGTACTTGCATCTTGAATATGCACAATCATAGAGTCTGAAATACTAATAGACAGCCAGTACATAACTTTTCTGACTCTCTCATGCCATCCTTTAAATGCCTGCATTTGCTATTGATTGGGAACATCAGGAAGAACTGGTTCTTCTTCATTTCCTGCAACAAATTCCCAATATCCTTTTCCCATAAGGAAATTTGTCATTCTAAACTTTCATGCTTGGAAGTTGTTCTTGTCAAGCTTTTCAATGACAATCTGTGAAAGAGAATCAGACACCATTACAGAACACTGCAAAAAATTCTGTCACTGTAAAAAACACAGCTTCAGCCTCACAAGGGCAAATCTGCAAAACTGACGAAAGTGGTACTTGACCACATAGTCACTTCCTAGTGACGATTTTGCATCAACAGGTAACAAGGATGATTTTGTAACTCCCAATGTCTCTGCGCACAGGCATACAATGCAATTTCTACGGTAACTTTTCACTGACCTGTAGAACAATGGTCGCACAGCAAAAACAGGGCCTTTTCCTGAGTGCGTGCGGAAAACTTTCGCCTCCAAAACAGGCCTCGAAATGGCCTCAAATAAAAAAAACAGGGCAACCAGGGGCTAAAGCCTTGCCCGCAGCATATACTGCCCTCTTGCTACACAGTGAAGGGAGTCTCAATCTGAGACAATGCACTCTTGCACTTTCTGACTGTGCTACCTGCAGAGACTTGCTCTCAAAACAGAAAAATGAAAGCAACACTCGTCCTCTTACCAAAACACCGCGAACTTGGTTTGCTTTCTTGAGCTCCTTACCACGAACAAGGCTTTGATACCATGTCAAGATTGTGGGAGAGAAGGAAGGAGTCTCACTTGTAGCTTTCTTGCTTGCACAATGGGGGAATACACAGATAGTTGTGTGAGCCAAAAAGAAGTCTAGTACAAAGGAATAGAAGAACCCTATATATGGGTCTCAAACCAAACTCAACTAACTAAGGTGGCATACTAACTGAGCCACGAACTAGAGTAGATAAGGATAGCTATCATCTAGCTATTATTCATGGGCGGTGTACCAACCACATTTGCAGCTAACAAGTCGGTGACATAATGGCATTCTGTTCATGTAAACATGCATCTGTGCGCATTCATCTCTTTTCGGTTTTTTGGAGTGGTCGACTCCGGATCTACCATATTCGTGGCATTGCACATGGCAGTCTCCAAGGCAATTTTTCCCTAGCTTGCTTGCTTGCTTTGCTTATCTTGCTTCCTTCACTTACTTGCTATACCCACACCTTAGTCATTTTCCTTCTTCACTGACACCCAGTTATGGTAGGGATAGTATGCTTGTTTTGTGAAGGTCTTTGATTCCGCCTATAATGTTCAACGGCATACTGCTAGGCTTAAAGGTCTCTTGCGTTGGCAGATAGATCTTCTCCGGCACTCTGACATGCTCCCTCGGGAGGACTTACGTCCTTGGCATATAGCAATTTCCTCTGCGTCTTTTCCATGACTTTGTAACTCTTTGGTCGTTTGGTTCTTATAGAGAGAGTGTGTTTTTACACACGATGGGGTAGAGCCATTATGTATCTTGTAATCATGTACCCTCATTTAATGCATATCACGAGTGGAGCTCGATATCTCAACAGACAAGGCTGACCTCAGGCTCATCCCTCATGCTCTAGTCATGCCACACGTCCACACACATAAATCTTATTTTTTCTTATTTTTCGAATGAAAACACTTTTTTTTATTTTTCTAAATTTTCTTATTTATTTATGTATAAAATATGATATTTTTCTAATTTTATACTTTTGAATAATCATGTGTACTTAGAATTAATTTTATATCATTTTCATATTTCACATGAACCCCATAAACACCACAAAAATCCCAAAATTAACCATTTTTCTTAAAACCACGTAGTCACGAGTTTTGCGGGCTTATATATAAATTTTTTGTGACTGAATCTTCTTATTTTCTTTAGCATCTCTGATAGATTATAGCATTAACAACCAAAGATAACTATTTTCAAACAATTTAGAAAACTATTTTCAAACAATTTTAACCAAAATCTATCATAAAATAAGTAGAATGATCACTTATATGCATAAAAACATGCTTTTTGAGACTCGTATTTCAAGATTGGGAGGCCATTGATGCTCTTTCGTAGCCCAATCTACGATCCTTTGCACTCCAACAACATCAGTCCATCAGCATCTTTCATTAAACCCCACCCCCTTCTCTCATAGAATCAAGCATATGAATAGGCAACAAGAGGAGAGAGAAATACTAAGAAATCAGAATTTCATTTCCTCGACCATATTTCACATGCTTTACAATCAAATTCTTGCTCTTGACATGTAGATTAGGCTTCCAATTGTCTCTTTCTTGATCCGGGTGTATTGAAGAGGCACAAATCCATCCAAAAATGGGGTGCAAAACAAAAAATGCCCCCTCCTCTTGTCATGCAAGAATTTGCATTTTTTTTTTCATTGAAATTCCATTTCATGTCATTTATTAAATGTCCACTTTGAAAAAACCACTTTCACACTACTTTGATAGGGTTTTTGACCTTCTTGGAGGGGCAAACAGACTTGGAATTGCAATCCGACTAGACTAATGGCTCCATGAAGTCGAAATATATAAAACCTTGACCCTTTCTTACACTCTTCGGCTCTTGAATCACATAGCTGCTTTAGAGCGCTAAACCTTGCAAGATTAAATGGGAAGTCAAATGACCTTCGATTGACAAACGAAGATTTGCGTTGGATTCTTGGCATCGAAATGCACTTAGGAAAACTTTAGCTTGACCATCCACCACTGTTTAATTTTGCATGAAAATTTGTCCTTGACACCTCCTAGTCACTTTTCCACTCCAAGAATGGACTCAAATGCTTCAAAAACAAGTCCCAAAATCTAGCTCTCACATCTACCCTGGTAGGTGATACCAGGGGACTTTGGTCATGAATTTCTTAGACTCTTATGAATTGCCAACTACCCTTCGAGTTCATATAGTATTTTGGAAGTCTCAATACTAGTATAGGGACTAAACTTATGCAAATAAGCCTTCGAGTTGATATTATGTCTAGTTAGGATAGGAAGCATTAAAAAATGATATTTTTCTTAAAGAAAATGTTTGAGAAAGAATTTCTTTATTTTATTTTTGTGTTGTGAAATAAAGATGTCTAACAAATCTATGCCTAAAGATAATCAAAAAGTTGTTTTTATATATCAAACCTAAAGTAGTAGATAATTTAAAAAATACTATATCAAGGAAAGTGGTCCTCGATGGGTCTAGACCTACGATTGGGTAGTCTCGATTAGCTGAGAACTTTTCTCCAAAAAGTACGTTAGTAAATAGACAATGAATGACCAACAAGATATTAGGTAGAACTTGACTTGCATTGTTTTAGGAGACTAGAATGGGATTTTTCCTTATCGGAAGAAGGTTATCATGTTGCACTCCCCTTCATCTTCCATTCTCTTTGAACCAAGCGCAATGCAAGTCCTCTTTAATTCGAGTGATCCTGTGAGAAGTGGGAACTCAAAATATTGATGCTAGTTGACTGATAGGGTGACTTGATCAATATTAGGAATCCATGACTCAGGTCAAATCCTCATGGGAACGGTCGAAAACTTCCATTGCGAGGTAGGCTCAAGTGAGCCTCAACATCAAACTCTAAGATATTCCATGGTGTATCGCATGTCATTGTCTACGATATCTCTTGATGGATTACTAAGAATGTGCCGATGAGAAAATAGAGTAAAAGTGCCTAAGTGCCTTAGCCAATATTTAGCCTACTAGGGTTAAGTATAAAAGGCTAAGTTGTAACTAGCTTAGAATCTTTTTGCCATTTTATAACATTACATGTTTGAGGTCTCAACCTCCCACCATCTAAGAGGGTGCATACTCTTGGTCACCATAGCTTGGGGTGCATACCATGCTGCAGCCACTCATCATTTGATTCTTAGCCACCATTGGTAATATCATTTCATACCTAGACACCTTGGCTATGTTTTCTTAGCAATTTATTCTATTTCTTGTATTTTTATTTTAATGGCTTCCTATGGGAATTAAATTCTTTACATTGGTATTTGATCCCATCTTTAATCCAATGGGAAGGTCATTTTCATGGTAAAATTGGTTACAGTTTAGGCACAAAGTAACTGGAGGTCAAGGATTAGTCACAGGATTTGACTTAGTTAAAAGTGTGACTAGTCAAGGTCCCTATAGTAAGCCATGACTAAATTTGATAGTCTTGAAGAATGTTTGAAGAAATAATGGTGGATTCATGGTCATTTTGGTGGTTTGTAGTCAATTTGGGACCATTTTGAAGGATCATGGACTTAATTGAAGCCTTAACAAGGTTTAGAGAGGTTAAACTATGATTACTTTTTGGAGCAAGCTTCTCTTTCCTCTTTTCAAGCTTCTTGCTCAAAAATGACATGGAGATCTCTTCTCATTTCTCTCTACCATGATCATTTCTCTTCAAGCCACCTATTGGAGATGATTCTTGATACCTTGGGCAACCTATGGACTACCTATTTGATGGTTCTTCATCAAGATTATCATCACTGATGCAGGAGAAGGCCCTAGACAATTTGCACCAAATTTTAGCATGCTATTGTCCACTTGAGTCAGTTCAAAATCTCATCTTGAAGCTATGCCCTCTCTTGTGTGATCAAATGCAGCCCTAACCTGAAGTACTAGTCATCTCTTACTTGATATTTCACTTTCCTTCAACCCTGAAGCTTCCTTCACAACCCTAGCTATGGTTGAAAATGGACAACATGAAGATTTCAGCAATTTCTTCAAGTTTTGAGTCAATCTTGGTGTCTTTTAGCTTCAAGAAGTGAAAAGCAAGCATATACAATTGACACTGGGCAAACATTGGAGTTTCCAAGCAATATTGAAGCATTTTCTTCATCTCAGATTGGGAAAAAACAAGTAGCCAATCTTCATCAACTTTTTCTTTCTCGAGGCTTGAATTCATGGGGTTTTTGTTGTCTACAACCTTGGGAAGGTCTAATTGAAAGTTTTCTATAAAGATTGGGCTTACATTGAAGAATTTCTTCAAGATTGAAGGCATTGTTAGCCTCTTGTACATAACAATGTTTGAAATTTCTTGGAATCCTTGATTCTAACAAGAATTTACACTTTTCAAATCTCAAAGGATCTTCTCCAACAAGCCATTGTAGACTCCTATCAAATCAGTGAATTCTCTTGATTGCATTGGAGCAATCTTATTGATCGGGAGTTGGAAATTATATGATGGGGGAGCATTCATATTGGACAAGACTTTCTTGAAGCTGACCTTATGATCTTCAATCTTAGTCCATTGATGGTGGTTTATGCTAAATATTAATTGGTTGGATTCATCTACTAACTTTCATCAATATTAAAGAGATAATTCTATTGCTTTCAACTTAATCTCTCTTTTTATCCAGTTGTTGAACCAGTCCTATTGTTCATAAGAGAGATTGAATGTAATAGAACCTCTTAATTCCCATTGAAGGGCATCTAGAATTCAGCCTAGGATTGATTATGATTGCTTGATGAATTCCTTTCCTACCCATTCAAATGTTGATGCTGAATTGATTGCATAAATGCTACTCACTGCCTACTTAACTTGGATTTTTGTTGGATGATTGAACATTGATGCTATAGGAATGAAATAATGATGAAAATGATAAGTGGGAATATTGTAAAAGGAGTGAGTCACTACAAAAGGGTAATGCCCTATCCATAGCCCTTTTAATTCAATCATTTTCCAATACCCATGTGCATTTCATTGAAGAATTTAAATACTTTTTCAGTCACAATGCATAGCATCCTTGTTTGATTAGCCATTGGAATGTGCTTGCCATGTTGATTCCCACAAGAAAAAGTGGATGCTAGGTAAGTCAGAAAGACAAAAGAGAGGTAACCCTCCCTTCCTGATTATAACCCTAAAGGGGTGCACAACCAGGCTTGAGGTGGCAATTTGCACACCCCTCTTGACTCGGAGCCCATGCAATTCTCAAATTTATGTGCACATACATTCCCCATTATCAGATTTTGGTAGTAGTACAGTAGTGATCAGCCCTATTCAAGGTACCACAGACAATGTAATATTTTCACAAAGAAATATTGAAGACCCTAGATCTCGCACAAAAGTGATTCAAAGTAACCTCCCGCAACAAGAAAAACCTTGGGCTAAGTGCTCTACCCTTGCGCATTAACAAACACCAGCCCCGTGTTGTGTATAGGAAGTCGTGGCTCGAAACTGTAGTCCACCACAGGAACACCCCTTCACGGCAAAAGGATAATGGATTATTTGCAATTTTCTTTAAAAAAAACTCCCTCCCCTTCAGCCGTTGCATGGCGGGGAGAGGGAGTATGTGTGGAGCTTGAGTTGAGGAGGGGCATGGGGAGGAGGGGCATGCACCCTGCCACTTGTGTGCCCCCGCCCCCCCACCTTCAGCCTATAAGAACCCCCCTCCCAAGCTTGGAGATGGAGGGGATTGATCGTGCTGCTGCTACCCACCGTGAGGAGCTGCCCGCTGCCTCCGACTGCTGTCATCCCCGTCACCTTCATCATCATCATCATCAGCATCATCGTCGTCATCGTCATCTCCCTCATCGTTATCTTCACCATCATCATCATCTCCACCCATCATGTTTCCACGTCGTCCATATAATCCAGAAGCTTGATAAGCTTCTATTGAAGCTTCTCTAAGCCAAGTTCACCCGCGTCTCCGGGGGTTTCTAAATTGTGCTCCCCAAGGCCTATTTTTCGTGCTGTGAGGGAAATCTCGGATAGTAGGGAGTTTTGGAAATCGGATAAAGGGCAAGGAGAGTTCGCTGAGTCGAAATCTGTTGCATCAATGGCTCCTAAGAAAAAGTCGAGAGGAGCGCACTCGAGAGCTTCCACCCAAAGTATGAGAGTGGACAACGCCCCGATTTTGAATGCCCAAGTTTCGAAAATAGTCCCGCATGGAAAAGATGCATAAAGCATGTTTTAATTCATATAGGGAAACTTAAATGCATCGTAAGATTTATATACTTGTTCTATTTACAAAGTTCAGTTGCATGACTAGCACTTGCATTTGCTTGCACTTCCGTGGTCAAGGGTAGTTGCACTTTTGAATGTATGATACATAAGTTAAAAGATGGAATTATGCAAAGGCGTCCTTTTCGCATCACACAAAGGACATGGCATATAATACATAGTGCACTTATGTAATAATTTCCTAGTTGTGACTCGTGTATAAGATAATTGTAGACGGCCATTAAATGATGTCCGAATAGTTGTAATGCATGGAAAGGATTTATGTACTTTGCAAATCGCATGAGATGATAGTTACATTCTAGGTTGGGTTAAGCGATAAAGGAAGGATTAAATCAATGATGGACTCATGGCATTCGCTCATGCATGGAGTTCTTTTATCAAAGTTTGAATTTGGGAAAGGATGCATCTTCATTAAGATATTAAAGCTTTGAATTCGATGCATCAACGAAGGGTTTATAAGAGCTAACTCTAAGTGTCAATCATTATAGTATAGGGCAAGGAAAAGAAAGATCTCTGTAGATTCTTTAGTTGCATAAAGGCAAAAAGGTCTATGGTCTCAAAATTGCATGGAATGATACATCTCACTCATCTTGTAATTACTTACATCTTTTAGGGAAAAGTACTTGCAAATTTAGAAGAAAAGTATTTGCATCTTTAAAGGAAGATCATCTTTAATGGTGTGTTGGTTAGATCAACTAAGTAATTCGCGTATAATTGAGTAGCTTACATGAAAATCATAAAGGTACGATTAGTTAGCATATGATGATCACCTCAATGTGCTAGGTAGGGTTAAGCTATGTTAAAATTCTGCCTAGTATCGCACTTAGGATGCCGATCTATTATTTCCGTTCTCAAAAGTCCTACCCACATTCTCGAAATGTTAGGACTATCTAATCACCCATGCAATAATGATCTAGGGTTCTCACCCTAAGGATTAGTTGAGCAAATACTAGACCTCCGCAAAGGAATTTAGGGACCCTAGGGCCAAAACGTTTATCGGCCCAATAGGGTTAGGGTTTGGGATTGGGTCAAATAGGACTCCCAAGCCCTATATCTTGATCAAAGGTAATCTTGATCAAGGAATACCGTGTGATGAGAAAAACAATCCCACAAGTTAGGTGCTTACACCTATCTCGTGCAACAAGCTGCAACATCTTATGCTCTTGCGACCAAGTTGGCGAGTTCTAATTACAAGTCTAATTTCCTAGAAGCTGAGTAGTCATCCTGCTACATCACTCTTCCTTGGGACTGATTTTCCAAGCTAGGATAGTAATGAATTGCCAAGAAAAGCAATTGACCAATCAAGTTAGGGCGACGAGGTTTCCCAGTATTTATTGTCTATAATTTAAGGAAACCTAAGGTAGAAACAATTTGGGTCAGCAAGGTATAAACCCTAACCCAAGGAGAAAAGGGTAAACAAGCAACTCAGCTTACGAAACCCTTGGGATCTTGCCAAGTTGCGATTGATCTAGGACCGAATGCTGGAAGCATTCGAGGAGAAGGGATCACACCTTAGCAGTTGGCCGTACAAACGATTACTAGAATGTTCGTGATTGTAAACTTTAGGTGCACTATTTGTACTTCTTTGCTCAAGGAACTAATCCAAGAAAAACAACTAATGCTTCAGGTTAAAATCCTGGAGGGAGAGACAATACCAGTTACCTCGACTATCTGCCTAACCCTATCCAAGGGGGTTGTTAACCGCGCCGGGTACGTGGACCAAACCCACCACGAGAGGTCTCTCCGTGGGTGCTACTTGGATTAGGAGGACGCTTGGGTGCCATCGAAGGCTCTGGCCATAAATCCCTTCCCTTCGAATCCTGCACAAGAGGTCGACATGACTTGAGATGGGATCTCGAGGCCCGCATACTAGTCAACGAGCAGAACTTGGAATAGCGGTCCCTGAGGATTGTTGGGATAGCCTTCAGGTAGGTTTATTTGATGTATTCCAAAGACTGATAAATAAAGATCAAATGTTGAAAAAGGAACTTGCTTGACATTGCTTTTTTGCATCAGTGCTTAAGTTAAGTGAAGGAACCAGTGATTAATTTAGTTAATTAAGAAATCTATTTTTACTTGTCAAACTAAATGTGGTAGGTAATTAGATAACTAAAGCAACCCGAGGAAAGTGCAGTGGACGTGACTCTCAGTTCGTCCTATGGAAAGGTGGTCCCAATTGGTCGGGAACTTTTCTCAAAGGAATTGACAGCGAGGTAACAATGACCTAGAATCTATAGAGCTAGAGTCTCGATTTATGCTGTTTTAGGGGAATGGAATGGGACTATGCCTTACAGGCAGAGAGGTCGAGCTTTGCATCCCTCTCATTTCCCATTCTCCTTGAACCAACATGGCCGAATGTAACACAAATCCTATTTTCCCCAAACTGATGTATCAGCTTGTTCTACCTTCCCAAAATAAATGTATTCGAAAGGGCTATGCCCATATGAATGAATAAGATTTTTTTATCACTGATTGTCTTGGCTGTAAGTGTGGGTAAAGGAGTTAAGTGATTAGGTCACTGGGCTAAAAGCTGAACTAGGCATATTAATGTAATGTGAGAAATGTTTAACAAGTTTTTAACGTAAAGAATCTTATTACCCATGCACAACCTCAATTGCACATTCCTAGTCCGACCCCTGTACTAAATACAGTTGTAATTCAAGAGAAGAAGTTCCTTCTCAAACAAATCAAGCCACTTGAATTCGATGGTAAGGGAAGGACCGTCCAAAGTGATGCTGAGGTCTAGATCGAGTCCATAGAAGATTATTTCGAGGCAGCACGTACTACACCTGCTAACCAAGCTATGCTCGCCAAACTAAAGCTTACCGGCGAAGCAAGACTTTGGTGGAAACAATGGTGCAGAGATCAAGGGATCTCAGAAGGATCAGTTACTTGGGAGAAGCTTAAAAAAGCAGTGCGAGAGAGATATCTACCACTTGCCTAGTGCACACAGAAGATGAGCGAATTCTATGAATTAAAGCAGCTTGGACTATCCCTGGATGCATATTATTCAAAGTTCGTCTCTCTCTTAAAGTACGCACCACAAATGGATATGACACAACAGGTGTCAAAGTTTTGTGCTGGGTTAAATCCACCCATAAACATCCGCTTGGAATCAATGCGCCCAATAGACCTACAGGACGTGCTCATTCGAGCTGCACCCATAATACAGGAGGTGTAGTCCAAGCCAAGTAATAACATGACTTGGTCTTATAAGGATCACAACAAGGGAATGTATAAGTCTCAGGCTAAGAGAGCGCAGGGCCAAAATCAGGGACAAAGGAAGAAAGCTAGAGCCAACATTGTCAACAATTTCGTTCCTACACAAGGCCATGGCCGCAATCTCCATTGCTTCCATTGCAACGAGCCTGGTCACTTTAAAAGAAAATGTCCCAAGCTTAACAGAGGACAACATCAAGGGCCATTCCAAGGATCCATCCATGGCCAAGGATCCACCGTCAGGGCCAGAGGGAGAACCTCCAGTGTTGCCAACAAGGAGCCGGGTGATGAAGAAGATCCATCCATGGAAGCTGACATTGAGAGGGCAATGGTTCATACCGCTCTTCACAAGAAAGGTCCGAATCGCCAATTCTCTGTCATTCAAACTCCTTCGGATTACCAAGGTAAAAGCTTCAAAACCTTGATTGATTGTGGTAGTACACATTCCTTCATTTCACCAGTCTGTGCAAGAAGATTAGGAATAGCCACAATAGATGCACCTACCTTACTTGTGGAATTAGCAAATGGTCGTGAGGTCTCTTGTACAAGGCAAACTGCTAAGGTGAAATTCCTACTAGGTGGAAAGTCGACTTCGGTCAGATTCTGAGTAATGAACCTAGGTGTCCATGAATGTTTGCTTGGTATGGATTGGCTAATATCCAATGATGCCCACATTCACTGTGGAAAGGGCCAAGTCTCCTTTTGAAATTCTGAAGGGGAACTAGTCACAACTCAATGAGAGGCTAGTAAGCCAAAAATTCAACTAGCAAAAGCAACATGGATCATAAAAGGAGTTAGAAATGGGCTACCTGTCTATTTGATTAAACTAAATAAGCTAGATTAGAATTAGAAATCTAGGAAAGAACCTTCCTGGTTAAAGGAATATGCAGAGGTATTTCTTGAAGAGCTGACAGAACCTCCTCCTCAAAGGGAAGTCGATCACGAAATCAAGCTAGCGCCAGGAGCTGCACCAATCGCAAAGAGACCATATAGGATGTCCATCCCGGAAGCGATTGAGCTGAAGGAGCAACTCAAGCAACTATTAGATCAAGGCCACATCCGTCCCAGCAGTTCGCCATGGGGAGCTCCAGTGCTATTCCAAAAGAAGAAAGATGGAATGCTTTGGCTATGCATTGACTACATAGGGTTGAATCAATCGACCATTAAAAACAAATGTCCCATTCCAAGAATAGATGAACTTCTTGACCGTCTTCAAGGTGTGAAGATCTTCTCTAAAATAGATCTCAGGTCTGGATATTATCATATAAGGATCAGGGAAGAAGATATTCTGAAGACCGCATTCAGCACAAGGTATGGACACTTTGAATTCCTAGTCATGTCATTCGGATTGACAAATGCTCCTGCTACCTTCAACAGGCTAATGCAGGATATCTTTAGGCCCTATCTTAATGACTTTGTACTTGTCTTCTTTGATGATACCCTAGTCTACTCTAAGCAAGAAAAAGATCATGAACCCCAACTTCGCATTGTCCTCGAAGCAATGAGTGCACACAAGCTTTATGCCAAGAAAAAGAAGTGTGCATTTTTCAAGCGATAGATTGAATATCTAGGATTCATTGTATCAGCGAAAGGAATTTCAGTAGATCCGGCCAAGGTCAGAGATGTTTTGGAGTGGCCAACACCAACTTCTGTCAAAGAAATACATAGTTTTCTTGGATTGACAAGATGGTACATGGTCTTTATCAAAAACTATGCTTTGATTGCAGCACCTTTGACTTATCTACTAAGGAAACAAGTATCAATTGTATGGTCACATGCTGAATAGACCAACTTTAACAAACTAAAGCAAAGCTTGGTATCAGCACCCATCCTAAAACTTTCGGATCTTAGTAAGAGGTTCTAAGTGATAACTGATGCTAGCACACTTGCCTTAGGATGTGTGCTCATGCAAGAAGGTCATCCTGTAGCATACTCTTCAAGGAAACTGAAGAGCCATGAAAGGAACTATGCTACCCATGATCTGGAGCTGTTGGTTGTCATCCATGCTCTCAAACTTTGGAGACACTACTTGCTGGGTAACAAATTTACCTTAGTGACGGACCATAAGAGTCTTAAATGGATTTTCACCCAGAATGAGGCAATGTCGATGGATTGAAGTGCTGAAAGAATATGATTTTGAAATCAAATACCGGCCTGGGAAGGAGAATGTAGTTGCCGATGCACTCATCGTCGCAAGGCATTTTTGAATTCTCTGTTTTGGCAAGATCCATCAACAGCAAGATCTCTAGTCACAAAGGTATCAATGCCAAACAACCCAATTCTTGACCTAGCTAGAGAAGAGGCATGTCATGACCCAGTCTATCAAAAATTTCTAAGGGAGATCCCCATCAAAGATCAAGACTCCAAGCTACAAACAAAGTATCAAGAATTCTCTATCAATAGTGGACTTCTACTATAGGACAAGACTATGTATCCCGGCAAGCCAATCACTCAAGCAGAAGATACTTTGGGAAGCCCATGACTCCCCTTTCTCAGGACATCCTGGCTATGCCAAGACCCTTAATGCAGTCAGGAAGAGCTATTATTGGGATAGGCTCAATGGTGACGTTCTCAAATATGTCACATAATGTTTGTCTTGCCAACGCATTAAGGCCAAACATGTCAAAATGCCACGAAAATTGCAACCACTTGACATTCCTCAAATGAAATGGGAATTCATTAGTATGGATTTTGTTGTTGGCCTACCCCAAGTTTAGGGAGGATACAATTCCATTATGGTCATGGTAGATATGCTCACCAAGGTTGCATATCTTATCCCTGTTAAGACAAACTATAAATCCTTAGACATCGCAAGGTTATTCATCAAGGAAATATTCAAACTGCATGGGTTACTCAGAAGAATCATTAGTGATCGTGACTCTCACTTCACCTCACTCTTATGGAGGGCTATCTTCAAGGCCATTGGGACTCAACTCTGTTTCAGTACAACTTACCATCCCCAAACCGATGGTCAAATTAAACGAGTCAACCAAGTCATTGAAGATATGCTTAGGGCACACTGCTGTCGCGAACCCAAAAAGTGGATTCAATATTTCCACACTGGTTGAGGTTTCCTACAATGCTTCTTACCAACAAAGCATTCAGATGACTCCTTTTCAAGCATTGCATGGGCATGATTGTCATAGTCCTTTGAGTTTTTTAGATCCAACCTTGAGGGTTGAAGCTTCAAAGCAGATGCTGGAAGACATGGATGACCAAATCAAATCAATAAGATAGGACATCCAAGCCGCCAAGGACAGACAGAAGGCTTACGCGGACCTGAAATGGCAAGACAGATCCTTCGTTGAAGGTGATATGATCTTCATTCGCGTTTGTCCAAAGAAGAGTTCCCTATCCTTGGGTGAATGCAAAAAGCTAAGTCCAATGTATTGTGGACCCTACAAGATTCTCAAGTGCCTAGGGCCCAATGCTTATAGACTTCAACTCCCTAAAAACCTAAAGGTTCATAATGTATTCCATATCAGTCTATTGAAAAAGTATGTGCCTAACCCTAGTCACGTGGTTGATGATCAACAAGTTGTAATGCCAAGCCACAGCCTGATAGGATCTTAGATGTTAGGGAGAGGCATTTGAGATCCATGACCTTGAGAGAATACCTCATCCAGTGGAAAGATTACCCCAAAGAGGATGCCACTTGGATGGATGAAGGTACTCTCAACCAACAATACCCCCAGATCTTCTCGAGATGAGGACATCTCGATTCCTCTAAGGGGGAGAGAATGTAATATTTCTGCAACGAAATATTGAAGACCCTAGATTTGGAGCCCCAAGAGGAACACCAAGGAAAAGGGAATTCTCTTGCAAGAAAATCTATCTTATAACATCAACAAGCTTGTTTATTATGTTTTATATGATCACAATGAAGAAAAGAACACCAGGCACAACAAATCTTCATGCATCATCATGTAGATCTCCCATGGATTTGATAGAATCAACCATATTCTTCAATATCTTCATAAAATCCATCAATATAACAAAGAAAGCAAAGGAATACACCATCTTTGAATGGAAATACATCACATAATATTCATCTTCAATATCTTCATAATCTTCTCTCTCAATCTCTCATATACAATCACTCTGTTTCAGTAGAATTGGCTATCTCTGACTCTCTCTCTCTCTCTCCATCAATAATACATCATATCCTCACTACAATCTCTCATAATCACCCTCAATAATCCTTCTTAGGTAGTGGATACCCCTCCCAAGAGGTATGTCTGATATGAAGAGTCACCAGAGCCACTACAATGTCTTTTCATAGCTCACTACTGTCACTTCACTTCAGTCTTCACTTGAGTCTTTAGCAGCTACTTCTTTCACTTCTTTCAACTCTTTTGCACTTGTATTCACCTCTTTCCAAGGCTAGAAAACTTTCCCAAGCTACACTCTTATCCAACAGAACATATGCAGAAGCATACAGAACAATCACAGAACAGTACCAGAACAGCTACAGTACAGAACAGAACAGAGACAAAAGCTCTATAGAAGACCTACAGAAGGTTACAAAAGGTCATCAAAACCACATAACTCATACTCAAACCATTCCAAACTCTCAAAAACCATTCAATAAGCTTTCACAAGATCTCAATCTTCATCAATCAATACTCCATCCCTCCTTACAAAAGACAATCAGAACAAAACAAAACAAAACAGAAGCTATACAGAAGCTATACAGAACCAATCAGAACCTATCAGAACATCACATAACCACTGATAAACATCATGAACTTCCAAAACACAATCAATATCATCCAAAACACTCTCAAACCACTTCCAAACCAATCAATCATCTCATAAAATCAACCATTCAACTCTCAAAAACAACAAAAATCAGCCAAAAAACAAGTCATTTCAACACTCAACAAGATCTCGCGCAAAAGCGATTCAAAGTAACCTCTCGCAACAAGAAAAACCTTGGGCTAAGTGCTCCACCCTCGCGCATTAACAAACACCAACCCCAAGTTGTGTATAGGAAGCCGTGCTATTGCCATCAACGTATTTGATTTTTCCTTCTTGTTCAACACAATACGTGCCTAGATAAACCAAAATATCGAGAATTCGATCTAGGTCGTCCGATTAGCGAGCATCGATTACGTAAGCGAGTAGGAATACTGCTGCGAGGAAAGGACCGCAACATTTCTAGAATCTCCAACTTCTTTTGTACCTTTTTCATCAATTGTATTTCATTTTCTAGATCTTCACTAATCGGCTCCTGCTTATTATGCTTCGAACGACAAACACGGCTCTTCGCCACCTGGGGCGATAGTACATCCCAAGAATTCGAATCCCCGTTGCCTCCGTGAAAGGGAGGTTTTTAGGTTACGAAGGAACAAACCGAATAGTGACTGGGTCTCCCAAGCTTTGGAATTTCACCTCCGTGGACCTGAACCGAGATCAACCCGCCAATTTTGCCAATTTATCCAATGTTCTTTCGTAACTGAAAAAAGATCCTAATTGAAGTAGATAGTCTTGCTACAAGTGTTTTCCACGTTATTTCCCAACTTCTTGCAACGCTTGAAACCGTAGTCCATAGCGGGAACACCCCTTCATGGGCAAAAGGATAATGGATTATTTGGAAATTATTAAAAAAAACTCCCTCCCTTCAGCCATTGCATGGCGGGGAGAGGGAGTATGTGTGGAGCTTGAGTTGAGGAGGGGCATGCACCCTGCCACTTGTGTGGCCACCCCCCACCCACCTTCAGCCTATAAGAAACACCCCTCCCAAGCTTGGAGGGGGAGGGGATTGATCGTGCTGCTGCTGCATGCCGTGAGGAGCTACCGCCGCCGTCGGACTGCTGCCTCCGCGCCGCCAGGCTGCTGGCGCCCCTGTCACCTTCATCATCATCATCATCATCATCGTCGTCATCGACATCATCGTCATCGTCGTCGTCGTCATCTCCTTCATCGTTATCTTCACCATCATCATCATCTCCACCCATCTTGTTTCCACATCATCCCTATAATCTAGAAGCTTGAGAAGCTTCTATTGAAGCTTCTCTAAGCCAAGTTCACCCGTGTCTCCTAGGGTTTCTAAACAGTGCTCCCCAAGGCCTATTTTCCATGCTGCAAGGGAAATCTCGGGCAGTAGGGAGTTTTAAAAATCAGATAAAGGGCAAGGAGAGTTCGCTGAGTCGAAATTTGCTACGTCAATGGCTCTTAAGCAAAAGTCGAGAGGAGTGCACGCCGGAGCTTCCACCCAAAGTACGAGAGTGGACAATGCCCCAATTTTGAATGCCCAGGTTCCGAAAATAGTCCCGCATGGAAAAGATACATAAAGCATGTTTTAATTCATATAGGGAAACTTAAATGCATCGTAAGTTTTATATACTTGTTCGATTTACAAAGTTTAGTTGCATGACTAGCACTTGCATTTGCTTGCACTTCCGTGGTCAAGGGTAGTTGCACTTTTGAACATATAATACATAAGTTAAAAGACTGAATTGTGCAAAGGCGTCCTTGTCACATCACGCAAAGGACAGGGCATATAATACATAGTGCACTTATGTAATAATTTCCTAGTTGTGACTCTTATATAAGATAATCGTAGACGGCCATTAAATGATGTCCGCATAGTTGTAATGCATGGACAGGATTTATGTACTTTGCAAATCGCATGAGATGATAGTTACATTCTAGGTTGGGTTAAGCGATAAAGGAAGGATTAAATCAATGATGGACTCATGGCATTCGCTCATGCATGGAGTTCTTTTATCAAAGTTTGAATTTGGGAAAGGATGCATCTTCATTAAGATATTAAAGCTTTGAATTCGATGCATCAACGTAGGGTTTATAAGATCTAGCTCTAAGTGTCAATCATTATAGTATAGGCCAAGAAAAAGAAAGATCTCTGTAGATTCTTTAGTTGCATAAAGGCAAAAAGGTCTATGGTCTCAAAATTGCATGGAATGATACATCTCACTCATCTTGTAGTTACTTACATCTTTTAGGGAAAAGTACTTGCAAATTTAGAAGAAAAGTATTTGCATCTTTAAAGGGAACATCATCTTTAATAGTGGGTTGGTTAGATCAACTAAGTAATTCGCATATAATTGAGTAGCTTACATGAAAATCATAAAAGTACGATTAGTTAGCATATGACAATCACCTCAATGTGCTAGGTAGGGTTAAGCTATGTTAAAATTCTGCCTAGTATCGCACTTAGGATGCCGATCTATTATTTCCGATCTCAAAAGTCCTGCCCACATTCTCAAAATGTTAGAACTATCTAATCACCTGTGCAATAATGATCTAGGGTTCTCACCCTAAGGATCAGTTGAGCAAATACTAGACCTCTGCAAGGAATTTAGGGAACCTAAGGCCAAAACGTTTATCAGCCCAGTAGGGTTAGGGTTTTGGATTGGGTCAAATAGGACTCCCAAGCCCTATATCTTGATCAAAGGTAATCTTGATCAAGGAATACCGTGTGATGAGAAAAATAATCCCACAAGTTAGGTGCTTACACCTATCTCATGCAATAAGCTGCAACATTTTATGCTCTTGCGACCAAGTTGGCGAGTTCTAATTACAAGTCTAATTTCCTAGAAGCTGAGTAGTCATCCTGCTACATCACTCTTCCTTGGGACTGATTTGCCAAGCCAAGGTAGTAATGAATTGCCAAGAAAAGCAATTGACCAACCAAGTTAGGATGACGAGGTTGCCCAAGATGTATTGTCTATAATTTAAGGAAACCTAAGGTAGAAACAATTTGGGTCAGCAAGGTATAAACCCTAACCCAAGGAGAAAAGGGTAAACAAGCAACTCAGCTTACGAAACCCTTGGGATCTTGCCAAGTCGCGATTGATCTAGGACCGAATGCTGGAAGCATTCGAGGAGAAGGGATCACACCTTAGCAGTTGGCCGTACAAACGACCACTAGAATGTTTGTGATTGTACACTTTAGGTGCACTGTTTGTACTTCTTTGCTCAAGGAACTAATCCAAGAAAAACAACTAATGCTTCAGATTAAAAGCCTGGAGGGAGAGGCAGTACCAGTTACCTCCGACTATCTGCCTGACCCTATCCAAGGGGGTTGTTAGCCGCACCGGGTACGTGGATTGAACCCGCCGCAAGAGGTCTCTCCGTGGGTGCTACTTGGATTAGGAGGACGCTTGGGTGCCAGGGGAGGCTCTGGCCGTAAATCCCTTGCCTCTGGATCCTACACAAGAGGCCGACGTGACTCGAGATGGGATCTCGAGGCCCGCATACTAGTCAACGGGCGGAACTTGGAATAGCGATCCCTGAGGATTGCTACGATAGCCATCGGGAAGGTTTATTTGATGTATTCTAAAGACTGATAAATAAAGATCAAATGTTAAAAAAGAAACTTTCTTGACATAATTTTTCTATGTGAGCGCTTAAGTTATGTGAACGAACCAGTGATTAATTTGGTTAATTAAGGAAGCTGTTTTTACTTGTCAAACTAAATGTAGTAGGTAATTAGATAACTAAAGCAACTCGAGGAAAGTGTGGTGGATGTGACTCTGGGTCAATCCTACGGAAGGGTGGTCCCAGTTGGCCGGGAACTTTTCTCAAAGGAATTGACAGCGAGGTAACAATGACCTAGAATCTATAGGGCTAGAGTCCCGATATATTCTGTTTTAGGGGAACGGAATGGGACTATGCCTTACGGGTAGAGAGGTCGAGCTTTGCATCCCTCTCATTTTCCATTCTCCTTGAACCAAGTGCAGTATAAATCCGCTCCCTGATGGTTCTGTGCAAAGTGTCAAGATTGTGGGAGAGAAGGAAGGAGTCTCGCTTGAAGCTTTCTTACTTGCACAATGGGGGAAGACACACAAGGGTGGAGGCTGAAAACAGTTTTCCTCTTCTTAGTTGTGTAAGCCAAAAGAACTCTAGTACAAAGAAATAGAAGAACCCTATGTATGGGTCTCAAACCAAACTCAACTAACTAAGGTGGCATACTAGCTGAGCCACGAACTAGAGTAGATAAGGATAGCTATCATGTAGCTATTATTCATGGGCGGTGTACCAACCGCGTCTGCAACTGACAAGTCGGTGACATAAATACACAACGGTCACCCTAGCGTATCACGAGTGGAGCTTGATATCTCAACACTCCCCCTCGAGCTCAATCCCAATTCCTGCACACCAAGCAGGTCTCTGAACTTGCGCAGCTTCTCTGCGCCCAATGCCTTCGTGAATATGTCAGCTACCTGATCCTCTATGCTGACATAAACTAGATCAATAAGACCTAGTAAAACCCTCTCTCGCACATAGTGATAATGCACCTCAATGTGCTTTGTTCTAACATGATAGACTAGGTTATTTGCCAAGTGTATACTACTCATGTTGTCACAATAAATGACAACTGGTCCATTTGTAGACTGATGCATATCATAAAGTAGCTTATGCAACCAAGCTACCTCACATGCATCCATTGTTGCACCCCTGTACTCAGCCTCTGTGCTCGACAAGGCAACTGTAGGCTGTTTCTTGCTGCTCCAAGTGACTGCAGCACTCCCAAAAGAGAACACATATCCACTGGTAGATCGTCTATCAGAAATACTACCAGCCCAATCAGCATCAGTGTATCCATGCAACTGTATCTGAACCCCAGTCTCATAAAATAGTCCATACTGCAATGTGGACTCCACATACCTGAGTATGCGTCTAGCCGCATCCAAATGTGGTTTCCTTGGAGCCTGCATAAACTGACTTACCAATCCAACAGCATAGCTCAAATCTGGCCCGGTAATAGTCATATAAATCAAACTTCCTACTATGCGTCTGTACATAGTAGGGTCTTCTAGAAGCTCACCTGTATGTGTGCTCAGCTTCACATTCTGCTCCAAAGGAACTGAAATAGGCTTGCAGCCTGTCATCCCATATTTGGACAGCATGTCCAATCCATACTGCCTCTGCAAGAGCTGTATCCCACTTGGTGATCTAATCACCTCAATGCCCAAGAAATAACGCAGCTCTCCCAAATCCTTCATCTCAAACTTCTGCTTCAATAGCATTTTCACATGAAGGATATCTTCATCACTGTCACCTGTCATAATCAAATCATCAACATAAATGACAAGTAGCATAATACCTTTCTCTGTTTTTCTCACATCAAGTGAGAAATCTGCCTTGGAAATCTGAAAGCCAATAGTGACAAGATACTATCCTATCTTGTCAGACCATGCTCTAGGTGCTTGCTTCAAGCCATACAAGGCTTTCTTCAACTTGCAAACAAACTCAAGATGAACAGCATGCACATAACCTGGTGGCTGCTCCATATAGACCTCTTCTTGCAAATCACCATGCAAGAAGGCATTCTTTACATCCATCTGATGTAAAGACCATCCCTTTGATGCAGCCATAGCAATGACCGCTCTTACGGTTGCCATCCTTGCAACCGGACTGAATGTTTCTTCATAGTCAATACCATATGTTTGTGCATACCCCTTGACTACTAATCTTGCCTTGTATCTGTTCACAGAACCATCTGCATTGTGCTTCACCTTATAAACCCACTTACAGCCAATTGCATTTTTACCTTTAGGCAAAGGTACCAATTCCCATGTAGCATTAGCTTCCAAAGCATCCATTTCTTCATCCATGGCTTTCTCTCATTTTTCTTTTCCCATGGCTTCCTCAAAAGAAGTGGGTTCTGGTTCCTGTATCATTTTGACCATATATGCATAGTGAATGGCTGTAAATCCATCATATTTCAGCCTATCCACAGGATACCTAGCTCTCGTAGACCTGCGCAAAGTAGGTTCACTCCCAGGTGCTCTCAAAACATCCCTGGTCTTCCTTACTCCAGGTGTAACAATAGAAGGAATACCCAACTCATCATCAATGCTCTGTTCTGAGCCACTGGATTCACCATCCACATAAGAGTGACCTGCATTCATATCAAACATGGGCTGATCAACCTTCTCTTTTCCTTTTCGTGATACCTGCATACCACTATCTGCATTACTTTGAGAAGATTCTCCTGATCTCAATCTGCCTGTCCATGGCGAAGAATGTGAACCACTACTAGAGGACGCTCCAGGTCCACTAATATTTTGTGACTGCTGCTTTGAATTTTGTGCAGCATTACCATTTTGTGCATCTACATCATCAATCACATTTACTGGTTTATACCAGCTACTTATCTCATCAAAAACAACATCTCTGCTCACTGTAAACTTACGAGTAGAAGGGTTATAGCATCTATACCCTTTTTGCTGCAGAGAGTAACCAATAAAGATGCACTTCTCAGCTTTTGGATCCAACTTGGATCTCAACTCATCTAGCACATGTACATAGGCAATGCAACCAAAAATTTTCAAATGAGAAATATCTGGTTTCCTACCAGTATACCTCTCCTCTGGAGTCATTCCATGTATTGCTGCAGTGGGAGTCCTGTTCATTATGTAGACTGCTGTAGCAACTGCTTCAGCCCAATAAAAATCTGGCAAGTCTTTTTCATTGAGCATGGCACGAGATACCTCTCCAATATGCCTGTTTTTCCTTTCTGCAATTCCATTTTGTTGTGGGGTATGACTGCATGAATATTGCTACTTTATGCCATGCTCCTGCAGGAACCTTGCAAACTCATTTGAGAGGTACTCTCCCCCTCCATCTGACCTTAGGCATTTTATCTGCAGGCCTGTTTCTTTTTCAACCATCCCTTTAAGAGTTTTGAAATGCCCAAAAACTTCACTTTTCTTTTTCATAAAATACACCCAAACTTTTCTGCTATAGTCATCAATAAAACTGACAAAATAATGACAGCCTCCAAGAGATGCAGCTTTACTTGTCCACACATCAGAGTGGATTAATTCCAATGGCTTCTTACTCTCTTGAACATGTCTAGGAAATGGTTTCCTTGCCTGTTTTCCAAATTGACAGGCTTCACATACCTTATGCATTTCTGCAACCTTGAATTTCGGCAAACCTGCAACAAAATTTTGGACCTGCATTGATTTAAGTCGCTGTACATTAACATGACCAATGCGTTTATGCCAGATATCAATATCTGCAACTACACCTGTCCCATGTGCAAACATTGCTGCACTCAATTTAGACATGTCTGCATCCAATGTAAACATTCTGCCCTTCTTCTTTCCTTTTGCTATCAAGCGACCTTTATTTTTCATATCCTCAACAAAGCATCCATGAGGATTAAATCTGACCTGCAAGCCTTGTTCAACCATTTGACCAACTGAAACCAGATTCTTGGTGATATTCGGGACATGAAATACATCGGACAGGTATTTCTTTTTCCCATCCTGCATAGACAAGGGAATTTTTCGAATCTGCACAATAGGATGTGCAGTATCATCACCAATCTCCAAAAATCCTGGTTTTTCCATTTTCCTTGCATCCTCCATCCATTTTGCATGACCTATCATGTGGTTTGATGCACCTGAGTCAACATACCATACATCGTTGCTTTCTTCTGCACTTGTCATAGAATTGTTCATGTGCTGCACCATAAACAGATGCTCATTTCTGTCATCACCTTGTCTACTAGAGGATGCATAATTTCCTTGTTGCAGTTTTCCATTCATGATGTCATTCTGCTTTTTATAGCAGTCTTTAGCCATATGACCCATTTTACCACAATAGTAGCATTCAACATTACTGTTTGCATTTTGGCCTCTTTGCCATCCACCACGACCTCTTTGGCTCCCCCTGCCTCTAGAGTTACCACGTCCTCCTCCATAGGACTGGTTTTCTTGAGTTTGCTGCATATTCTGATTTCTACCACGGCCTCCATATCGGCCTCCTCTACCTCTGCCTCTACCTCTTCCAGCATTTGAGTAGAAGACAGCTTCTTTTGAAGTTCCTCCTGAAGAAGATGCACCACCATTTCTTTGCTCCTCAGAAATTAGAAGAGCAATCAGCTCCTCAAAATCAGGAAATCTTTCACGAACTGAAATGGATGTCCGAAACTGTGCATAATCCTTTCCTAGACCATTCAAGGTCACAGAAACTAAATCATCATCTTCCACTGGTGACCCAATGGAAGCAAGTGCATCTGCAATCTTCTTCACCTTCATGTGGTAGTCGTTGATGCTCATATTTTCTCTTTGCACATTGTGTAACTCTTGCTTGAGCTGCATTTTCCTGGCTTGCGTATTTGTGCTATACACTTTTGACAAAGTATCCCATGCCTCCTTTGGCGTACTTGCATCCTGAATATGCACAATCATAGAGTCTGAAATGCTGATAGACAACCAATACATAACTTTCCTGGCTCTCTCATGCCATGCTTTAAATGCCTGCATTTGCTGTTGATTGGGAACATCAGGAAGAACTAGTTCTTCTTCATTTCCTGCAACAAATTCCCAATATTCTTTTCCCATAAGGAAATTCGTCATTCTAAACTTCCATGCTTGGAAGTTGTTCTTGTCAAGCTTTTCAGTGACAATCTGTGAAAGAGAATCAGATGCCATTACAGAAGACTGCAAAAAATTCTGTCACTGCAAAAACCACAGCTTCACCCTCACAAGGGAAAATCTGCAAAACTGGCGAAAGTGGTATTTGACCACACAGTCACTTCCTAGTGATGATTTTGCATCAACAGGCAACAGGAATGATTCTGTAACTCCCAATGTCTCTGCGCACAAGCATACAAAGCAATTTTTACAGTAACTATTCACCAACCTGTAGAACAGTGGTCGCACAGCATAAAACTGGGCCTTTTCCTGAGTGCGTGCAGAAAAGTTTCGCCTCCAAAACAGGCCCCAAAATGGCCTCAAATCAAAAAAACAAGGTCGCCAGGGGCTAAAGCCATCACCCGCAGCATATACTGCCCTCTTGCTTCACCGCGAAGGGCGTCTCAACTTGAGACAATGCACTCTTGCAATTTCCGGCTGTGCTACCTGCAGAGATCTACTCCCAAAACGGAAAATGAAAGCAACACTGCTCCTCTTACCAGAACACCGCGAGCTTGGCTTGCTTTCTTGAGCTCCTTACCATGAAAAAGGCTCAGATACCATGTCAAGATTGTGGGAGAGAAGGAAGGAGTCTCACTTGAAGCTTTCTTGCTTGCACAATGGGGGAAGATACACAAGGGTGGAGGCTGAAAACAATTTTCCTCTTCTTAGTTATGTAAGCCAAAAGAACTCTAGTACAAAGAAATAGAAGAACCCTATGTATGGGTCTCAAACCAAACTCAACTAACTAAGGTGGCATACTAACTGAGCCACTAACTAGAGTAGATAAGGATAGCTATCATGTAGCTATTATTCATGGGCGGTGTACCAACCGCGTCTGCAACTGACAAGTCGGTGACATAAATACACAACGGTCACCCTGGCGTATCACGAGTGGAGCTCGATATCTCAACACAAAGTAGCTGGGGCTCGACGCTAGCTACCTCCTAGGAACTTCACCATTAGGAAAACCCTGATTCAGGTCAGTCCTAAGTGGGAACGGTCGTAATGCTTCCACTTCGTGGCAGACTCAGGAGGACCTAGATCGCAAACCCCGTGACATTCCTTATGAGTGCCGGGCGGCGCTTTCTCGACTCTCTTCCCGATGGGCTGCTAAGACGTGTCCTATAAGTGGACAAGGGGACACGTTACAGATATTTGAAGGTTCCATTGAAACAAGATTGGAAGAGGTGCAAGGCATCTCCTATTTTCAAGATACCTACAAGTGGTGGATAGAGTTTTTACAAGTCATACAACAGGTTATCCTTGAGCCCTACAGGTGCCTCATAACCCTCTTTGGGTTACTAGAGTGTTTTACAAGGGTTTATTTCACTCAAGGTACTCCTAGAGGGTCAAATAGGGTACTTGCAGGTGGTGGACAAGGTGCAGGAAACTCTTGTTCAGTCCTAAAGATTCAATTACAAAAAATAAATCCTTGATCCAAGTTTAAAACTTGATAGCTCCATCTAAAGAGGGGATCCTAAGCTTTTATTTTTAATTAAAAAATTTAGCAATCCGATATCGAGAGCTCAAGTTATTGCTGATTTTTTGACACTAGGTATAGTGAGACAACACCTAGACATCATATAGGGGGACACTGTTTGACATTGTTCCACACAAAGTATCCAACCCAAAACCATATCTTTTGAAATTTTTATATCCCCATATAATAATCTTCCCATAGATCTATTAATCATTGGAATTGGTACTATATTTTGAGAGAAATAGGGGTTTAATTGACAAACTGTCTACTATTACATTAGTGTCTCCTAATGGCCAGGAATAAGAATAAAGACCCCATTATTGAAGCATTGAATGATGGTGTCAAGGACTTTGAAGAGTATCAAAATCACACAAATGAAGCCTATAATGTTGAACAAATAGATGAAGATTTAAGCATTGGGATTGCTTACAGCACACACCAAGGAGATGGCATGACATACACGAAGTGCATGTAGTGAATGATTACCTTTTATTGTCAAAAGAGTCAAGACATGTCAATAAAGGCCTTTTTAAGTATTTGAGGACTTTGAATGAAAGCTTAACACATATGAATTAAGGTTTGTTGCAAGGGATGACACAAGTAAATAAGGGAATCTTTGATCTACAGCAAAGCAACAAATCTTTATTCCAAGAACTCATCTCACCCATAAAGGAAATTAGAAGCAAGCCACAAAGGGAACGTCAAACTATTAAAGATCCACATGCAATCCCCTTTGTTGGTAATCCTTCCCATCCAAACAAAGGGATTTCTCAGCCAAATATGCATACTTTTGAAAGGAGTAAACTATTTAGAGTGAGGAGCAACCATCACCCTTCACAAATCCATGGCATTCATACCCCAAGGCCTTAGTTTGGCACTCCAAAAGATAATCATAGACATGAAGGGGAACAAGACAACAACTTATGGGATAATGATTATCATGGATGTGATACCTTCTACAAGACTTTTTATCATCATCCCTCAAATGTACAAAAAGGAAATGCAGTCAACAATCAAGTTCATGAAGGTGGAAGGTGTGATGAGCAAAGATCAACCCATGACATCCCAAACCAACAGCATGTTTCAAATGGTCAACCCTCATCTCATGGTTTTGGGCCACCTACTTTTAGGAGAAACTCATGGAATAAAGATTCATGGAGGAAACATTCTTATCGGTAGCCATCTTACAATGAAAAAGAATATAAGAAAAAGATCAATAACACTAATTTCAAAGGGGATAATGCTTCACCTTTGGAATAGGATGTCAAGATTGTGGGAGAGAAGGAAGGAGTCTCGCTTGAAGCTTTCTTGCTTGCACAATGGGGGAAGACACACAAGGGTGGAGGCTGAAAACAGTTTTCCTCTTCTTAGTTGTGTAAGCCAAAAGAACTCTAGTACAAAGAAATAGAAGAACCCTATATATGGGTCTCAAACCAAACTCAACTAACTAAGGTGGCATACTAACTGAGCCACGAACTAGAATAGATAAGGATAGCTATTATGTAGCTATTATTCATGGGCGGTGTACCAACCGCATCTGCAACTAACACGTCGGTGACATAAATGCACAACGGTCACCCTGGCGTATCACGAGTGGAGCTCGATATCTCAACACTCCCCCTCGAGCTCAATCCCAATTCTTGCACACCAAGCAGGTCTCTGAACTTGCGTAGCTTCTCTGCGCCCAATGCCTTCGTGAATATGTCAGCTACCTGATCCTCTGTGCTGACATAAACTAGATCAATAAGACCTAGTAAAACCCTCTCTCGCACATAGTGATAGTGCACCTCAATGTGCTTTGTTCTAGCATGATAGACTGGGTTATTTGCCAAGTGTATACTACTCATGTTGTCACAATAAATGACAATTGGCCCATCTGTAGACTGATGCATATCATAAAGTAGCTTATGCAACCAAGCTACCTCACATGCAGCCATTGCTGCACCCCTGTACTCAGCCTCTGTGCTCCGACAAGGCAACTGTAGGCTGTTTCTTGCTGCTCCAAGTGACTGCAGCACTCCCAAAAGAGAACACATATCCACTGGTAGATCGTCTATGAGAAATGCTACCAGCCCAATCAGCATCAGTGTATCCATGCAACTGTATCTGAACCCCAGTCTCATAAAATAGTCCATACTGCAATGTGGACTTCACATACCTGAGTATGCGTCTAGCCGCATCCAAATGTGGTTTCCTTGGAGCCTGCATAAACTGACTTATCAATCCAATAGTATAGCTCAAATCTGGCCTGGTAATAGTCATATAAATCAAACTTCCTACTATGCGTCTGTACATAGTAGGGTCTTCTAGAAGCTCACCTGCATCTGTGCTCAGCTTTACATTTTGCTCCAAAGGAACTGAAATAGGCTTACAGCCTATCATCCCATATTTGGACAGCATGTCCAATCCATACTGCCTCTGCAAGAGTTGTATCCCACTTGGTAATCTAATCACCTCAATGCCCAAGAAATAACGCAGCTCTCCCAAATCCTTCATCTCAAACTTCTGCTTCAATAGCATTTTCACATGAAGGATATCTTCATCACTGTCACCTGTTATAATCAAATCATCAACATAAATGACAAGTAGCATAATACCTTTCTCTGTTTTTCTCACATAAAGTGAGAAATCTGCCTTGGAAATCTGAAAGCCAATAGTGACAAGATACTGTCCTATCTTGTCAGACCATGCTCTAGGTGCTTGCTTCAAGCCATACAAGGCTTTCTTCAACCTGCAAACAAACTCAAGATGAACAGCATGCACATAACCTGGTGGCTGCTCCATATAGACCTCTTCTTGCAAATCACCATGCAAGAAGGCATTCTTTACATCCATCTGATGTAAAGACTATCCCTTTGATGCAGCCATAGCAATGACTGCTCTTACTGTTGCCATCCTTGCAACCGGACTGAATGTTTCTTCATAGTCAATGCCATATGTTTGTGCATACCCCTTGACTACTAATCTTGCCTTGTATCTATTCACAGAACCATCTGCATTGTGCTTCACCTTATAAACCCACTTACAGCCAATTGCATTTTTACCTTTAGGCAAAGGTACCAATTCCCATGTAGCATTTGCTTCCAAGGCATCCATTTCTTCATCCATGGCTTTCTCCCATTTTTCTTTTCCCATGGCTTCCTCAAAAGAAGTGGGTTCTGGTTCCTGTATCACTTTAACCATATATGCATAGTGAATGGCTGTAAATCCATCATATTTCAGCCTATCCACAGGATACCTAGCTCTCGTAGACCTGCGCAAAGTAGGTTCACTCCCAAGTGCTCTCGAAACATCCCTGGTCTTCCTTACTCTAGGTGTAACAATAGAAGGAATACCCAACTCATCATCAATGCTCTGTTCTGAGCCACTGGATTCACCATCTATATAAGAGTGACCTGCATTCACATCAAACATGGGCTGATCTACCTTCTCTTTTCCTTTTCGTGACACTTGCTTACCACTATTTGCACTACCTTGAGAAGATTCTCCTGATCTCAATCTGCCTGTCCATGGCGAAGAATGTGAACCACTGCTAGGAGACACTCCAGGTCCACTAATATTTTGTGACTGCTGCTGTGAATTCTGTGCAGCATTACCATTTTGTGCATCTACATCATCAATCACATTTACTGGTTTATACCAGCTACTCATCTCATCAAAAACAACATCTCTGCTCACTGTAAACTTACGAGTAGAAGGGTTATAGCATCTATACCCTTTTTGCTGCAGAGAGTAACCAATAAAGATGCACTTCTCAGCTTTTGGATCTCAACTCATCTGGCACATGTACATAGGCAATGCAACCAAAAATTTTCAAATGAGAAATATCTGGTTTCCTACCAGTATACCTCTCCTCTGGAGTCATTCCATGTATTGCTGCAGTGGGAGTCCTGTTCATTATGTAGACTACTGTAGCAACTGCTTCAGCCCAATAAAAATCTGGCAAGTCTTTTTCATTGAGCATGGCACGAGATACCTCTCCAATATGCCTGTTTTTCCTTTCTGCAATTCCATTTTGTTGTGGGGTATAGCTGCATGAATATTGCTGCTTTATTCCATGCTCCTGCAAGAACTTTGCAAACTCATTTGAGAGGTACTCTCCCCCTCCATCTGACCTTAGGCATTTTATTTGCAGACCTGTTTCTTTTTCAGCCATAGCTTTAAGGGTTTTGAAATGCCCAAAAACTTCACTTTTCTTTTTCATAAAATACACCCAAACTTTTCTGCTATAGTCATCAATAAAACTGACAAAATAATGACAGCCTCCAAGAGATGCAGCTTTAGTAGTCCACACATCAGAGTGGATTAATTCCAATGGCTTCTCACTCTCTTGAACATGTCTAGGAAATGGTTTCCTTGCTTGTTTTCCAAACTGACAGGCTTCACATACCTTATGCATTTCTCCAACCTTGAATTTGGGCAATCCTGCAACAATATTTTGTGCCTGCATTGATTTAAGTCGCTGTACATTAACATGACCAATGCGTTTATGCCAGATATCAATATCTGCAACTACACCGGTCCCATGTGCAAACATTGCTGCACTCAATTCAGACATGTCTGCATCCAATGTAAACATTCTGCCCTTCTTCTTTCCTTTTGCTATCAAGCGACCTTTATTTTTCATATCCTCAACAAAGCATCCATGAGGATTAAATCTGACCTGCAAGCCCTGTTCAACCATTTGACCAACTGAAACCAGATTCTTGGTGATATTCGGGACATGAAATACATCGGACAGGTATTTCTTTTTCCCATCCTGCATATGTTGAGAATCTGTCAATCACACCTTGTGTATGCCCCTTTGTATGGAACAGCTAGGTTAGGAAGATGCAGTTTATTCTAGGAAGAGAGACAAAATCCCATATGCACAGTGATGAAATGTGCTACCAAGCAATCCTATATAATGATGTACTTGACTATCACTTTCATATGATGATAATACAATAGTACTTGTCTCTTTGTGTCAAGTCTCTGTGTCATTGTCAGTCCTACACAAGATTGTGTTTATGAGTTCAAGTCTCAATCTTGAAACCTAATTCACTTGTGTAACAATCTTGTCTTCTTTGTCTATGTCATCATGAGGTTTATCTCTACCTTCCAACCTCCATAGCTTTTGCCATGCTCTAGATCCCGCATTTTAACATGGTATCAGAGCGCAGGTGAGCATGGCTTAGCATGTTTCAGGTCCTCTCTCTGCTCCCTCAGTCTCTCATAATCTCTATCCAGCTCAGCTCAAGTGTTTGACTTAATCTCCAACTCCATTTTCACTCTCTATCCCTTGGCAGCCATAGCCAACCTGCAACCTACCTCTGTTGGAGGAGCTGGATCTCCACTTACAGGGCATATCTTCACTTGCTTCCTTCTGGGAAAGTGTTCCCCTACTTCCAGAGATTCTTCTTGACACATCAATCACTGACATTGGGCTCCTATAGCTTTAGCATTGTCATTCTTCTGTGGATCTGTCCTGTGGCCACCATAGCCAGCCTGGACATACCTCTGATAGAGGGCTGAGATCTCCCTCTACAGACCTTATCTCCTCACGCTTTCTTCTGAGAATATCTTCTACAGTTCTAGGCGCAACTTCCCAGCATGAAAAACGTCAACATTGTGCGCAGTACGGCGTGCCATTGCTGATCTCCCCAATCTAGCGCAGATTTTCACAGCTGCCTAAACGACCTGCTGTAGCTCAGCATAGGGGCAGCCATTGAAGGGGCTTTTATGGGGCTTTAGTAGGCCATATAGTGGGCCAACTCCAGCTAAGAGGGTTCTTAAAAATTTTACTCCTACGTGCTGCTACAGTGAAAAGAACAGTCGGATCTAGGAACCCTAAACTCAGGCAGCCATAGCTTGGAGCTTCAAGCTCAGAAATTCATCAGTTACTCTCTCCTCAGGACTCAAACAAAGCTCTTGCCACTCAGATCTGACTAAACACTGAAGATTCTAACAAGGATTACTCATCAAATCACATCAAGGAGGGGAGTTTTGTGCTTGGAAGATTTGAAAGAGTTGAAGAAATCAAGCAGCTCAAGCAACAACCACATCAAGCTCCTCTTCCAACTCTTACTTCTCACTCAACTGAAGGTTTTGCTACACTTATCTACTCCAAAACTCATTCTTCAGCAAGAAATCAAAACATCAAAATCAACAAGAAGAAGGTTCAAGAAGATCCAGCATCAACATCAGGCTCATCAAGAACAGTATCTATTGATACTTATCAAGTGTTATTTGACACTATTCTTCTTGTATCCTTTGATACACTTGAGTACAACACTCTTACTGATTTATATCAGATTTGAAGCTGATTCTTGGTCATATCAATGAAAATCAGGAAAATTTCTATGTGGATACACTTCATGAAGAGTAACATGACTTGTGTTGCTTATCTACATGACATAGAAGATGTTCTTACTCTACTTGCAAAAGGAAATGGAGCTACCTACACCAAAGAGAAATCAATGAATCCATTTGAAGATTCTGAAGAGATGTCTACCACTTTGCTTGAGGGGGACAACTGGAAGAGCAAACTCAAAAATGCTACAAGCAAAGTCAATAAAGGAACAGACCAAGAAGATCATGAAGAAGAGAAGAAAGATAAGAAGATTTTCCATGATGCTGACAAAGAAATAGCATATGCTGAAAAAGACCACAAGGGCCTATCGGTCCTTGTCTCTCATTTTCTGTTTTAAAAGAATTGTACATGCCTTAATGTTCCTTTCATAAGCTTTGTAAACTCCTCATGTAAGCCTTGTACTACAGCCTCTGTACACTTTGTGAGGCCCCTGTTACAGCCTCTGGATGTCCACCATGTTTATGGTACCCACACTTAGCCTTTTTCTGCGACAGCCTCTGGTGTTTTGCCATGTTTGTGGTATGCCCACACTTTGCAGGTACTGCTCTCACTAAAGCCTCTACACACTTTGTACTTTCAGGTTGTGATTGAGGAGGGGTGTTGAGAATCTGTCAATCACACCTTGTGTATGCCCCTTTGTATGGAACAGCTAGGTTAGGAAGATGCAGTTTATTCTAGGAAGAGAGACAAAATCCCATATGCACAGTGATGAAATGTGCTACCAAGCAATCCTATATAATGATGTACTTGACTATCACTTTCATATGATGATAATGCAATAGTACTTGTCTCTTTGTGTCAAGTCTCTGTGTCATTGTCAGTCCTACACAAGATTGTGTTTATGAGTTCAAGTCTCAATCTTGAAACCTAATTCACTTGTGTAACAATCTTGTCTTCTTTGTCTATGTCATCATGAGGTTTATCTCTACCTTCCAACCTCCATAGCTTTTGCCATGCTCTAGATCCCGCATTTTAACAGCATAGACAAAGGAATTTTTCCAATCTGCACAATAGGATGTGCAGTATCATCACTAGTCTCCACAAATCCTGGTTTTCCATTTTCCTTGCATCCTCCATCCATTCTGCATGACCTGTCATGTGGTTTGATGCACCTGAGTCAACATACCATACATCATTGCTTTCTTCAGCACTTGTCACAGAATTGTTCATGTGCTGCACCATAAACAAATGCTCATTTCTGTCATCACCCTGTCTACTAGAAGATGCATAGTTCCCTTGTTGCAGTTTTCCATTCATGATGTCATTCTGCTTTTTATAGCAATCTTTAGCCATATGACCCATTTTACCACAGTAATAACATTCAACATTACTGTTTGCATTTTGGCCTCTTTGCCATCCACCACGACCTCTTTGGCTCCCCCTGCCTCTAGAGTTACCACGTCCTCCTCCATAGGACTGGTTTTCTTGAGTTTGCTGCATATTCTGATTTCTACCACGGCCTCCAAATCGGCCTCCTCTACCTCTGCCTCTACCTCTTCCAGCATTTGAGTAGAAGACAGCTTCTTTTGAAGTTCCTCCTGAAGAAGATGCACCACCATTTCTCTGTTCCTCAGAAATTAGAAGAGCAATCAACTCCTCAAAATCAGGAAATCTTTCACAAACTGAAATGGATGTCCGAAACTGTGCATAATCCTTTCCTAGACCATTCAAGGTCACAAAAACTAAATCATCATCTTCCACTGGTGACCCAATGGAAGCAAGTGCATCTGCAATCTTCTTCACCTTCATGTGGTAGTCATTGATGCTCATATTTTCTCTTTGCACATTGTGCAACTCTTGCTTGAGCTGCATTTTCCTGGCTTGCGTATTTGTGCTATACATTTTTGACAAAGTATCCCATGCCTCCTTTGGCGTACTTGCATCCTGAATATGCACAATCATAGAGTCTGAAATGCTGATAGATAGCCAGTACATAACTTTCCTGGCTCTCTCATGCCATGTTTTAAATGCCTGCATTTGCTGTTGATTGGGAACATCAGGAAGAACTGGTTCTTCTTCATTTCCTGCAACAAATTCCCAATATCCTTTTCCCATAAGGAAATTCGTCATTCTAAACTTCCATGCTTGGAAGTTGTTCTTGTCAAGCTTTTCAGTGACAATCTGTGAAAGAGAATCAGATGCCATTACAGAAGACTGCAAAAAATTTTGTCACTGCAAAAACCACAGCTTCACCCTCACAAGGGAAAATATGCAAAACTGGCGAAAGTGGTATTTGACCACACAGTCACTTCCTAGTGACGATTTTGCATCAACAGGCAACAGGGATGATTCTGTAACTCCCAATGTCTCTGCGCACAAGCATACAATGCAATTTTTACAGTAACTATTCACCGACCTGTAGAACAGTGGCTGCACAGCATAAAACTGAGCCTTTTCCTGAGTGCATGCAGAAAACTTCCGCCTCCAAAACAGGCCCCGAAATGGCCTCAAATAAAAAAAACAGGGTCGCCGGGAGCTAAAGCTCTCGCCCGCAGCATATACTTCCCTCTTGCTTCACCGCGAAGGGCGTCTCAACCTGAGACAATGCACTCCTGCAATTTTCGGCTATGCTACCTACAGAGATCTGCTCCCAAAATAGAAAATGAAAGCAACACTGCTCCTCTTACCAGAACACCGCGAGCTTGGCTTGCTTTCTTGAGCTCCTTACCACGAACAAGGCTCTGATACCATGTCAAGATTGTGGGAGAGAAGGAAGGAGTCTCGCTTGAAGCTTTCTTGCTTGCACAATGGGGGAAGACACACAAGGGTGGAGGCTGAAAACAGTTTTCCTCTTCTTAGTTGTGTAAGCCAAAAGAACTCTAGTACAAAGAAATAGAAGAACCCTATATATGGGTCTCAAACCAAACTCAACTAACTAAGGTGGCATACTAACTGAGCCACGAACTAGAATAGATAAGGATAGCTATCATGTAGCTATTATTCGTGGGCGATGTACCAACCGCATCTGCAACTAACACGTCGGTGACATAAATGCACAACGGTCACCCTGGCGTATCACGAGTGGAGCTCGATATCTCAACATAGGAGGAGTGGATTAATAAGCTTGAATTGTACTTCACCCTTTATCCTAGAAGTGAGAAAGCCAATATTTATTTTGCAGCTCTTCATCTTGAAGGTTACACCGATACTTGGAATTGTTACATGCACGACATTGGGCAAAACTTTGTCACTTGGAAGGAGTTCAAGCAAGTAATGATTGATGTCTTTGTTTCTCCTTTGGAAAAAGAAAGGCTCCAAAGAAGATGGTATGCATGTGCTCAAACAGAAATGTCAATTAAAGACTATTCCAATACCTACTTAAATTTCTCCATGTATATTGAAGGCATTTTAGATTTCACTAAGTTGAATGAATAAATACGTTTTTGGTCTTGACCCTACCCTATCATCAGAGGTAGGAGCTCAACAACCAAAAACATTACATGAGACCATACAATTGGCTGAAAGATACTCCTTGAAGTACAAGAGAGATGGGGAAAATTTTCACCAAAGTAGTATGGCCAATCAATGACACTTTTAAGCAAGAAAGTAGGGGTTATAACAGTCAAAACAGTTATAACAAAAAAGTGCCACCTTTTCCCACTGTTTATGCCTCTAAACAGGGTGGAAATTATGCACAAAATAAGGGGCAAATTTTTAGAAATGTGACTTAGACAAGAAGCACTTTTTCAAGAGTTGAAAATGCTCTTAATTTGTCCCAAAATAGTTATAGCAGCAACTTCCTTCCTCATGATAAGCTTAGAGAAATGCATGCAAAAGGATTATACTTCAAATGTGGGGAGAAGTGGTCGCAAGCTCATAAGATGAAGTGTAAAGCTAAGAAATCCAAAATCAATATGGTGATCATTCAAGATGTGGAAGTTGAAGAAGAAGAAGATCAAGAGGGAAATTTACTGCATGTTGATGCATATCCCATGGTTGAAGAGATTCATGAAGGAGAGTATGCCACTAACAAAGGATTCTATGATCCCATGGATGGATTTCCATTTGATCAGAGTAGCACTCATGATTCTCATGCTTCCTTGCATACCATCTCACATGAAGCATGGATTCGGTTGTAAAGGGAAAAGTACACTTAGACTCAAAGTTCTCATCAATGGAAAGGTTGCACATATTTTAGAGGATACGGGAAGCCCTCATAGCTTTGTCAATACCAAATCTTTGAATGGACTAAAGTTGCTACCCATTGATATGGATTCTTCCTTGTGAATACAAGTTGCTAATAGTCATAAAGAAGTGTGTCCGTGTACTTCAATTTAGCTATCGTCCTCTTGCACAATACAAGTGGACTTAATCACTTTGGATATGAGGCCTATTGACATTGTTATTGGATGTAATTGGTTGAAGACACTTGGTGAATTCCCTTTAGACTTGGAGCAAATGAAAATGGAATTTAATTGGCAAGGATGACACATAGAATTGAAAGGCATAGACCACAAACATATAGAACTTATCTCCATGAAGAAATTATGAAAGGAAATCAATGCCAAGTCATGTATCTTCACTCTTTTTCTTGCAAAAGTAGATGAAGAGCAATCATCAAATCATCAATATTCTTCCACAAAGAAAAGGGATCCAAGATTGGAAGAGCTATTGGAGGAATACAAGGATTTATTTCAGCCACCATCATCTTTACCTCCAAAACGAGAGGTTGACCATCCTATTCAACACAAAGCCCATCAATAAACATCCCTATCACTTGTCTAAGTTTGATAGGAGAGAAGTGGAGTGACAAGTCAAAGAATTATTGCAAATGGATTTAGTTTAGCAAAATCAATCACCGTTTGCCTCTCCCATGCTCTTTGTTAAGAAGAAGGATGGATCATTTCTTATGCGTATTGATTATTGAGATTTGAACAAGTCAATAGTTAAGAATATGTATCCTATTCCTTGAATTGATGATCTTTTGGATGAGTTTAAAGATGCAAAGGTATTCACCAAAATAGATCTTCGATCGAGTTATCATCAAATTCGAATGAAGGAAGGAGATGAGTTTAAAATAACTTTGAGGACTAAAAGAGGGCTATACTGTAACGTGTCCCATAGTATCATCCAGGACACGTCTTAGCAGTCCATCGGAAAGGATGTCTAGAAAGCTCCGCCCGACACTCCCATGGAATGTTACGGGTTTTGTGATCTAGTTCTTCCCGCGTCTGCCACATAGCGGAAGTATCCTGGCCGTTCCCACTTAGGATCGACCGGAATTAGGGTTTTCCTAATGGGTCATTAGCTAACAGCAACTAGCGTCAGACCCGAGCGAACTACTTTACGCAGAAACGCCAGGTTCGAAGCGGATTCACTCTGCACTTGGTTCAAGGAGAATGGGAAACGAGAGAGATGCAAAGCTCAACCTCTCTGCCATAAGGCATAGTCCCATTCCGTTCCCCTGAAACAGCGTAAATTGGGTAAGACGTAACTCTAGGTCATTGTTCTCGTTATTCTTTTTGATGATGATGATCATTCCGCTGTTCTTCGAGATTTTTGAGAAAAGTTCCCGGCTAACCGGGACCACCCAACCATAGGAGGGACCCATGGCCCATTCTCCGCACTTTCCTCGCTTTGTTTTAGTTATGTAATTATCTAACACATTAATTTGACATATAACAATCAGCTTCTTTAATTAATCTTGTTAAGCATGGGTTCCTTCACGTAATCTTATCACGTGACATATAAAAACAATATCAAGCAAGTTCTTTTAACATCTCATCATTTTATCTTTGAATTACAAGAAGTTCCGCCCCTAGGCTTGTCCATAATCTGCTCGAAGGCTAACCAGTAATCTCCAGGGATCACTATTCCAAGTTTCCGCCCGTCAACTAGTATGCGGGCCTCGAGATCCAATCCCGAGTCACGTTAGCCTCTTGTGCAGGACCCGGAAGGCGAGGGATTTACGGCCAGAGCCCCCCTGGCACCCAAGCGTCCTCTTGCTCCAAGTAGAACTCAACGGAGAGATCTCTTGCGGCAGGTTCGGTCCACGTTCCTGGCACGATCAACAACCCCCTTGGTTAGGGTCAGGCAAGCAGTCGGGGGTAACTGAAGCTGCCTCTCCCTTTAGGCCTTTAACCTAAAGTATATGTACTTGTTTAATTTGTAATTCATAATTCAAACAGAGCCCTAAAATCTCTAGCAAGCACAAACATTTTCATTAATCAACCCAGTTGTATGGAAAACTGCTAAAGAAGTGTTCTTTCCTTTTTGGGTGTATCAGCAGTCGTTTTCAAGATGTCTTGTAACTTGGCAAGATCCTTTATATTCGGGTGTAGGGTATACCCAACTTCGTTAACCCTAAGGTACCTTAGATATGCTAGTTTCTGGTTTACAACTTTCCTTATTTAGAAGGATACCCAAAAATACGTCTTTTTGCAAGATAGCTTGCGTAAGGATCTGCCGTCCTTGATGAGGTTTTTTTTTTCCTCTTCTCCTTGTGAATCAATCACAAAATGATTTCATACATGTTGCGCAAGTCCTGCGATGGAATAATCTATTTAGATTCCTTAATCTGACATATGTCAGGCCTAGGGTTTCCTAGTTTCTTATCTTTATGAAATTATTGTCCTTACGGTAAGGAAAGTAGTCAAGTGTTTATTGTATGAATGTTTGTATGTTTAGATTGGTTCGGTTAGCTTTTGGAAAGATTGGTTTGGTTAGCTTTTAGAAAGTAATCTTACTCATCTTGTCACGGTTTTACTATCCTTGTGACAATTAACTTTCCCAATCAATACAGTTTAATTTGGCGTATAGCATAATGCCAAGATGATACAAAGAGCGACGATACTTCTTGGGACAAAGGCTTAGCTGAGAAATTGGTGTATACACACTTTATTAGTCCCAAGTCCTCAAATAGCAGAGGAAAAGTGTTAATAGAGTTTCATCCAGCAATTCCCTATTACATTTTCTTTCCAAATGAGTTCGTATATCTAATTTTTATACTTGTTAATTCCTAACATTTAACTTCCGTTTTCTTTAAAGATGAACTCATGCCAAATAACAACAGTTGCCTTGCTAAGATGTGCAACTAGCAAAGATAACTCCCTAGTAAATTGAGCATCGAAAAAAACCTTTCATGAATTTAGCCATTTTACCATGATTCGTTGCGAAAGGAATAAGACTAATGGTGCAAGATATAATTTCTACACTTTAGGACTATATTACTATAGTAAATGGTTAATCTTGCCTATAATTTTATAATGCTTGATGCAATTTGAAGAAAGCTAATTTGTAGACATTGTCATTCATAAGCTAAATTCTTCGTTAAAATAACTCGAACAAATATATCTTTTCTTAACAATTTTCCTTTGCATGATTGACTTAAAACCAAATTAACACCAAGAAGAAAAACATGGCTTTGAGGGGAGATATCCACATGGATACCGGGAGATGACCCTCCCGCCGCTACACCTTGGACTTTCTTCGGCGGCATCGTAGTTCGAATGTGAGATAGCCTTTTCCTTTTTCTTCTTGGAATTCCATCGTCTTCTCCTTCCTTATCTTTTACCTTTTTCCCACGCTTCCTCCTTCACTCCCTCTTTTCACTCCCTCTGCTTCCCTTCCTAACTTTTATCTCACGGCTATATTCTTCCTTACGGGATACCATACGAGGCCATGATGATGACTTGTGTGGACATGGGAGTGTGTGGACACCGGCTTGTTTGATAAGACTAAGAACACAAATCTCAGCTACGAGAGCACTTGCACAAAAAGATTTAAAAAGTGAGTGAAGGAATTTATGCAAGAAAAATGGAAGTCTACAAGGTAGCCTAAGGACAAAGTAGGCTTATGGGTGTGACTTGAATAGTTTAAAGAAAAATTTGGAGGGGAAAAGGGCAAGGGCTTAGGGGGGCAATTATTCCGGGAGGGGGGAGGAAACAAGGCCTTACGGGGGTTTAAAAACCCGAGGGGGGAGAACAAGGGCCTTAGGGGGGGATTTAAAACCCCGGGAGGGGGGGGGGAGAACAAGGGCCTTAGGGGGGGGATTTAAAACCCCGGGAGCGGGGGGAGAACAAGAGGCTTAGGGGGGGGATTTAAAACCCCGGGAGGGGGGGGGGGGGAGAACAAGGGGCTTAAGGAGCCCACCTTGGAACCTTCCAAGGAGCTTCTGGAAGGGCCACGTGGGGGGGGAGAAAAGCTAATTCAGCCAAAATGGCGGGACTGGACGGACTGCAGTAGTCGATGGCGGCAGATGTCAGCGTGGCAATGGCGGTTTGTCTCCCTTTCTTCAGCTCGGAGCTATGGCAGCGTTCGGATCTTCTCTCACGGCCCCAGCCTCCTCTATACAGTGGCCCCCTCCCCTCGTTTAAATAGTGGAGGGAGGGGGATCTTCGCTTCTTGCGTGTCGACACGCATGCCCCCCCCTCCCTCCAAGGCTCCACCAAGGAGCTTAGTAGCTCCTTCTATTCCCCTCCCCCTCCAGCTCGTCAATCGGCTGGAGGGATAAGGGGGGGGGGATTTTTTTAATAAAAATTTTATATTAGTCCAATTTATTTTTTTCCACGCGGAATATTACATTCTCTCCCCCTTGGAGGAATCGAGATGTCCTCATCTCGAGATAAACTGGGGATATTGATGGTTGAGAGTGCCTTCATCTACCCAAGTGGCATCCTCTTCGGGATAATCTTTCCACTGGACAAGGCATTCTTTCAAGGTTCTAGATCTTAACTATCTTTCCCTAACATCTAAGATTCTTTCTGGCCTTAGTTCAAGGACTCCTTGACTAGGCATTACAATTTGTTGGTCATCAAGTACATGATTAGGATTGGGTACATATTTTTTCAATACGCTGATATGGAATACATTGTGAACCTTTAGGTTCTCAGGGAGTTGCAATCTATAAGCATTGGGTCCTAGGCATTTGAGGATTTTATACGGCCCACGATACCTTGGACTTAGCTTCTTGCATTCTCCTAGGGATAGAGAACTCTTTTTAGGGCGTACCCGCATGAAGACCATGTCTCCTTCTTCGAAGATTCTTTCTTGACGTTTCAAATCTGTAAATGCCTTTTTTCTATCCTTGGCCGCTTGTATGTCTTGTCTTATTGACCTTATTTGATCATCCATGTCCTCCAACATTTGTCTTGAAGCTTCAACTCTTAGGGTTGGATCAGAAAAGTTTAGGGGACTTCGACAATCATGACCATACAATGCCTGGAAAGGGGTCATTTGTATGCTTTGCTGGTAAGAAGCATTGTAGGCAAATTCAACTAATGGCAAGTATTGAATCCACCTTTTCGGCTCTCGACAGCAGTATGCCCTAAACATATCCTCAATGATTTGATTCACTTGCTCTGTTTGTCCATCCGTTTGGGGATGGTAGGTGGTGCTAAAAAGAGTTGAGTCCCAATAGCTTCAAAGATAGCTCTCCAGAAGTGTGATGTGAAGAGAGAATCTCGATCACTAATGATTCTTTTAGGTAACCCATGTAGCTTGAATATCTCCTTGATAAACAATCTTGCAATGTCGGAGGCTTTATAGTTTGTCTTTACTGGAATCAGGTGTGCAACCTTAGTAAGCATGTCAACCACAACCATAATGGAATTGTATCCTCCTTGGACTTGGGGTAAGCCCACAACAAAATCCATACTGATGAATTCCCATTTCATTTGGGGAATGTCAAGTGGTTGCAGTTTTCCTGGCATCATGACATGTTTGGCCTTGATACGTTGGCAAGACAAACATTCAGTGACATATTTGAGAATGTCACCTTTAAGCCTTTCCCAATGGTAGCTCTTCCTAACTGCATTAAGAGTTTTTGCATAGCCAGGATGTCCTACGAAAGGGGAATCATGAGCTTCCCATAATATCTTCTGCTTAAGTGACTAGCTCGTTGGTATACATAGCCTTGTTCTGTAGTAGACAAGCCCATTATCAATGGAAAATTCCTAATACTTAGCTTGCAACTTCTGATTCTGCTCCTTGGTAGATATTTCCTTTATCATTGTTTGGTAGGCCAAATCATGGCATGCTTCCTCTCTAGCTAGTTCAAGTATAGGAATGCTTGGCATAGATACCTTTGTAGCCAGAGATCTGGCCGTTGATGGATTTTGCAAGATTAGGGAATTTAGGAATGCCTTGCGACTGAGTGCATCGGCAACTACATTCTCTTTCCCTGGTCGGTACTTGATTTCAAAATCATATTCCTCCAATACTTCGATCCACCGACGTTGCCTCATGTTGAGCTCGTTCTAGGTAAAAATCCATTTGAGACTCTTATGATCGATTACTAGAGTAAACTTGTTACCCAACAGGTAGTGTCTCCAAAGATTTAGAGCATGGATGACAGCTAGTAATTCCAGATCATGCGTGGCATAATTCTTTTCATGACTCTTCAATTTCCTTGAAGAGTATGCTACTGGATGACCTTCTTGCATAAGTACACACCCCAAGGCAAGAATGCTGGCATCAGTTACTACCTCGAACTCCTTATTGAGGTAAGGAAGTTTTAGAATAGGTGCTGATACCAAACTTTGCTTTAATTTGTCGAAACTATTTTGTTCGGGAGTTGACCATGTAATAGAAGTCTGCTTCTTTAGTAAGTCTGTAAGAGGTGCTGCAATCAAAGCATAATTTTTGATAAAGACCCTATACCATCCTGTCAAGCCAAGAAAGCTACGTATTTCTTTGACGGATACTGGTATTGGCCATTCAAGCACATCTCTGACTTTGGCTGGGTCTACTGATATTCCTTCTGATGATACTATGAATCCCAGATATTCAATCTGACGCTTGAAGAATGCACACTTCTTCATTTTTGCATACAGCTTATGGGACCTCATTGTCTCAAGGACAATCCGAAGTTGAGGTTCATGATCTTCTTCCTGTTTAGAATAGACTAAAGTGTCATCAAAGAAAACAAGCACGAAATCATCAAGATATGGTCTAAAAATATCCTGCATTAATCTATTGAAGGTGGCAGGTGCATTTGTAAGCCCGAATGACATAACCAAGAACTCAAAGTGCCCATATCTTGTATTGAAGGCCGTTTTTGGAATATCTTCTTCATTGATCCTTATTTGATAGTAACTTGACCTGAGATCAATCTTGGAGAAGATCTTTGCACCTTGAAGACGATCCAGAAGCTCATCTATTCTAGGAATAGGATACTTGTTCTTGATTGTTGATTGATTCAACCCTCGGTAATCAATACATAGTTGAAGTGTCCCATCTTTCTTTTTCTAGAATAGTACTGGAGCTCCCCACGGTGAGTTGCTAGGCCGGATGTAACCCTGATCCAATAGTTGCTTGAGCTGTTCCTTCAACTCAATTACTTCTGGTATGGACATTCTATAAGGTCTCTTTGCAATTGGTGCAGCTCCAGGTACTAGCCTAATCTCATGATCTACTTCTCTTGGAGGCGGAAGTTCAATCAATTCCTCAGGGAATATGTCAGCGTATTCCTTTAGCCAAGAAGGTCCTTCATGAGACTCTTGCTTTTGATCTAACTTGTTGAGTTTGATCAGGTAAACGGGTAATCCTTTTTTGACTCCTTTTATGATCAGAGATACTTTGGCTAATTGGATTCTTGGCACTCTTGCCTCACCTTGAGTTGTGACAAATTCCCTTTCAGAGTTTCGAAAGGAAACTTGACCCTTTCCACAATGAATGTGGGCGTCATTAGGCTTAAGCCAATCCATCCCGAGTAGACACTCATGGATACCTAAATTCATGACTCTGAATTTGACTAAAGTCTTCTTTCCTCCCAGAAAGAATTCCACCTTAGCAGTTTGCCTAGTACAAGTTACCTCACGACTGTTTGCCAATTCCACAAGCAGGGTAGGTGCTTCTACTGTGGCTATTCCTAATCTTTTTGCACATGCTGGTGAGATAAAGGAATGTGTACTGCCACAATCAATCAAGGTTTTGAAACCTTTACCTTGATAGTTTGACGGTGTTTGAATCACCGAGAACTGGCGATTCGGCCCTTTCTTGTGTAAAGCGGCATGGACTATCGCTCTTTCGAATTCTGCTTCCATAGTCGGATCTTCCTCTTCTTCTTCTTCGCATCTTTGCCTATTGGCAATGCAGGCAGTTCTGCCTCTTCCACGGGTGGCGGCTCCTTGACCACGGCCTGCACCTTGGAAAGGCGTTTGACGATGTCCCCCGCTGAGCTTGGGACATTGCCTCTTGAAGTGACCGGGTTCGTTGCAGTGGAAACATTGGAGGTTTCGGCCATTACTTTGAGTAGGAACAAAGTTGTTGACGTTATTTGTCCTTGCTTTCTTCCTTCGTCCCTGATTGTGACCTTGATCTCTCTTCACTTGAGGTCTGAATGCTCCTCTGTTCGGATCACTATAGGACCAAGTTTTGTTACCCCTTGGTCTAGCTTGCACCTCCTGAATTATAGGCGCTGCTCTCGAGACGGGTATTTACGGGTGGATTTAAGCCCACGCAAAATTTGGACACCTGCTGCGTCATGTCCATCTGTGGCGCATACTTTAAGAGTGAGACAAATTTAGAGTAGTATGCGTCAAGGGTGAGTCCTAGCTGTTTTAGCTTGTAGAACTCATTCATTTTCTGTGTACGATATGCAGGTGGCAAATATCTCCCCTGCACGGCTTTCCTTAACTTCTCCCAGGTAACGGACCCCTCTGAAGTCCCTTGATCCCTGCACCATTGTTTCCACCATAGTCTAGCTTCGCCGGCGAGTTTTAACTTGGCGAGCATGGCCTGATTGGTAGGTGCAGTACCAGCTGCTTCAAAGTAATCCTCCATAGATTCAATCCAAATTTCAGCATCAGACTGGACAAATCTGCCTCTCCCATCAAACTCGGGTGGCTTTATCTGCTTAAGGAGGAACTTCTTCTCCTGGGTCACAATAGTACTTGATGTAGGGGGCGAATTTGGAACCTATACCTGGGGTTGTGCCTGGATAAAAGTTTTCTTAACGTTATTATATGATAATTGACGTTAGCTTATCTTTAGTTCAGCTATCTCGTAAATAATGAAGCTAATTAACTTTTTAACAACTCTGATGCACAGCCAGATATTGGTAAAAGAAATATTTATTTATATTTACATGGGTGTAACCTTATACAACGTCTCGTGTGATGATAATCCAATCATTACATTCAGTTTGGGGAGAACAATGTTGTATTGCATTTGTCTACAGGGACTGTGTAATAGTAGGGTTTTGGGTCATGGATCTTTAGGAATCAATAATTCATTGGAAGTTCGGGATACCCTTTTCGTTGGAATCCATACTTCTCATGGCGGCCCAACACTTTAATCCTGTCGGCTGGGATTACACGGGTTACTTCCTCATATACATATGAGTTCATTTCAACCCTCCGACCTTGAATATGTAAAGTCAAATTTACGTGAGCTTCCACAAAAATGAACAGCTTTACGACTTTCAAGTCTTCCAACCACTTGATCCTCTTTAGGTTGGTCTGTAGATAAGCGAACCAGTGGGTAGCTATGTAGTAGATTCCTGAAGACCCCGTCCATCTTCGTTCAATGTATAAAGGTGATGGATTATAAATCTGCTCCAGGATGTTCATCATCCCAATTCTTTGTCTATAAAGCGGAGAATGCATTGCAGTCATAAACATGACCCAAAACACCAAAAACTTGTTCCACGCTTCATAGTTCTGCAAGAGAGCATTGAAGATGAGGAAATGTTTGGACAGCAACAATTTCTTTACTTCATTTTATTGAGATCTCATAAAAACAATTCCGTTGTTGGTCGGCTTTGATACCAACTGTAATGTGTCCCATAGTATCATCCAGGACACGTCTTAGCAGTCCATCGGAAAGGATGTCTAGAAAGCTCCGCCCGGCACTCCTATGGAATGTTACCGGTTTTGCGATCTAGTTCTTCCCGCGTCTGCCACGTAGCGGAAGTATCCTAGCCGTTCCCACTTAGGATCGACCGGAACTAGGGTTTTCCTAATGGGTCATTAGCTAATAGCAACTAGCGTCAGACCCGAGCGAACTACTTTACGCAGAAACGCCAGGTCCGAAGCGGATTCATGCTGCACTTGGTTCAAGGAGAATGGAAAACGAGAGGGATGCAAAGCTCAACCTCTCTGCCATAAGGCATAGTCCCATTCCATTCCCCTAAAACAACGTAAATCGGGTAAGACGTAACTCTAGGTCATCGTTCTCGTTATTCTTTTTGATGATGATGATCATTCCGCTGTTCTTCAAGATTTTTGAGAAAAGTTCTCGGCTAACCGGGACCACCCAACCGTAGGACGGACCCATGCCCCATCCTTCGCACTTTCCTAACTTTGTTTTAGTTATGTAATTATCTAACACATTAATTTGACATATAACAATTAGCTTCTTTAATTAATCTTGTTAAGCACGGGTTCCTTCACGTAATCTTATCACATGACATATAAAAACAATATCAAGCAAGTTCATTTAACATCTCATCATTTTATCTTTGAATTACAAGAAGTTCCGCCCATAGGCTTGTCCATAATCTGCGGGGATCACTATTCCAAGCTTTCGCCCGTCAACTAGTATGCGGGCCTCGAGATCCAATCCCGAGTCACGTTAGCCTCTTGTGCAGGACCCGGAAGGCGAGGGATTTACAGTCAGAGCCCCCCTGGCACCCAAGCGTCCTCCTGCTCCAAGTAGAACTCAACGGAGAGACCTCTCACGGCGGGTTCGGTCCACGTTCCTGGCGCGGTCAACAACCCCCTTGGTTAGGGTCAAGCAAGCAATCGGGGGTAACTGAAGCTGCCTCTCCCTTCAGGTCTTTAACCTGAAGTATAAGTACTTGTTTAATTTGTAATTCATAATTCAAACAGAGCCCTAAAATCTCTAGCAAGCACAAACATTTCCATTAATCAACCCAGTTGTATGGAAAACTGCTAAAGAAGTGTTATTTCCTTTTTGGGTGTATCAGCAGTCGTTTTCAAGATGTCTTGTAACTTGGCAAGATTCTTTATATTCGGGTGTAGGGTATACCCAACTTGGTTATCCCTAAGGTACCTTAGATATGCTAGTTTCTGGTTTACAACTTTCCTTATTTAGAAGGATATCCAAAAATACGTCTTTTTGCAAGATAGCTTGCGTAAGGATCTGCCGTCCTTGATGAGGTTTTTTTTTTCCTCTTCTCCTTGTGAATCAATCACAAAATGATTTCATACATGTTGCGCAAGTCTTGTGATGGAATAATTTGTTTAGATTCCTTAAGCTGACGTATGTCAGGCCTAGGGTTTCCTAGTTTCTTATCTTTATGAAATTATTGTCCTTACGGTAAGGAAAGTAGTCAAGTGTTTATGGTATGAATGTTTCTATGTTTAGATTGGTTCGGTTAGCTTTTGGAAAGATTGGTTTGGTTAGCTTTTAGAAAGTAATCTTACTCGTCTTGTCACAGTTTTACTATCCTTGTGACAATTAACTTTCCCAATCAATACAGTTTAATTTGGCGTATAGCATAATGCCAAGATGATACAAAGAGCGACGATACTTCTTGGGACAAAGGCCTAGCTGAGAAATTGGTGTATACACACTTTATTAGTCCCAAGTCCTCAAATAGCAGGGGAAAAGTGTTAATAGAGTTTCATCCAGCAATTCCCTATTACATTTTCTTTCCAAATGAGTTCGTATATCTAATTTTTATACTTGTTAATTCCTAACATTTAACTTCCGTTTTCTTTAAAGATGAACTCATGCCAAATAACAACAGTTGCCTTGCTAAGATGTGCAACTAGCAAAGATAACTCCCTAGTAAATTGAGCATCGAAAGAAACCTTTCATGAATTTAGCCATTTTACCATGATTCGTTGCGAAAGGAATAAGACTAATGGTGCAAGATATAATTTCTACACTTTAGGAATATATTACTATAGTAAATGGTTAATCTTGCCTATAATTTTATAATGCTTGATGCAATTTGAAGAAAGCTAATTTGTATACATTGTCATTCATAAGCTAAATTCTTCGTTAAAATAACTCGAACAAATATATCTTTTCTTAACAATTTTCCTTCGCATGATTGACTTAAAACCGAATTAACACCAAGAAGAAAAACATGGCTTTGAGGGGAGATATCCACATGGATACCGGGAGATGACCCTCCCGCCGCTACACCTTGGACTTTCTTCGGCGGCATCGTAGTTCGAATGTGAGATATCCTTTTCCTTTTTCTTCTTGGAATTCCACCGTCTTCTCCTTCCTTATCTTTTACCTTTTTCCCACTCTTCCTCCTTCACTCCCTCTTTTCACTCTCTCTGCTTCCCTCCCTATCTTTTATCTCACGGCTATATTCTTCCTTACGGGATACCATACGAGGCCATGATGATGACTTGGATTTTTAGGACATGGGAGTGTGTGGACACCGGCTTGTTTGATAAGACTAAGAACACAAAGCTTAGCTACGAGAGCACTTGCACAAAAAGATTTAAAAAGTGAGTGAAGGAATTTATGCAAGAAAAATGGAAGTCTACAAGGTAGCCTAAGGACAAAGTAGGCTTATGGGTGTGACTTAAATAGTTTAAAGAAAAATCCGGAGGGGAAAAGGGCAAGGGCTTAGGGGGGCGATTATTCCGGGAGGGGGGAGGAAACAAGGCCTTACGGGGGTTTAAAAACCCGAGGGGGGGGGGGAGAACAAGGGCCTTAGGGGGGGGGGGGGGGATTTAAAACCCCAGGAGGGGGGGGGGGAGAACAAGGGCCTTAGGGGGGGGATTTAAAACCCCGGGAGGGGGGGGAGAACAAGGGGCTTAAGAAGCCCACCTTGGAACCTTCCAAGGAGCTTTTGGAAGGGCCACGTTGGGGGGGGGGGGGGGGGGGGGGGGGGGGGAGAAAAGCTAATTCAGCCAAAATGGCGGGACTGGACGGACTGTAGTAGTCGATGGCGGCAGATGTCGGCGTGGCAGTGGCGGTTCGTCTCCCTTTCTTCAGCTCGGAGCTATGGCGGCGTTCGGATCTTCTCTCACGGCCCCAGCCTCCTCTGTATAGCGGCCCCCTCCCCTCATTTAAATAGTGGAGGGAGGGGGATCTTCGCTTCTTGCATGTCGACACGCATGCCCCCCCTCCCTCCAAGGCTCCACCAAGGAGCTTAGTAGCTCCTTCTATTCCCCTCCCCCTCCAGCTCGTCAGTCGGCTGGAGGGATAAGGGGGGGGATTATTATTATTTTTTTCTATTAGTCCGATTTATTTTTTTCCACGTGGAATATTACATATACCACTTCTTGGTTATGCCATTTGGACTTTCCAATGCACTCGCTACTTTTCAAGCCCTCATGAATAAAATATTATAGTCCTTCTTATTCAAAATAATCCTTGTTTTCTTTGATGATATTCTTATCTATAGTAAATCCAAGGATGAGCATTTGAAGCATATAGGAGAGATCTTTGACACATTATGAAGACACACACTCTTTGCCAAGATGACAAAGTGTTCTTTCATGGAAGATGAAGTTGAATACTTTGGTCATGTTGTGGGAGAGAAAGGCATTAGAGTGAATCTCAAAAACAAGGTGAAATGTATTAATAAAGAATGGCCTACTCCTACGAATGCAACCTCTTTGAGAGGATTCCTTAGGTTATCATCGTTTTATAGGAGGTTCATCAAGAATTATGCTCATGCGGCGGATCCATTGACAAATAGACTCAAAAAGGAGGCTTTCTTTTGGGACTCCATCACTGATCTAAGTTTCAATGAGTTGAAATCTCTATTAACACCTATCCTTGTATGTTCAGATTTCTCTAAGGATTTTATCATATGTGTAGATGCTAGTGGAAGAGGAATTGGGACTATTTTATGTCAAGAGCATGAAGTCATAGCTTATGATAGCCAAAAGGTTGATGATGAGTGTCAATTACATGTTTAAGAGAGGAAGAGATGTTGTCAATATTGCATGCTATTAAAAAATGGCATCATTACATCTATGGCAACCATTTCAAGGTCAAAAGCGATCATCGTGTACTGAAATACTTCCTTTCACAACTAAATTAGTATCCCAAGCAATGAAGATGGTCAGTTACTCTTCAAGGATATGACTTTGAGATATCTTATATGGTTGGAAAAGACAATGTTGTGGTGGATGCCTTATCAAGAATATGGATATGTTCTATCTCTACCATTTCAATCGTGCATAAGGATTGGATCCATGACATTCAAGAAGAGTATTTTCTGGATGAGCAAGCATCCAATATGATGAAGGAATTTCAGTAAGGCAAAGGAGAAGAGTATCCAAATTATACATGGCATAATGGTCTTTTATGGTATCAAGGACAGGTTTTCTGGACTCCTCAATCATATTTCAAGGACCGCATTTTGCAAGAGATGCACTCTTCATTGGACATCATGGTTTGTTCAAAACATTTGATAATATTCATAAGAGCTTTTATTGGAAAGGGATTTGGAGAGATGTTAAAGACTATGCCATGAGTTGTCTTCCATGTCAATAAAATAAGGATTCCACACTTCTACCCACCAGTGGTTTCTTTAGCCACTATCTGTTCCTCATGGAAAGTGAACTGATATTGGCATGGATTTCATAATGATATTGCCTACAATAAAGCACGGGTGGAATAGCATTTATGTGGTGGTAGACCGGTTGACTAAATCAACCCATTTCATTCTAATAAAGGCTCAATTTACAACAAAGCAAGTGGCTGATCATTTTATGGAATGTGTCTTTAAGCTTCATGGAATGCCAATGAAGATTGTGTCCGATTGTGACACCAAGTTTATGGGAAGATTTTGGAGGAGTTTGTTCTCTTTTATGGAGACTATTTTGACTCCTAGTACAGCTTATCATCCACAAATGGACACAAACTGAAAGGGTCAAAAAATGGCTAGAAGTTTATTTGCATCATTTTTGCCATGATACACAAAGCGCATGGGACCATTGGCTTCATCTTAATGAATTTTGTTATAATAATACTCATCACATGAGTATTGGAATGTCTCCTTTTGAAGCGTTATATGGTAACAAAGTTCAAGTACCTTTCACATTGTTTCATGATGATGTAAATCCTAATGCTCATTGTGAAGAGTTAGAGAAGATGGAGGCTCTTATGAAGCAATCCAACGACAACATCGAAAAAGCTCAAGAGACAATGAATACCTATGTGGATGAGAAAATAAGACATGAGGAGTTTGATAAAGGTGAATGGGTTTTCTTGTAGGTTCCAAAATCCCATGATGCTTCTCTTAAGGAAGGACATAATAAACTCGCTCATAGGTATTCTGGTCCATACCAAATAGTTAAGAGAGTTGGGGGATCTTGCCTATCAACTTGATTTATCTTCAATTACATGCACCCACAATGTCTTTCATGTATCTCAACTCAAGAAATATGTTGGCCTTGAAATCCAAGTTCTTGAAGAACTACCTTCCCTTTATGAAGATGGTTTGATCATTTATGAACCTGAAAAGATTATTGGTAAGTGAAAGAAAGTTCTAAGGAACCGAGTTCTTATGGAGTATATTATTAAGTGGAAGGGTTTGCCTATGGAAGAATCTTCTCGGAAACATGCTTCATATTTGGAACAATTTCCATGGCTTCTTCAAGGGGATAGCTCATTCATTGGACAGTAATTAGCTTGTTGTAATAAATTTCTATTCTAAAGTTTAATGATTTATCTTCATCAAAACTTGATTTTGATGGCATGGCTGGATACTACATATTGTCCTCTACATTTCTATACCTCACACATGGAAATTGGACACTTCTACTTCAAGATATGGCTAGATTTGTACTACGGCCTGTTTTGGACAGGCTACAATAGTTTGTTCCATTTACACAATCTTTCTTCATTGAGTTATTTGTTGATGTTCTTCAACGTGACTTCATATATTTCAAGCTATTCATGTACTCATCCTTGTATCTTGCTCCCAAATTTTGGTATGAGGACAAAGCTCTTCTAGGCCGAGATGGCTTGTAATAGAGTAAAAGTGTCTAAATGCCTTAGCCAATATTTAGCCTACTAGGGTTAAGTATAAAAGGCTAAGTTGTAACTAGCCTAGCATCTTTTTTCCATTTTAAAATATTATGTGTTTGAGGTCTCAACCTCCCACCATTGAAGAGGGTGCATACTCTTGGCCACCATAGCTTGGGATGCATACCATGCTGCAGCCACTCATCATTTGATTCTCAACCAACATTGGTAATATCATCTCATGCCTAGCCACCTTGGCTATGGTTTCTTGCCAATTTAGTATATTTCTTGTATTTTCAATTTAATGGATTCTTGTGATAATTACCTTATTTTGAGCACATCATAGGTATACAACTTGAACCAGGATGATGTAGTCCACAAGGTTAGTTTCATCTTTTTGCTTGTATGACAAACCATTACTCCATTCTTTTGTCTAGTAGAAAGTCTCGGGAATTGCAAAAACCATTTGCAAAGCAACGGATGTAGGAGGAGAAGCATGAACATAATTTTAGTGGATTTGGAAATCTCTCAAGTCCCATTTTTCATTATTCTAAATCTTGGGACTCAAAGAATATTACTTTAAGTTTGTCAAAACCTAGCATTGGAACACTTCTTAAAAATGGAATCTATTAAGCTATTAAACAACAAATTTGGAGCCATGATGTGAGAATTATGGCAAAGAAAAAGTCTTAACTACGAGTCCTAAACTTATGGAAAATTCCAAAACTTACTAATACTGTGTCCATGAAGTTTTTTAATCTTGGATGAAATAGAGACAAGTTGTTTCACACAAAGATATTTCAAAATGCAAGAATTATTGTAGAATACCCTCTTTTTAACAAACTCCAGCTAGATCTACTAAGAAAGAGGAAGCAATATCTTTTGCCTACGAGAGGAAGCCTATGCAATATTCAAGAGAGAGCATTCAAGTTTCATTTTTAGTTTTGAAGTTTAAAATTGCAATTTGATTAATTGCAGTGGGTAAATCAAAGGAGAAGAAAAATAGGGGCAAAGTTTGTTTTGAGTTTGGATATACTTCAAAGAATTGTTCTTATGTTCATGGGTCCTATGAAGAAGGAAAATCTTGCAAGTATTTCTACATGTTTGATTTATGTAATGAGTTAAATGGTGTCTGAAAGAAGTTTTCATTTTAGCAGTTTCATGAAGCAACAAGTCAAGAAAGTCATGTCTTGTTCAAGTGTTAAGCATATTGGGAGATTGCATATAACAATTGAGAAGATCAAGGAAATATATGAAGATGCTTTGGATTGTGATTTAAATTCCTATTCAAGTTCAAGTGATGATGATGATGATTGGTGAACTTTAGCCATGGTCTTGCTAAAGATTGAGGTAAAGGGAGTGAGAGAGAATAAGAACCAAAGAAGATGAGAATCCTTGAGTGCCCTAAACCCAATAGAGCAACTTGCCAATGGGAGAGTGGATCATCACACACTTTGCATCAATAGTCTGAAGGTATTTTTCATATTTTTCTATTTTTCAAACTACTGTAATTAATCTCCAATAAGCTTTAATTAAGAAAAAAACTAACTAGAATTTATCATTAATGAAGATGATTAGATTGGTGATCAAGAAGATCAGTTGTATATTCAAGAAGATGATGTTGTTATGGATGATAAGTTTAAGGATTATGGCTTTCGCAATGAGGATATTATTGTGGATGATTTTCTTAGTTCACTTATTCATGTTAAGGAAGATAATACAGTTACTAAGTTTAAGTTGGATTTCAGTGAAGGAGCTTTGCAAGAACTTGAAGAAGTGCCACTACTCATAGTGCAAAATGCACCATCTTTGGATGTATTTGTTCAAGATACCAATGTTTCCAGCATCAAAGATAATATTTCAAGTCATGTGTTACTTGATCTAAAGAAAAGTCAATGTTCTCCTATAAGAATTGCAGGATTGTGAGCAAGATTACAAGATTGACACTACATTTCCTTTGTAAGAGTTGATTGAATATAAAGAATTGCATAATGCAGTCAATTTGTATGGTTTTCCTGAAGTTCTACATGAGATATACTCTATAACTCAATCTCCAACTGAGATGATTGATTGTTTTCTGTTGAGTTTGAAAAGGAGAGAAATGCGGCCAATGTTGTAGAAATTGAAGCTTTATTTTGTAATCAATCGACTTCAAAAAGAGAAAGAATTACTACAACAAGAGATTTCTGAAGTGAAGAATGCAATGGATTTCCAAATTACTTATTGTTTTGAATTCATTAATGCTCTTGAGAAAGTTTTTCTATAGAAGGATAATGAAATTCTTGATTTACATACACATTTGGTATTTTCTCATACCTCAAGTTTGTTGAGAAGTAAGCATGTCAACTCTCCTTATACTAGAGAGTATAAGGGTAGCTAGGTTTAAATGAACTGGAGGACAAGGGAGCAAGGGGAAAAACTACCTAAATTACATCCTCACAGTTGAGGAGAGTGTACTCGTTGTACCTTTGAACAACTTACTAAGCAAGATCTTCTTCTTGTGACTTGAGCTCTCTCTCTCCCTCTCGTGCACACTCTTGTGCTTCCAACTCTAATTTTTCACACGATATCAAAGCCATCTCTGATCCTTCAACTTCCCTCAGCTTCCTTACATCATTAAGTGCACATGAGCTTTCAACTTCTACCTCTTGCCCATTGACTACCATAGCCACAGCTTGACCCATCTCTGTTGGAGGACATAGGGAGGGAAAAGGAGAGCATTTGAGCTCAAGGTTTCTTCTAAAGAACTCCTCCCTAGCTCAAGGCACAACAGCATGGTACAAGAGACCCCAACATCGTGGGCACAGAAGGGCGACATTTCTGAAAAAGTAGGAAAAGGTGTAGTCTAGGTACCGTGGCATCTCTGCATGTGGCGTGGTCTGTAGGTGACACATTCTTCTCGGCCACCATAGGGCTTTCATAGCCCCCCTAGTAGGCCATCTCCCTCTAAGAGGGTTTGGAGAAATTCCTCCTCTGCTGGCTGCTATGAGAAAAACCCTAAGTGTGGGTTTCTCGTAGTCATAGCCAAGAAGCTTCAAGCTTCCTATTTTTTCAATTTATTCAATCTCCAATCATTAACAGTGATTTTGATTCCAGGAGGCATAGTCACGGCAGATTTCGTGAAATCTTACGATGGATTTTGTAAAATTTATTTGTTGATCGGGGCTTGTACATAAGTTGGATTCCTTGTGTAAGAAGTTGACGAGGACGGTTGCCCTTCTCAAGCATATTATTAATTAATGTGCATGTGGGTGATTCCAAAGCGAGTGATTCTACAAAACTCATATTAATTAATTAAGCTTTTACGAGTTGAGAGTGCACACTTGAATTAAATTAAGGTTAGGACAGTGTTCCAACCTATTTTAATTATATGTAGCTAAAGACTGCTAAGTATTCATTATTGTTTGTTTATTTTATTTATAAACAATTGTGAATGCTTCAGTTGATGTGTAGAGCAAGTAGTGGTGGCTTTGGGTAGCACTACGCGTTAGCGTAAGTCCAAGCATAATTTTTATTATTAAAATTATTACTCTATTTATAAGTTATAAGTTTAAACTTCTTTAGTAATAATTAGATAATTGTCCTTAGTACTATTAATTTATTTATTTTTAATATATATTATTTTAGAATATGATATTTAAGATATGATTTTATTGAATTAAGATTTCTTTATGGAATACCTTGCTATTTTCTTAATGTGGTTAAGTTTTAAAAGGTTTTTCTAGCTTTCTTTATAAAAGCAATAAGATCGTGCATGAAACAGAACAAGGTGAAAACTGAGTTTTTTCGTTTGTCCCTTATCTGAAATTGGATTTCAAAGCTTCAAGAGTCGTTTTGGGGGTTTTGACATGCTCTAAACATGATGGTGATGTCTAAATGTCAAGATTCAGAGCACATAAATTTTTGCATGAACTGCAGCATGTTACAGGAGACCTCTTGACTCTTAAAACTCTATATTTCAATTGATATTTGTATTTTCTTTGTAATTATATGTAAGATATAAATGCAAATATCTATTTAAAACTATAATATATAATTAAATATGGCAAACCATAGATTTTTGCATGGGGGAGCTTGAACCCAATCGTGTGTATTTCTCTTGTCTTTCTCAATCTATTGAGTTATTCAAATCCTCTTATGTATTATAATGTTGTTTGTATTTAATAGTTGAGATGTTTGATTTGTTAGATTTTTCCACTAAGTTCTATTATGTGTGTCATAAAGTTGTTTATGATTGAGATTTGATTTACTAGATTTGCCATGTGTTCCACTTCGTAACATTGGTATTAGAGCTTGACTACGCTTCAAGTTTTCAATTGTATGATATCAGTGTATAAAGGCAAATTACACCGTGGAACAATCACAATCTACAAGACAAATCACTATAGATGGATATTGCAACTACATTTCTTGTCTTTTGGACAGCCTTATATCCACAATTGATTGACTGGAATTGATCCAATTTGTTATTCTCTGAATTTGGATCATAACATGGACTTGGCTATGCAAACAGGATGTTATAGCCAAAAAGCTTTTGAACTTTATTTCATAGTAAATCATAGCTTTGCTTTATGTTAGAAAAGTTTCAAGTTTAAGAATATTAAGTTTTTATTTATGTAACAGGCTATATAGAAGAGGCACTTGAAAGTAGTCTAGCTATTGCATATGCTTCACCATAAAAATTCTCTTGAAAATTTATTTTTCAGGTAATGTAACTTTTTATTGGTTCATATTTTGAGGATGGTATGAAAATAAAAGTTTTAGCCCTAAAAAATGTCTACAATTGTTATTAGACACATATTTTACCAATTCTGAATATTTAGTGAGTTATTTGAGTCCTAAAGTGACCCTGAATGCAAATTTTACAACAATATGCAGAAAACTGTGTAGTAACAAACTTTGAGCCCTATTTTTTATGACCTTTTCTTCATATTTGGTAATCCATCATGGGGATATTAATTGTAGAACTTTTTGTTGTCTACAACTCTCTAGTTATCATCATGACTTGATTCTATCTACAAATAAAGATATTTATCTTGAAAGTAGGTCTCGCAGCTAACCCAAACCTAGTGAAATTTGTAAATTTCAACCTATACACACATCTAATTTCCTAGTAGGATAGCTTTTAATCCTTTTGTAATTTGAGTATACTCCCAAAAGAAATTTTTTTAGCTTGTACAAAGATCTAAAAGTTATTTTAGAAATGGTTTTGTCTAAATATGCTTATATTAAAAGATAATAATATCTAAATATGCCATAGAACTTGAATATTACTATTTTTTTCAAACCAAGAGACTAGTATTTTATCCAACTTGAGCCTTATCTCTAATATGTTTCTTTTTAAATTTTAGTCTTAGTCATAAGTAAATGTTTTGTAAAATTCCTTATAAGCTCCAACTCTCTAGTTATAGACTAACTTAATTCACAAGATGTAAGTTATTTTTATTCAAAGTAGGCCTTCAATATAATTCTCACTCTAATTTTGTATGATTATAGTATGTCTTTAATGTTGTTATCTTTTGATTTGATAAACATTGAGACTAACAAATTTTTCTCAAAAGTACTTTAGAAAATTATTTAACTTCCTAATTCTATTGCGAATTAACACTTTCTAGTAAAGATAGAGATCTCCAATCAAGGTGAGATAGGTAAGTCTTTTACCATTTTTTTTCTAGAATTCTTAGTTAAATTTTTACTTACTACTAAACTAGAATAACAATTTTATTTGTTATTATCGATGCTTTGAGTATGAGACCTAGCATTCATAATATTTTTGTCTTATCTTTTGACTCTCTCGTACTCCCATGAAAGAGATCTATGGTACTAATATTAGTTTTTAATCTTATTAAAATCAATTGTTTGCTAATAATTAGACTCTGATTGATTCATTGTCCTATACTAGATGCTTGGTAAAATTCAAAAAAGAAAAAGAACTCATTCAGTTAAAGACGTGCAACGGATGACCGTCCACGCCCTTAGTGCTTACCCTACACTGCTAGCTTCACATTGAGTAGCTAATAGCAATTGTGGACAATTGCTATCCCACCTCGAGGGTATGATGCCAGAAGGCATAGTCATGGTGGATTCCGTGAGATTTTACGGTGTATTCTCTAAAAGTTATTTATTGATCGGGGCTCGTACATAATGTGGATTCCTTGTGCGAGAAGTTGATGAGGACGCATGTCTTTCTTGAGCGTTTTATTAATTAATGTGCACGTGGGTGATTTCACAAAACTCATACTAACTAATAAAGCTTTTACGAGTTTAGAGTGCATACTTGAAATAAATTAAGGTTAGGATAGTGTTCCAATCTATTGTAATTATTTGTAGTTGAAGACTACTAAGTATTTACTATTGTTTGTTAATTTTTTTTATAAACAATTGTGAATGCTTCAGTTGATGTGTAGAGCAGGTAGTGGTGGCTTTGGGTAGCACTTTGATGGGACCTCAAATGGGCCGGCAAAAACAGGTGCTATGCATCCAGGATTTTTATTCCGATACCATGATCATCATGCACATGCAAAGTGAATGATCCTAAGGTGCTCAAACATCATTTTAAAAATCAGCAACACGTGCTTGGTGCACAATCAGGCTTTCCATGCATCTACTAACCCGTTGCGGCGATGAAAGGATAGCACCGAGACCCCACTCGTGCTACTATTCTCTTAATTAACATACCACGAAACTCTATGACATGATGTGCATCAGAAAATTAGCAACAATCAGTATGCAAATCACACCATTCAAACCTCCCAACCCCCTACGTTTAGGTATTGCTTTCATTGCATAGGTATAGAGGTTCATTTTGTCATGTTTTGATGTATAAAAGGAAATAAATCACAAACTTTGACAAGGAGATAGGGCAAACTGAGGCTAAACCTCATGCTTTGCCACTACCATACATCCACAAACAATTATTATATTTTTCCTTATTTTTTCAAGACGCATTTCTATTTTTTTCCTTATTTTTCTCCATTTTTTAATTTATTTGGCAATAAAATATGCTATTTTTTGGTTTTTCTTGTTCCAATCACTTCAGCATACTAACATTCAATTTATCTTCCATATTCCCCCCATGGAAACATCTTTTGCCCACCCGAAACGGAAAAACTACCATTTTGTCACTCGCATTTCGGGTTTACGAGAATTAAATAAAGCATGTAAATCATTGCAAAACCAAGATTTTCTGATAAACAGCAATTACTCATGATGCAATCAGCCCACAAACAAATTTTCATCCAATAAGAACATAATTATCATCATAGACTATAAAAAATCCTTCATTTTCTTCATAAAAATGGTCATACCGTGTTTTTACATAACCCGAGACGCCTTGAATGCATGCATAACCAGTAGACGGAGCCTCCATTGCTCTCAATGTAATGTTGCACTTCAATCTTCAGCATCTCCATCCATTTCCATCATCACTTCCTTCATTCTCCTTCCCCGATTCCTTCATCAAGATAGTACACATGAATAGCCCATAGAGGGGAGAGGGAGGGAGGAGAGAGAAAGACTAAAATCTGTTCTCTTCATTCAGTCCATCATTCCACGCGCGAAGGGCGGTGATAAGGCCAGCAAAGAGAGAGAAATTGCCGGGTATCATCCATTGCATAGGTTCTTCACAGCCTGGAATCTCCATCCATGAGGATGGAGTGCAAAAATCGGCGCCATCAGACGTCTTCATCTCCCACGCTTGCTCACGTTTTTTTCTTCATGTTCTTCATTTATTTATTTATTTTTGGGGGCGGGGGGGGGGGGGGGGGTCAAAGGTCCAAAGGGCACATCCCCTTTTGGCCTCAAACTTGTCCACCTTTTCATATCTTGGCCCATTTGTTGGCTCCTTCTTCGTCCGACTCCGATTCGAGCTCTAAAAAATCCTGGGCATCCATCTTGACATCCTGCACTGATTGGCAACTCCTGACATCCCGCATGGCAGTCTGAAAAATTATCAAAAATCCACAAGTGTCGCTCGGGCGCCTTTTAAAAGCCGTCTTTCACTTGGTGCTTAAAATAGTCCTAGCTGGAGCCGCCGCCTTCGATGTTAAATATTTTTTCCCTAAATTCCAGATTTTTTGGTAAATTTTAGGCACATCCCGGGCTCGAAAATCTTCTCTCATTGGCGACCACGGGATAGGGCGACTCAGCCCATCGAATCCTACAACAGATCAGCACAAAACAACCAAAGGAAGCATCAAGCTGATACAAAATAGATACATACTAAAACACAGCACAATGCTCACCCTACCCCCTGACAAAACCAAGGCATGAAATCCACAAGGAGTAGGCCTAGTATAATCTGACAGAAGGTCCAAAGCTAGTCACTAACCGGCTGGTCCAACAAGGCCAAACTAAAAGAACTATCAAAGAGGTCGCCCTAAGTGGTGGCCTAAACTACCTACCTAACTAAGGACAACACAACCAAGAGCTCCTACTAGGCGAGGACTCCTATAGCCTGATCAAGAAATATTTTCTTTTAGCACATTTCTTCTTTGAGGTTTTTATTTTTCCATACTCGAGCATGTAAAAAGGAGGGAGCTGAGCGTAGTGACCCAAGGAGAATAGGGCATCGGCCTCAAGTCCTGTCTCGATACCCAAGAACCTACCAAGCCCTCGCAAGGCGACACTTAAACCTTTTCTGACGCTCACTTTTATTTTCGCTCCAACCTTCCTTACTTTCTTCTTTTCCAGTAAGACGCCACCCCCCTAGGAAGACAAGGCATCGGTGACTCGTCCCCAAGAACCTACCAGGCCTTCGCAAGGCGATGATCAACTGCTTATAAATTTTCCTTTCTTTTCTTTTCTATTTTTATAGGGGGTTAGAACCCCTTTTTATACACCTTTGTATATATTTATTTTCTTTGAGATATTCAGGGTTTTTTTCCTCTCTATCATCATCATCATTTTCCTTCTGCAGGCTTCTCTAATAACTGCCTCACAACTAACAAGAACTCCTAGAACGACTGCCTAACAGACTAGCAGAACAGGGTCACTAGGACTACCTTCTAAAACAGGTCTTTCGATGCCTGGCAATGTCTTTACAGGAAGTAATGACTACTTAGACCTCCCTCAGATGTACCTAACCTAAACCTGGGACTTCATGCCTTGGACGACGGTCCCCAACAAGAAAAGAAAATCCCCTACAAGTACATAGACACATATAACATAAAAACCACGGTACTCGAAAAGGAGAGATATCACTTGGATAGGGCCACGAGAAGCTTCCATGCAACAAAGGCTCCTTCCAAGCTCTTCTTTGAACCTGTCTGACATAGGACTAAAACAAGAAACCATTAACCGCACATGTACTAAACAAACAACTGGCCCTCTTGGCCTAATGAAATAAAACACGTCACTACAAAAACTGACTGGCCCTCTTGGCCTAATGAAATAAAACATTTAAAACCTCGCAAAACTGGCCCTCTTGGCCTAACGAGATCAAACAGAATAGCACCTACACATCCCTCCCCGAAATAGTACAGATATACAATAATATGCTCCTTTCCAAGGAGGAAAAATAGGGCTCACAGCCCTAAACTAAATGCATAAGATTATGACCCATCCTTCCTGCATATATAGCAAGAGGCGTACACATAACATGTTGTCTAATCAACCTATGGGTCCAGGATAACAATGGGAGATTGGTCTCGACTACTCTTTGCATCACCCATTTCAACCATCGTCTGCCATATATTGCATGCTCCGATAGTATTCCCCACAAGCGACTGGGTCCTGTCTCATTATTGATAGCAATATCCAAACTATGACCACAATTGAAGAAAAGGTCTTCTTCATAAGCAAGGTTTGCCAGTGAATCCGCAAACTGATTCCAGTAACGTGGAATCAGTTAAAAAGACACTCTCTCAAACTCCTCAAGTAGCGTCATAGCAGTTCGATGATACATACAAAGGATGGGATTCTACACTGTGTATGTCCCATCTAGCTGATTCAGGATCAACTGGGAATCCCCTTTTACTAACAACCGCCGAATCCACCTGTTTGGCAATATGAAGTCCCATAATCAAGGCTTTATACTCCGCCATATTGTTAGTGAATCCTGCCCCGAGATAAGCTGCTAACTTCATCGTAACTCTACGTCGGGGATCTCGGATTACTACTCCAACACTCAGTGGGTTCCACAATCCGACACTAGTTCCTTCGGTGGACCAAAACGGTAGATAATCTGCTCTAAAAGAAAACTTGCGGTCTCTTTTGCATTGTCCTGCCTCATCGCCTGCGCTTCTGACCATGTTGTAAAATAATTAGTTGCTACTATAATGTACCTCTTCTGAGTAGTAGACGACGGGGTGATAGGACCCACAAAATCAATGCCCCACTTCTCAAATGGAAGGATAGACATGATAGGCGTAAGTGGGCGTTTCCTATTCTCTCTGTTGTCATGTCTTTGACAGGTATCACATCTCTTAACATACTCAAAGGAATCTTGGAAGATGGACGGCCACCAATATCCAGCTCTTAAAGCTTTCTGTGCCTTCAACCGTCCAGCGAAGTGCCCTCCACATGCAGAGTCATGGCACTCTTCCAAGATGAAAGGAACCTCGTCAGGCATCACACATCGGCGATAGATATCATCAACACCCTGCCGATATAGTGTTCTTGCGATCAAGGAAAGCTTCAAAGCCTGTTGTCTAATTTTTCTCTTTTCAGATTTTGATAAACCAGCTCCAGTCTCTCCTGTTGATAGATAATGCATGATAGCAACATACCAAGATGGGATAGAAGCTGTATCAACTTTAAACATTTCTTCAATATCACTTTATTCAGCCAAAGTCTCTTTCGGCTCCACAAAATCCACAAGGCATTCCACAATACCCTGCAACCTTGGTGGCTTACTCTTAATCTCATAATCGAACTCCTGCAAAGTGATTAACCACTTTCCCAGACGATCAGGCAGTTGTAGCTTGTTCATAAGCAATCTAAGCCCTTCCGCCTTCATATAGAACACCACCTTCTCATGGAGGATGTAGTGCCTGAATTTTTTAGTCGCAAAGACTATCGCAAGGTAAAACTTCTCCATGTAGGTGTAGTTAATTTTTGATATGCCCAATTTTCAACTAGCAAAAGCTATCGGATGATACCACTTTTCCTCTCAGATTTAGGCTAAACAGCAGAGCTGATACTATGTATGGTGGCTACTGAAAATATGTAAAATACCTCGCCTCTTTTAGGTGCTTTTAAAACTGGTGCTTTTACTAGCTCCTGTTTCACATCCTCGAAAGCTACCTTACAAGGGTTGCTTTAGACAAATAGACAGCTAAAGGATAATAAGTTCATTAATGGCAACGTCCTTTCTGCCAAGGCATTTATAAACCTCTGATAGTACCCTATCGATAACAAAAAGCTATGAACCTCTTTCAGAGTGCATGGGGGACTTATAGTGACTATAACCTTGATCTTTTCGGGGTCAGTTGTTGCTATCCCTACTGAACTGACCACATGGCCTAGCAATAGCCCATAAGACACTCCAAAGACACACTTCCGTGGGTTAAGAGCGATACAAAATTGTCTGCAGTGCTCAAAGCACTTTCTTAAAATAATCAACATCCTTTCCCTTACAGTGGCTACCCCCACATCATTGATAAATACTTTCAACTCATCTGGGGAGATGTCACCAAAGGTCTTGTTTGCTGTTCATTGCCATGATCCAGGTGCATTGCACAAACCAAAGGCCATCACATGGTACGCAAAAGTACCAAAGACAGTAATGAAAGTTGTTTTCAACTTGTCCTCTTCTGCAATTGCCATCTGGTTGTAACCCGCAAAGTAATCCATAAACGAATATATTTCCCTACCCGCTAATTGATCCCAAATCTGGTCAATAAATGGCAATGGGTAGTAATCCTTAACCGTCTGCTTATTTAGCTCTCTAAAATCTACACATAGTTGGATCTGGTTATTTTTCTTCTTCCTGATAACAATTGGTGAACACCACTCTGTGTGCTGTACAGCGAAGATTAAATCAGCTTTCCTTAACTTCTGTAACTCCTCAAACAGCCTGTCCCTCAATTCAAAAGGCATACGCCTTACTTTTTGATGCACAAGACGACTGCCTTCTTTTATAGGAATAGTATGAATAGCCAGGCTGGGAGGAATGCCTCTCAGCTCGCATAACTCCAAGCAAAGATGTCGCGGAATTCTTGAATCAAGGACACATAGTCCTCCCTTTCTGCTGAACTGAGCATGGAACCTAATTTAATTGGCCGCAAATCATTCGGCATGCCAAGGTCCAACTCAATCACATCTGCATCTCTTATCCTATCTTGAGGCTCTATCGGCTCATTTAGAGTTATCTGATAAATATCCTCTGTAGTGGACCCCTCTCTAGATTCATCACTAGATGATGTCTCACTACCATATGGATCATCTGTTGTTTCTAATTCAGTAGAGGATAAAGGAGCTCTCTCACTCTGAGGAGACTCATGGTAAGCATTGACTATTACTCGATTAGCACCTCTACCTAGAACCACTCGATCGGCAGGCATATCGACTTGACAATCTATTCGTAAGATCCAAGGCCTACCTAGCAAGACTCGATAGCTAGGACGTCCTGCAAATCTTATCACCCTAAAGTCCAAGAAGCATTCTACACTTGCAACTGTAACATGGACTTTAGTAACACAACCTTCTAGTTGCCTTAGACTATCATCAGCCATTCTAAGAAGGGTGGAGCTATCTTTTTGGATGCCTAGACCCAGCCTCTCCATCAACTCTGAACTCATGATATTGACGGAGGACCCAGTGTCTACGATAGCATGCTCTACTAATATTCCATCCACGTATGCTGGAACCCTAGGGCAATTCTTTTCAGCATGATCAAAACAATCGTCCCCTACTCATGCTATGCCCAAAGGTTCTACAATATACCCAATACCCAGGATCTTCTTGAATTCCTTGAGTACTCCTGGAGATAATTTAATCAATTGTAAGAGTTTTACATCTGGTTTGACTTCGCAAAGAAAACTTGCTAAATCAAAATCATGATAGGTAGCCAAAGCTCTCTCTTCTTGCCACACCATCCTTTCTTTTGGTCTCGGGACCGGCTTTGGTGCTTCTCTTTTAGCTCTTGCCTTCTTTCTTGGCACTTCCTCATCCTTCTTAGGATCGAATTTTTTGTCAATAGGCCTTAGAGGTCCACCTTCCATGCTAGGATTCAGGACTTGCGTCCCCTTATCCCCTTGCTTAGGGTTTTCCTCAACCGGTTTTGCATTATCTTTATCAACCTCTTTAGCCTTTTGGCCTCTTGTCACGGCTCGTAAGTTAGAGGTTTCAGCGTCATTGACGCGCACAGCCTCAATAAGGCTGACTCCATTGCCTTGTGGCAACTCTTCTATAGTGGTCTTTCCCCTTTACAGTATTTGTCTTGGTCCGTCATTTTGCTGCAAGTTATTACCTTGCACTCTATGATTAACTGGACCTGGCTGTTTACTCCGTTGTTGGAGGGAACTAATCTTACTCCAACAGGTAGCGGCTAAATAGCCCTCGACTTCCTACAAATATCACATTTAACATTTGGACAATTTCTAGGGAAATGTTGTTTGCCACACCACTTATAGCTGAATCTTGAGGGGCCACCCTCTTCAGGGTTTTGACTTCCTATCAGATTCTATTGCTTCTTCAAGAAATTGACGTCAACAACTATTTTTTGATATTGTTCAGAAATCATGTCAGTGTAGTGCTTCATCATATCCTTAACTTCGCCAAGGACATTAGAGGCACTCGACTCATAGCCTTGATCATCTATCCGTCGTTCCATTGGCCTAACAATTTGATTGGGCATTGGTTGTTGACTCACATGAATAACATTAGGGTTCGAAACTTGGCCTCCAACATTTGGTGGAGCCAACTGACTAGCCATAGGCATAGTCACACTGGGAGGAGCTGGCAGCAAATGTACATTTTGAACCATGCTTCCTCTCCCATTAGGGTTATTCATAGGCATCCCTTGACTTCCATTTGTCAATAGTAAATTTCCTCCAGGTACTAAACCCACATTAAGATTTATTCGAGAGGAGTAGGCCGTTTGTAATCGTGACTCTACTCCTTCTGCCCGCGTGATGGCGGTGTCTATATTAGCCAAAGCCACACTACTCAATTGTACCTGAATATTGAAATCCAATCCATGCAAGAAGTATTGCAATTGGGCAGCCGGCGGAATAGGAATGTAAGTTTGTAACTTATGAAACACTTCCTTAAGCTTCTTGGTATAGGCTTTCACATTCTCATGGGGGTCTTGGCGTGTTACATTCAAAATACGCAACCAGTATTGGCCACCTCTTTCATGGGCATATTCTCCTCGGAAAGCTGCATAAAATTGGTTGATTGTGGTTATGGTTCCAGTCTCTATGCTATGATACCATACTGCAGCCTTTCCTTTTAATGTCATGTTAAAGAACATTATAAGATGTCCCTCATCTTGGATGCGATAATTAAACATTAATCTTTGGAATTCACAAATGTGAAACTCTGCATCTTCTTCGGCTAGCCCATTAAAAATGGGCAAAAAAAACTCCTAAAGCTGGCAAATTCGGCGTCCCTGCAGGAATTGCAATAGGTTGTGTCATGACGACAATTAGATTAACAATAGGAGTTTGGACTAATGGAATCACACCCCCACTTGAAGTGGGTTGACTTGGTGGAAGAGAGGAAGAACTTACGCTTCCTTCTGCACCTAAAAAACTATGTGCAGCAGTTGGGCTACTGAGACCACTGCCTCTTATACGTATCGGGCTACTCCTTTAAGGAGAATAGCGACTTATAATCTCCAACCGCCGTCTAGCCCTCTCAGCACGTTCTGCTTTTTGTATTTCGGCTTGACGGTCCTTATCAAAGGGCATAAACCAACTTTTTGGTCCCTAGAAACCCTAGATTCGAGAACCACCACTTGTTGGCAACTCCCAGCAGACGCACCACTGATGGAACCTCAAATGGGCCAGCACTGGCTCTGGCACTAGCCGGACCTCATGCTCATAGCATACAAACACACCCTCATGGCCTCACAGACAAGGAGCGTCTATCCATTGCTAAAGGACAAACTGTCCTAAAGCCTAATCTATGCATTTATAGTTTTATAGTTTTGTAGTCCAACGTTTCCCTTTCTATAGACTCCATAGAGAGAGAACTCATACATATTGGCAATAAATACCACGATAATCACATACATGGAGGCAACCTCTCGGTAGAAACACCGCGGCCCCACTGCAGCTCTCCTACATCGCAGGGATTAGCCCCTTGATGCATTGCTCAACATATAGAACAAGCGAACAAACTCCACTCTTCATTTCAAACATCTCCAGGAGATATACCATGCTTCCTCACCAAATAATCCCCCAATAAATGAACGTCTATCCTACGTGGCTAAGGATGCCTTTCCACACTCAACGTAGTCATTGTCATTGAAAATAGGTGCTATGCATCCAGGATTTTTATTCCGATACCATGATCATCATGTACATGCAAAGTGAATGATCCTAAGGTCCTCAAACATCATTTTAAAAATCAGCAACACGTGCTTGGTGCACAATCAGCCTTTCCATGCATCTACTAACCCGTTGCGGCGATGAAAGGATAGCACCGAGATCGCACTCCTGCTACTGTCCTCTTAATTAACATACCATGAAACTCTATGACATGATGTGCATAAAAAAATCAGCAACAATCAACATGCAAATCACACCATTCAAACCTCCCAACCCCCTACGTTTAGTTATTGCTTTCGTTGCATAGGTGTAGAGGTTCATTTTGTCATGTTTTGATGTATAAAAATCAATGAATCACAAACTTTGACAAGGAGATAGGGAAAACTGAGGCTAAACCTCATGCTTTGCCACTACCATACATCCACATCAATTATTATATTTTTCCTTATTTTTCCAAGACGCATTTCTACTTTTTCTCTTATTTTTCTCCATTTTCTTGATTTATTTGGTAATAAAATATGCTATTTTCTGGTTTTTCTTGTTCCAATCACTTCAGAATACTAACATTCAATTTATCTTCCATATTCCCCCCATGGAAACATCTTTTGCCCACCCGAAACAGAAAAACTACCATTTTGCCACTTAAAAACTGCATTTCGGGTTTACCGGAATTAAATAAAGCATGTAAATCATTGCAAAACCAAGATTTTCTGATAAACAACAATTACTAATGATGCAATCAACCCACAAATTTTTTTTAATCCAATAAGAACATAATTATCATCATAAACTATAAAAAATCCTTCATTTTCTTCATAAAAATGGTCATACCGTGTTTTTACGTAACCCGAGACGCCTTGAATGCATGCATAACTAGTAGACAGAGCCTCCATTGCTCTCTTACCAAACCGGCCCATTTTATTCCAACCAAGATAGAATTTTCAGCAAAGCAAGTAGCAATACAATTCATGGAAGGAGTATTCAAGCTACATGGTATGCCCTTGAGGATAGTGTCAGATAGAGACACTAGATTCATGGGAAATTTTTGGAAGGGTTTGTTTACTTCCGTGGGCACTACTCTTGCCCCAAGTACCACTTACCACCCTCAAATCAATGGTTTAAAAAAAAGGGTTTTTACCGATGGGTGGAAGTATATTTAAGACATTATTGTCATGACACACAATCATCTTGGGATAATTGGCTGAACTTTGTTGAATTTTCGTACAACAACACATATCATATGAGCATTGGGATGTCTCCTTTTGAAGCACTTTATAGATACAAGGTTCAAATTCTTTCAGCCATATTCATGAAGACGTGAATCCACAAGCGAAGGATGAGTTAGAAATAATGGAGATGCTTATGAAGCAATGTAAAGAAAACATACGAAAGGCACAATATGTCATGAAGTGCTATGCTGATGATAGAAGGAGCCACATGGAGTTTGATATTGGAGATTGGGTCTTCTTGAAGGTGCCCAGGACTCATTATGCATCCCTTAAGAGTGAAAATAACAAGTTGGCTCACATATTTTATGGTCCATATTTGGTGTTGGAAAAGATTGGAGAGCCTGTATATAAGCTCCAATTGCCTTCAACTACTTGCATACATGACACTTTTTCATGTATCACAATTGAAGAAGTATATTGGGCAGGTTATACAAGTTATTGAAGAGCTTCCACTACTTGATGAAGATGTGTTGATTGTCTATGAACCTGAGAAGATTATTGGGAAGCATGAAAAGGCTATTAGGAACCAAACTCTCATTGAATTTTTTATCAATGGAAGGGGATACCTATGGAAGAATCCACTTGGCAAGCCTCTTCTTATTTGGACACTATTCCATGGCTTTTGCAAGATGAATGATGATAGTATGTGCAAGGATAGCTTGCTGTTTTAAAATATTGTTATTAATTAAATTACCTTAATGACATCAAAAAGTGGTCTTGATAGTATGGGATGATGCCTCAGATTGCGTATTTTATCTCTACTCCTCAAACACTGAATTTGGACACTCCACTCAAAAGTTATGGTAATTCTACTGATGGAGCCCTATTTGGATAGCAATCAATTCACTATTTTAGGTTCATTGTAATGTTTCTTCATAGAAAGTGCTTCCACATGCTTATGGATCTTCATCGACATAATTTGCTTCATTAACAACTTTCCTATTACCTCATTATGTTTAGTTTTGAGGACAAGACATCTCTAGGAGGGGATGATTTGTAATGAAACAAATTATCAACATGAGAGTTGAAGCCTATTCCAAGTATAAACCTTGTAAATACTTGAGCCAAGAGAAAAGAGGGATTTAGGAATTAGTATAAAAAGGCAAGAAGTGCTAATGTAGCATCATTCTTTAGCACTATCACAAAATTTTCCTTCTTGTATTTCATCTTCTTGTACTTGGTTTGCAACTCATGGCTATGTTGTGCTATGGTAATAGAAGATGTTCCATGGCATGGCCATGCTTGTATCTCAGTTTGGTATATTTCTTGTTATGTGTAGCTTAGAATATTTTGATTTCCTATTCATTTCCATTATTAGATTAGTCTTTCTTTACAATGAATGGCCAAGGATTGAAGCTCAAGAGCTTCCATGGAGCCAAAATTTGGGGGAAACATATTTAAAGCTTCAATCTTAAGCACTTGAAGCTTTAAGATTGCTTCAAAGCATTAAATGCACAAGGATTGAAGATTATTTTAGCAACATTGGGCACAACTGGACGCTTCATCAATCAATCAAGCCTTCATCAAGCATATAAAAGGTATTTCTCTTCAATTCTTAATCTCTCTCTTTCATCCAATTGGTGAGCTTCATCCAATTGATTGAGAGATTAGAGAATTGTAAATTTCTATCAAATTTCAGCCAATCATTACTTAAATCAGCCCATTCGTGGAATGCAATGTTTACTTGATGCATATTGGATCCAATCTCGGTGAATTAAAAGCTCCTAATTGAAATTCCAACATTGCATTCATCCAGTTGATTAAGCCCATTGATTGATAAGATTGCCTACTCTAATCCATTGATTTTCTTATGATTGTTCATTCATGGCAAAATATATCATAATTCATTGTAAAAGGGTAGGTTAGCAGTGAGTCACTACTTGGTAAGACCCTCTTCCCATTCATTTTGTCAAATTTCAATTCTCTTGCATTTCATGAAAAAGAGCTAAATGGAAATTTTAGTAATGCATATCATGTTGCTTGATTAGAGTAGTGTGCCACTGCCATGTTGATATTGCCATTACCGAGGAAAAAGTTGGATGTTGAGGGACATAGTGAGACAAAAGAGGTGACCCTACCTCACTATTAAAGATCTTGAAGAGGTGCAAGCCAACTAATCCGGGGGAAACTTTGCCCACCTCCGAGTGATTTCAGAGCCCTTGTAGGGAGCTTGTCCTGCTTTTTTATCCCTCACACAAGTACAACAAGTGGAGAACTGAATATTGAAGCACTTTCAATGACTTAAGTACCTTCAAGATCAAAACAGGGTAAAACAGGGGATTTACAAGACACTGTAGGGTATATACAATTCATTAGAGGTACCACCTTCATTATTGAAGTACAAGTGCAGAAACTATGGGTTTCCCACGTGCTATTTATCTTCCTATAGGATTTGATAGCCATTACACACTACTTTTTTGCTCTTATAGGTGGAAGCAAGGTACTTACACGTTAAAATAGGGTACTTACAGGTTAAATCATGGTACAGACCTAAACAATTCAGCCTTGGAGATTGAATTACAGAATTTTTTGTCCTAAACATGTTACGAATTTCTATAGATCATCTTGAAGAGGGCCTTGTTGGTTTCGATTGGAATAAATTTTTATGGAAATTATAGTTTCCTAGCTCAAGTTATAGCTAATTTTTTGATAGGGGGTATTGTAGGACTGCACTACTATGACACGTCAAAAGGGAAAGAGTAAGGTCAAGGATAAGTATACATAGAAAATCAGAGATTCCATGCTAGATAATATACCTCAAGAGGGCCTTGAAAAGAATCAAATGTAAGGTAAAATTAGTGCACTCAATAATACCATGTGTGAACATGAGGATAGACATGCTCAAAGGCATATTGAGTTGTTATCTAGAGTGGAGTAGATAGTATTGTCTACAAATCAAACAAAGTCTTTCATTGATAAGTTGGTGGATTCCACTATCCAAACAAAGGCTTCAATTGACAAATTAGTAGACTATAATGTTGAAATAATGGCTCAATTCTCCCAATGGATGCAAATGCAAATGGGAACCAAGGAAGCTAAAGAGAATGCTCATTCAAACAATGAACCTTCAGTTCCACTTCAGCCATCTAATTCAAAACCTTCTTTACAGCTGATGTTATGGCACAAAATGTCAAGATTGTGGGAGAGAAGGAAGGAGTCTCACTTGTAGCTTTCTTGCTTGCACAATGGGGGAATACACACAGAGGTGGAGGCTGAAAACAGCTTTCCTCTTCTTAGTTGTGTAAGCCAAAAGAACTCACTTACAAAGAAATAGAAGAACCCTATATATGGGTCTCAAAACCAAACTCAACTAACTAAGGTGGCATAGTAACTGAGCCACGAACTAGAGTAGATAAGGATAGCTATCATGTAGCTATTATTCATGGGCGGTGTACCAACCGCGTCTGCAACAACTGACAAGTCGGTGACATAAATACACAACGGTCACCCTGGCGTATCACGAGTGGAGCTCGATATCTCAACACTCCCCCTCGATCTCAATCCCAATTCCTGCACACCAAGCAGGTCTCTGAACTTGCGCAGCTTCTCTGTGCCCAATGCCTTCGTGAATATGTCAGCTACCTGATCCTCTGTGTTGACATAAACTAGATCAATAAGACCTAGTAAAACCCTCTCCCGCACATAGTGATAATGCACCTCAATATGCTTTGTTCTAGCATGATAGACTGGGTTATTTGCCAAGTGTATACTACTCATGTTGTCACAATAAATGACAACTGGCCCATCTGTAGGCTGATGCATATCATAAAGTAGCTTATGCAACCAAGCTACCTCACATGCAGCCATTGTTGCACCCCTATACTCAGCCTCTGTGCTGGACAAGGCAACTGTAGGTTGTTTCTTGCTGCTCCAAGTGACTGCAGCACTCCCAAAAGAGAACACATATCCACTGATAGATCATCTATCAGAAATGCTACCAGCCCAATCAGCATCAGTATATCCATGCAAGTGTATCTGAATCCCAGTCTCATAAAATAGTCCATATTGCAATGTGCACTTCACATACTTGAGTATGCGTCTAGCCGCATCCAAATGCGGTTTCCTTGGAGTCTGCATAAACTGACTTACCAATCCAACAACATAGCTCAAATCTAGCCTGGTAATAGTCATATAAATCAAGCTTCCTACTATGCGTCTGTACATAGTAGGGTCTTCTAGAAGCTCACCTGCATCTGTGCTCAGCTTCACATTCTGCTCCAAAGAAACTGAAATAGGCTTACAGCCTGTCATCCCATATTTGGATAGCATGTCCAATCCATACTGCCTCTGCAAGAGCTGTATCCCACTTGGTGATCTAATCACCTCAATGCCCAAGAAATAATGCAGCTCTCCCAAATCCTTCATCTCAAACTTCTGCTTCAATAGCATTTTCACATGAAGGATATCTTCATCACTGTCACGTGTCATAATCAAATCATCAACATAAATGACAAGTAGCATAATACATTTCTCTGTTTTTCTCACATAGAGTGAGAAATCTGCCTTGGAAATCTGAAAGCTAATAGTGACAAGATATTGTCCTATCTTGTCAGACCATGCTCTAGGTGCTTGCTTCAAGCCATACAAGGCTTTCTTCAACCTGCAAACAAACTCAGGATGAACAGCATGCACATAACCTGGTGGCTGCTCCATATAGACCTCTTCTTGCAAATCACCATGCAAGAAGGTATTCTTTACATCCATCTGATGTAAAGACCATCCCTTTGATGTAGCCATAGCAATGACTGCTCTTACAGTTGCCATCCTTGCAACCGGACTGAATGTTTCTTCATAGTCAATGCCATATGTTTGTGCATACCCCTTGACTACTAATCTTGCCTTGTATCTGTTCACAGAACCATCTGCATTGTGCTTCACCTTATAAACCCACTTACAGCCAATTGCATTTTTACCTTTAGGCAAAGGTACCAATTCCCATGTAGCATTTGCTTCCAAGGCATCCATTTCTTCATCCATGGCTTTCTCCCATTTTTCTTTTCCCATGGCTTGCTCAAAACAAGTGGGTTCTGGTTCCTGTATCACTTTGACCATATATGCATAGTGAATGGTTGTAAATCCATCATATTTCAGCCTATCCACAGGATACCTAGCTCTCGTAGACCTGTGCAAAGTAGGTTCACTCCCAGGTGCTCTCAAAACATCCCTGGTCTTCCTTACTCCAGGTGTAACAATAGAAGGAATACCCAACTCATCATCAATGCTCTGTTTTGAGCCACTGGATTCACCATCCACATAAGAGTGACCTGCATTCACATCAAACATGGGATGATCAACCTTCTCTTTTCCTTTTCGTGATACCTGCATACCACTATCTGCATTGCTTTGAGAAGATTCTCCTGATCTCAATCTGCCTGTCCATGGCAAAGAATGTGAACCACTGCTAGAGGACGCTCCAGGTCCACTAATATTTTGTGACTGCTGCTGTGAATTGTGTGCAGCATTACCATTTTGTGCATCTACATCATCAATCACATTTACTGGTTTATACCAGCTGCTCATCTCATCAAAGACAACATCTCTGCTCACCGTAAACTTACGAGTAGAAGGGTTATAGCATCTATACTCTTTTTGCTACAGAGAGTAACCAATAAAGATGCACTTCTCAGCTTTTGGATCCAACTTGGATCTCAGCTCATCTGGCACATGTACATAGGCAATGCAACCAAAAGTTTTCAAATGAGAAATATTTGGTTTCCTACCAGTATACCTCTCCTCTGGAGTCATCCCATGTATTGTTGCAGTGGGAGTCCTGTTCATTATGTAGACTGCTGTAGCAACTGCTTCAGCCCAATAAAAATATGGCAAGTCTTTTTCATTGAGCATGGCACAAGATACCTCTCCAATATGCCTGTTTTTCCTTTCTGCAATTCCATTTTGTTGTGGGGTATGACTGCATGAATATTGCTGCTTTATGCCATGCTCCTGCAGGAACCTTGCAAACTCATTTGAGAGGTACTCTCCCCCTCCATCTGACCATAGGCATTTTATTTGCAGACCTGTTTCTTTTTCAACCATAGCTTTAAGAGTTTTGAAATGCTCAAAAACTTCACTTTTCTTTTTCATAAAATACACCCAAACTTTTCTGCTATAGTCATCAATAAAAGTGACAAAATAATGATAGCCTCCAAGAGATGCAGCTTTAGTAGTCCACACATCAGAGTGGATTAATTCCAATGGCTTCTTACTCTCTTGAACATGTCTAGGAAATGGTTTCCTTGCCTGTTTTCCAAATTGACAGGCTTCACATACCTTGTGCATTTCTGCAACCTTGAATTTAGGCAATCCTGCAACAATATTTTGGGCGTGCATTGATTTAAGTCGTTGTACATTAACATGACCAATGCGTTTATGCCAGATATCAATATCTGCAACTACACCGGTCCCATGTGCAAACATTGCTGCACTCAATTCAGGCATGTCTGCATCCAATGTAAACATTATGCCCTTCTTCTTTCCTTTCACTATCAAGCGACCTTTATTTTTCATATCCTCAACAAAGCATCCATGAGGATTAAATCTGACCTGCAAACCCTGCTCAATCATTTGACCAACAGAAACCAGATTCTTGGTGATATTCGAGACATGGAATACATCGGACAGGTATTTCGTTTTCCCATCCTGCATAGACAAAGGAAATTTTCCAATCTGCACAATAGGATGTGCAGTATCATCACCTGTCTCCACAAATCCTGGTTTTTCCATTTTCCTTGTATCCTCCATCCATTCTGCATGACCTGTCATGTGGTTTGATGCACCTGAGTCAACATACCATACATCATTGCTTTCTTCTACACTTGTCACAGAATTGTTCATGTGCTGCAACATAAACAAGTGCTCATTTCTGTCATCACCCTGTCTACTAGAAGATGCATAATTCCCTTGTTGCAATTTTCCATTCATGATGTCATTCTACTTTTTATAGCAGTCTTTAGCCATATGACCCATTTTACCACAGTAGTAGCATTCAACATTGCTGTGCATTTTGGCCTCTTTGCCATCCACCACGACCTCTTTGGCTCCCCCTGCCTCTAGAGTTACCACGTCCTCCTCCATAGGACTGGTTTTCTTGAGTTTGCTGCATATTCTGATTTCTACCACGGCCTCCAAATCGGCCTCCTCTACCTCTGCCTCTACCTCTTCCAGCATTTGAGTAGAAGACAGCTTCTTTTGAAGTTCCTCCTGAAGAAGATGCACCACCATTTCTTTGCTCCTCAGAAATTAGAAGAGCAATCAGCTCCTCAAAATCAGGAAATCTTTCACGAACTGAAATGGATGTTCGAAACTGTGTATAATCCTTTCCTAGACTATTCAAGGTCACAGAAACTAAATCATCATCTTCCACTGGCGACCCGATGGAAGCAAGTGCATCTGCAATCTTCTTCACCTTCATGTGGTAGTCATTGATGCTCATATTTTCTCTTTGCACATTATGCAACTCTTGCTTGAGCTGCATTTTCCCGGCTTGCATATTTGTGCTATACATTTTTGACAATGTATCCCATGCCTCCTTTGGCGTACTTACATCCTGAATATGCACAATCATAGAGTCTGAAATGCTGATAGACAGCCAATACATAACTTTCATGGCTCTCTCGTGCCATGCTTTAAATGCCTGCATTTGCTGTTGATTGGGAACATCAGGAAGAACTGTTTCTTCTTCATTTTCTGCAACAAATTCCCAATATCCTTTTCCCATAAGGAAATTCATCATTTTAAACTTCCATGCTTGGAATGCAAAAAACACAGCTTCACCCTCACAAGGGAAAATCTGCAAAACTGGCGAAAGTGGTATTTGACCACACAGTCACTTCCTAGTGACGATTTTGCATAACCAGGAACCAAGGATGATTCTGTAACTCCCAATGTCTCTGCACACAAGCATACGATGCAATTTCTATGGTAACTGTTCACCGACCTGTAGAACAGTGGTCGCACAGCATAAAACATGGCTTTTTCCTGAGTGCGTGCAGAAAACTTCCGTCTCCAAAACAGGCCCCGAAATGGCCTCAAATCAAAAAAACAAGGTCGCCCTCTTGCTTCACCGCGAAGGGCGTCTCAACCTGAGACAATGCACTCCTGCACTTTTCGGCTGTGCTGCCTGTAGAGACTTGCTCCCAAAACAGAAAATGAAAGCAACACTGCTCCTCTTACCAGAACACCGCGAGCTTGGCTTGCTTCCTTGAGCTCCTTACCACGAACAAGGCTCTGACACCATGTCAAGATTGTGGGAGAGAAGGAAGGAGTCTCACTTGTAGCTTTCTTGCTTGCACAATGGGGGAATACACACAGAGGTGGAGGCTGAAAACAGTTTTCCTCTTCTTAGTTGTGTAAGCCAAAAGAACTCACTTACAAAGAAATAGAAGAACCCTATATATGGGTCTCAAAACCAAACTCAACTAACTAAGGTGGCATACTAACTGAGCCATGAACTAGAGTAGATAAGGATAGCTATCATGTAGCTATTATTCATGGGTGGTGTACCAACCGCATCTGCAACTGACAAGTCGGTGACATAAATACACAACGGTCACCCTGGCGTATCACGAGTGGAGCTCGATATCTCAACACAAAACCCTACCAATCTTTTCAAATCTATTGAGCTTATGGAGCATTATGTAAGGAAGTATAGAAGGAAATCTTCATTTCAGCCTAGTTATGGACATCCAAGGATTGTTTTAAAATAGGGACAAGTTGGCAATGTTTATAGCACCAATCATGCACCAAGTGGGAGTTTAAGAGTGCCAACTTATCCATCATTCAATGCTTCAAGACCTCAACAAAATTCCAGGATAGCAAATAGTCTAAGAGTGGATTTTAACAAGAGGACATCAACCCTAATTCCATTTCAGCCAATAAGAATCCAAAGTCTATTCATATGGGACTTTACAAAAAGAAAGGAAGGAAAAATGCTTATGCTTCAAATATGGGGAAAAGTATACAGTTAATCATGCTACAAAGTGTGTATATCAAAATGCAAAATCCAAGGTTCATAGTATGTTAGTCTTTGAGGATTCTAAAGATGACATTGATGACATCAATGCATTTGTACCTATTGCTAAAAATGAGGGTGTTGAGGAAGAAGTTGGGCAATAAAAATTTTATGACCCTTTCGACACTTTTTCTTTTGATCCAGGTGGTAGTGTTACTTTTGATCCGGGAGGACTCATGATGAGCCACTTGCTGCCACTAATTGTTTCATTTCCATGGATTCTTGGACAGGTTCTAAGAGCCCTAACACACTTTGTATGAAGGGTAATATTCATGGAAAGGATGTGTTTATCCTAATAGATAGTGGTAGTACACACAGTTTTGTGAATAAGTCAATTATATATAAGTTGAATTGTCTTCCCACTAACTTACAGTAGCCCATAAGAGTTCAGGTAGCCAATGGTGAAGAAGAAATCAGTACTCAAATATACCCACATGTTTCTTTACAACTGGCTGAAAATTGTGAAGCAAAAGTAAACCTGATAACCTTGGAAATGGGGCCAATAGATATTGTACTTGGGCATGACTGGCTAATGACATTAAGCAAAATTACTATGGATTTCTCACATCTGTATATGGAGTTTACCTTTGATGGACAACTCATCCATTTATAGGGAATTACTGGTAAATTAGATTTTCAGCTTATCACCATTTAACAACTCAAAAAGGAGTACAAGAGGGAGATGCTCACAGATCTTTGGTTTGTACCTGAATAAAGAGGTTAAAGACCAGTCCACAAATCCAACAAATCATCTAGCTTTGAAAGCTCTTCTTGATTTTTTGAAGTACCTACTTTATTGCCTCCCAAGAGAGCAATAGATCACCTAATTGATTTGGAGCCCAACTCAAATCCAATTAATAAGGCACCTTACAGATTGTCCAAGTGTGAGCATGAAGAAATAGCCAAGAAAATCAAGAAGCTTCTTGAAATGGGATTCATTGAACCCATTTCTTCACCTTATGTATCTATGATCTTGTTATTAAAAAGAAAGATGGATCTTTCAGGATGTGTATTGATTACAGGGATCTAAACAAGATCACAATAAAGATACCTAGAATTGATTATTTTCTTGATGAGCTCAAGGGGGCTAGATTCTTTACGAAGATTGACTTGAGGTCAGGATATCATCACATTCATATGTGAGAGGTGATGAAATCAAGATTTCTTTTAGGATTGATCGAAGGCTCTAGTTTACATGTGATAAAGAAATGGCACAATTATTTATATGGCAGCTGATTTAAAGTTCAAAGTGATCATAGGGTCCTAAAGTATTTCCTCACTCAGTCCAATCTTACTCCTAAGCAGTTAGGTAGGTAGCTACACTGCAAAATTATGATTTTGACATCACTCATACGAGGGGCAAAGACAATGTAGTAGTGGCTAATTCTCTTTCTTATATGTGGGCATGTAAAGTTTCAACTATGACTGAGCTACATGGTGACTAGATTGAAAAATTATAGGAAGCCTATCTTTTGGATGAAGGGCTCAGCCATGTTTTTTTGAAATTACAGCAAGGTGTCATCAAAGATAGCTCACATTATCAGCTTAAAAATGATCTAATCCGGTTAAATGGAAAGATTGTTATTCTCTCTAATTTTTTTTACATGGAAAATTATGGAGGAATTGCATTCTTCACCTTTAGATGAATGCCTTGGAGTTTTTAAAACCTATGATAAGATCAGTAAAAGCTTTTATTGGAAAGGATTGTGGAAAGATGTCAAATATTTTGTCATGAAGTTGTCAACAAAATAAGGAAAACACCCATAAGCTAGGTGGTTTGTTGCAGCCATTACCTATTCCTATGGGAAAATGGATGCACATTACCATGGACTTCATTACTGGCTTACCTTCTACCAAAAAGGGATTGAATATTATATATATGGTAGTGGATAGACTCACCAAGGCATCCCATTTCATTCCAACCAAGACCTAGTTTACTACTTCTCAAGTGGCCAATTAGTTTATGGAGCAGATTTTTAGATTACATGTATTACCACAGGTGATTGTTCATGACAGAGATTCAAAGTTCATGCGTAACTTTTAGCAAGCGGTATTCACATCCATGGGCACTAAGTTGGCTCTCTCTACAACCTACCATCCATAAACTGATGGACAGACAGAAAGGGTAAATAAGTGGCTAGAGACTTATCTTTGCCATTTCTATTATGATGTCTGAAATTCATGGGATTATTGGTTATACATGGCTAAGTTTGCCTACAATAACTCCACTCATGCTAGCATTGGAATTTCATCCTTTGAGGCAATGTATGGTTGTAAGGTGCCGTTACCAACAGTCATTTTCAATGAAAGAATCAATCCTCATGGGAAATAAGAATTGGAAAGAATGTAAACCCTTCTTCAGTAGTGTAAGATGAATCTTAGGAAATCCCAAGACCTGATGAAGATGTATGCAGATGAGAAGATATGACCCTTAGAGTTCCAAGAAGAAGAATCAGTTTTGTTGAAAGTTCTCAAGTCTCGGTATTCTACCTTGAAGGATGGATCCAATAATAAGCTTGCTCACAGATTTTATGGACCCTATAGGATCTTGAAGCACATTGGAGACTTGGCATATAGATTGGAGCTACCCTCTTCCAATAAGATTCATAATGTATTCCATGTAGTCAGTTCAAGCCTTTCTATGGTGATCATGTCAATAGCGTTGATGAGTTGCCACCTATTGATCAAGAAGGTCTTATTCAGTACATCCCTGAGGCTATCATAGGTCAGCATGAGAAGAAGCTTTGCTCTCACTCTATCATTGAATATTTCATTAAATAGAGAGGTTTACCACCTAAGGAAACTTCTTGGAGGCCTGATTCTATACTAGATGAGTTTACTTACCTACGGGACACATTGGTGTTGAAGCATACTGAGTGTGGAGCTAGCTAAAATGCAGATAGGGTCCTAGAAAACATACTATTTTTATTTTGCCCAATGATCATGATTATGCCACCTACATATTCTCAAAGTACTCTTCTCAAGAGCTACATTTTGACATGTGACACACTTTGTTTGGATACTTCTGTTAGAAGTTATGGTAGATTTGGTTTAGTAGGGTCCATTCTTTTTATAGCAAGTTGTCTACATCATTTTGAGTCCATCATTTGAAGAATTTAAGACTCCAAATACTTATGAAGCATTTCTAATCATGTATATAGCTGAGGCTTACTCTCATTCCTTTGTTTTAGTCTGCATGTCGTAATATTTCATTCATTTCTCTACTTGTATACTCTGTTCCATCCATCCTTTTTCAACTTTTGTAAGTTTTTCTTTTTGGGGCAAAAACCTTTGGGATAGATGGATTGTAAGAAGCTGGGAAGAATAGTGGTTTAAGCATGAAAATAGTAGTAATACCATGTCACACTGACATAGGTATGAAAGGGAGAGACATGTAATTTTTCACATCTTTGGAAGCATTAATACATTACAGTCTCTTACCTCATTACCTTGCTCACAGCTTCTATGGCTTCTCACCTCTTCTTGTCTTTCTCTCTCCATTTTTAGTCTTTCTCTCTCCTTTAATTACTCTCTTTTGCACTCTTTCTTCTTTGTGTAGTACTGCAAACTTCTCTCTCCTCTTTCTGTCTCTCCAGTCCACTTCTTAATAGATTCATGAGAAGTATATTCTCAAGGAGAAGTTTGATGGATTGCAGGTTAAGTATAACAGACTTTTGGGTATGATTACTATGTTGCAAAGTGTCAAGCAACATGACGATGCTGAAATTTAGTCCTCACATTATGATTTTGTGAAGGCTGATATCACTAAAGTCTTGCATGACATTAGTAAATATGTTAAGATAAGGAAGCTTACATCTAATAGACTTCATGAATTTGATGCTATACCTTTTGTATCATATAAGAAACATGCACAAGAGCAGTCTATCACTTATTCTCATAATGCTTATGAGCCTCATACCCCATGAGGTTCTTTTCCTATCACTATCATACTTTCTTTTTTTCTATAATAATTATGATATGCATGCCTCTATTTTGTGGGTGTCTTTCGAGGGTATTATGCAAGTGCAGTAGAGGGCTATAAGTATCATACTAGAGAGGCTCTACTTATTATTACTCTTTGTGGCTTAATGGTGCAAGGCTGTGAGTAAGGCATAATTTTTCCCATTAGGTATGTTCGTTCTAGATAATGCATTTTACACTATGACATGACATGAAAGGGTTAGGGTCATAGCTAGGCTAGCCATCCACTAGGCTATGCCATGTGTTAGCTATCAGCTTGACACATTATCTTTGCCCTTAGCATCATTTAGAACCTTAGTCTTTCCTATTTCTTATATAGAGTAGACTTAAAATGCCTCATAAAGTTGTATGCCTCATCAAGTTAGTTATGCAAGAAGTTTTCCAGCGTGATGTGAAGAGATATTGTGTTTCTTTCTCACATTTTAAATCATCTTTCTAGATCACGATTGACTGTACGATGGATTTTCTTTATTATCAATGCAATATGATAGTGTGGGTGTGCCATGATTCATGTATCTATTTCTATCTTATTTCCAACATACACTTTGATTTCTATCTCTGATCTGTCATTATGACTGTTGTAGAGTGTAGTTCTATGTCTCAACGTCATTATTTTTTATTTTTCTATGAGTTGCATGATATGGAATTAAGTATTCTTTGCACTTCTTAATGCAGTTTACTCTATTCCTATATGAGGTAGTTCAGACCTATTATGCACTTTGCATAGATTTCAGGCTGAAATAGGTATCATGGTTTGTCAAGGGCTTATTGTAGGTGATTAAATGATGAAACACCTATGCAGTGACATGTAGCTCCGCATCCTATACATTAGGTAGTAACACTCCCTTCTAGCCAAGACTGTGATATTTCCATTGTTGAGACACTTCTCCTAGTTTTTGAGCTTTCACATGCCTTCTTGACTTCACTTTTATCCCCAATGTTTTCTCTACTACCTTTGGAGTGAGCTGAATTATGGATTCCTCAATCAACCATTGTTCCCTGCTTTAGATATTGAGCCTACATTTAAAGGCCATTCTTTTTGGATAGTAATAGAAGATGGTAGCTTCACAAGAGGCCAGGGAGTGATGGGCCTAGCCGTCTCTTAAGAGATAAGTTCCTAATTGACATTTTGATATCGGTTCTTTGAGTGAGTGGTAATGATTCACCAATTTTTCAATTTCTCTCATGGTTCAAAATCAGACATAGCCTATTTCATACATGTTTATAACTATTCTAAAATCGGTGCACTACTACTTAGCAATGAAGATGGTTTAACTCTTGTTCAAGGTACCTTTGACAAAGACGGTCATGTTCCCTATTTGTGGTCATTCCACATCTTGCATGGTCAAAGAAGTTCTTGTAAGTTCTTAAAAAATGCTTGAAATATCAATTTCTACCCAAATTTCTTTAGAAATTCAACTTCCCAATTATATTAATACTTAGATACCATTGTTGACCAATTTCATAATTCTTATCCATCAATTTAGCATCATTATAATAAATTGTTATTTGGTTGGGAGTCGTGTTGGTTGGCCTTGGCAAGTTTCTTTGTTTGGTCGAGAACTTGATCTATGGAGGTTGCAAAGATTTTGAGATCTTAGTATCTTTGGTCTCCCTACCCCTCCTACAAAATAGAAGCAAGCTTCTTAGCTTAAAAGAGGATGTCACAACATGTGTGAAATATTTTTTTCTTTATAAAGTAATTTTATTCTTATGTATAATTGAAGAAGTGGTTTATTTATGTAGAATGGGAGAAGGGTCTAGAATCCACTATATAAAATTCAAGGTTGTGCTCCAAGTTAGTGAAAGCATCTAGGTCAAGTCATTGGACAAGTAACTTGCAAAGATATGATGTGAAGTCATCTGGGAGTGTAACTCTATTGAATTTACTAGTGATGTGGATTTCTTTCTCGATTAGCAGCTTGCCAAAGAGTGGATGATGGAGTAGCTCCCTTGGAGATATTAGTACACAAGATTTGATGATTACTCATAGTGAAGAGGTCTCATAGTATGTCTAGTCATATTTTAGGAGGCTAATAATATTTTTGTGTTAACTTTGGTGGTGGTGACCACTTTGCTTCTTAATGTGGCAACCTCATGGCAAAGGATGTGCCATTTGTTTAGGAAGTGAGTGGTTGAGTTGCAAAGTTCTTGTAAGCTATCAACAATGAATGAGTCTTTGAGAATCATAGTTGCTAGATAAGAAGGAAATATTCAGTACGCTTTTAATTGAATTTGAAGTATTTTTCAAGCTAGTTTGTCTAGGATTGTGAGACTTTTGCAAAAGATATGCTCGCATTTCTCCCATGTAGGATGCCATTGAAAAGTGAGCATCAGTATATTGGTGTCAGCCAACCCTAAATCTATCATTGTAAATAGTTTGGAAAATGTGCCATGTGGAGCCTAATTTTAGAAAGCAATCAATGGTGGGCTTGTTAAATAGTTTCATAGTTAAGCACAAAAGTGAGGATAGTACCTAGTATGGCCAATGAAGCACTACATCCCCTTTGGATTTGTGGGTGGAGAGAGATTGATTATAACCTTGATCTTAGCCATGTCAATCATCACAATTCCATTTTTGGATATAATGTGACCTAAGATGATTCTATGATTTTTAGCCAAAATTGGAAATTTGAACGATCTAGGGACAAGTTGTACGACTGATATCTCTCAAATACAAGTCACAATTTCTCAAGGTGCTCTTCTTAACTTGAATGGACACAAAGGTCTTCAATGGCGGACACCTTGAGCCACTTCCATAGCATGTCCTTAAAGATAGTGTGCACATGAGTCCTTGAAAGGTTGCGAGAGCATTAGTCATTCCAAATGGCATGATAATGTACATGAAGACTCCCCATTTGATAGTAAAGGTAGTTTTTGGCCTATCTTCTGGATGGACTTGTACTTGATTGTACCTTGAAAATCCATCCAGGAAGCTATAAGGTTTCTTTCCTCCTACTCATTCAATCATATGCTTAGTGTAAGGTAGAGGATAATGATCTCTCTTAGTAGTAGCATCCAATTTCTTATAGTTGATATAAACTTAGGTTTTTCCATTCTTCTCGAGCACCAAAATAATAGGTAATACCCAATCAATATGCTCAATGTCATAGATGAATCGTGCTTTTTGTAACTTTTCAATATCGTTCTTGACATGTGAGCATAGCATAGATTCATGGGATAGGGTCTCCTTCATGTGTGTAAGGACTTTGGGGTACCCCCTTAAATTTTGAGTAGTTCCAAGAAAAGACCTCTTGTTACTTCTTTAGCAAGTCTATAAGTTGTGCTTCATCCTCTTTACTAAGTTCTTTGGAAATGAATATATGCTTAGGGGATTCCCCATGCTCTGCAATATTTGTTGAGAGTATAGGCATATGAACCCTCCTTATGCAGGAGTGGATAAGGGCAAGCAAGTGTGAATGGTCCTAAGGGAAGAGGAAACCCTAACCCTAGCTAGTTGGGGCTATGTAAACTACCCATGGGGTCTACATCAACTTTTGAGTGAGAGTGACCCAAGTTGTACTTTCATAAGCAACTAAATAAACAAGACTTGTTCTTCTACTTGTGTGCTCTTCTCTCTATCTTGTGTACACTCTCTAGCTTCCACTTTGATTTTGCACATGGTATCAAAGCCATCTCTGATCCTTTAGCTTCCCTTAGCCTATCTACTCACCTAAGTGCACAAGAAGGGATCTTGTCCTCTCATTTACCCTTATTTCCACCATAGCCAACTTGACCCACCTTTGTTGGAGGACCTGGAGAGAGCAAAGGAGAGCATTTCGGCTCCTAATTTCTTCTGAAAAAATCCTCCCTAGCTCAAGGTGCAATAACATGGCACGAGAAACCCCAATATTGTGGGTGCAGGAGGGTGACATTGCTGAAAGAGCAAGACAAGGTGCAGTCTGGGCAGCGTGGCATCTTTGAGTGTGGCATGATCTATAGGTGGTACATTCTTCTCAGTCACCATAGGGTTTTCATAGCCCCCCTAGTGGGCCATCTCCCTCTAAGAGGGTTTGACCTCATTCCCTCTCTATTTCCCACAATCAGCAAAACCCTAATTGTGGGTTTCCTTGCAGCCATAGCTAGGAACCTTCAAGCTTTCTCATTCTCATTTTTTTTTTCAATCTGGGCATTATCAACAGTGATTTTAATCACTGAAAAATCCTTGTCAAGATTTTTTACTGCCCTATGGAGATTAAATGCAGAGTTTCTTTTTATTCCATGGGAAATATTAAGCTCGTAAAGATTGACCCACATTATGAGTAAAAGAATGGAAGTTGTTCAAAGTGCCTCTTAGAACTTCTAATGCATTCAACTGATGCTTCTTACTGTTTGTTGCTCGTAAATCAAAGAAATGAGTGTTACTCTCCTCTGATTCATCCCATAGCATTTTATCCTTAAAGCTTTAAAATTAGTTATAATTGATAGGGCTATCTTATTATTTGGTTAGTACTTGGCCACCTGTAAAGGACTAGACACTGCCATTGCCTAAGGCAACATGCAAGACCTTCCTATAATAGCCATGCTCTATGTAGATGTAAGGCCTCAAATTTGCAAGTTTAATGGAAAAGACTTCCATCCCTAGCAAGTCCTCGTAAAATATATAATGATGGAACGAGGCTACTGGCCCTTCATAAAAGGGACCAAAGTTATTAACCCATCAAATCCCCTTGATGTAGAAGACAATGAAAGAGCTCATGCCATCATCATGCTTCATTTGGATAAATATTTAATTCATCATATTGACCAACTCTCCACTACAAATGAGAAGTGGGATGAGCTTGAAAGGCTCTATGGGATTACAAGGAAGAACTCCAAGATCTTTCTAAAGATTGAGTTTTTTAGCTTGGAGTATAAACAGGGACAAGATGTAAGTAAGTTTATTTCACATATGAAGGGGCTCATGACACAGCTGGCCTCTGTTCAAGCACCAATTCAAGATGAAGTTGCCATTGCCATCCTTCTAAAATCTATAAAGAATGTCTTTCCAACCCTTGTTTCTACCCTTACTAATATCCCAAACCCAACTTTGGCAAGTACCATTCAGTCATGCCTAGATGAAGAGAAGAGGAAGCATAATGAAGGCTCTTCAGCATTTACTTTCGGCGAGCAAATGTTAGTCCATATAGCTTCTACAAAGTGCTCCTTCTATCAAAATAAGGGCATATTGTAAGTAATTGCTGGAAGAAGTATCCTGAAAAAATGAAGTGCAATAAATGCAAAAAGACTTGGAATATCACCAGTAAGCGTCCTAGTGTTCCAGAAGTACCTAAGGATTTGGAGGCCAACTGCCATGTAGGAAAATTTTCCCCTATTTTTCCTTTGTAAATACCTTTATGAATCAGGGTATACATATATAAAGAAACCCTGAAGATATCTCGTTCTAGAAAACTTTCTTTCTTGTATACATTTTTTTAGCTATGACAGCTTGCTATGTTAATGAAGTTTAGTCCCTTTCCATTTTTAGTTTGTCTTGTTGATTTCATGTTTCTTTATCCATGGTTGGACATGGAGCTAGGCCAGTTTAGGCTAGTTAGATTAGCTTCATTACACCAACTTTTCCTCCCAATCCGCAGATGATCCACTCTTCTGAGTCATGTATCCTTCTGCCTATAACCATCCTTGTAAATTGTTATATAAAGGCATCCAATTTGGGTTAAGGGGGGCATTCTCTTATGCTTTGTATTCCAATGCCACTTGGCATTGAGAACCCAGGGGTCTACATCAAATTTTGAGTGAAACTGACCCAAGTCAACTAAATAAATGAAACTTATTCTTGTACTTGTGTGCTCTTCTCTCCCTCTTGTGCACACTCTCTACTTTCCACTCTGATTTTGCACAATATTCACTTCTTTGACCTTTGCAACCCCTTAATGGGTTTATTAGATGTACATTCACCCTTTATCCTAAGAAGTGACAACTATTGAATTGCTATGCTTGAACTTTGTAAAGTGGGGAGGTAAGTCATGTGATTTTTTTAACTTTGATATTCAAACTTAGTATTGTGTGTGTTGCTTTTTAGGTATTCTCTCTACGTGTAATATGTCCACACGAAATATTAATGATCCTAGTCTTTATCAAAGTTGAATGCATCTTCAATAAAAATATTAAAGCTTTGACGTCGTTGCATCAATGTAGGGTTATAAGAGTTAGCTCCGAATTGTCAATCATTATAGCTCAGGCAAGGAAAAGTAACAATCATTGTAGATCTTATAGTTGCATAGAAGGAAAAAGTCTATGGTCTTGAAATCACATATTTGCATGGAATGTTATATCTTGCAGTTATTTGCATCTTCTAGGGAAAGGTACTTGCTAATTTAGAAGGAAGTAATTGCATCTTTAAAAAGGATGATCGTCTCTAATCGTGGGTTAATTAAATCAACTAAGTAACTTGCGTATAGTTGAGTAGCTCACATGAAAATCATAAAGGTACGATTAGATTGCATATGACGATCACCTCAAAGTGCTAGGTAGGGTTAAGTTACGTTAAAATTCTGCCTAGTATCGCACTTACATTGCCGACCTAATATTTCTGATCTAAAAGGTCCTACCCACATTCATGGAATGTTAGGATTAACTAAACGCCCATGCAAGAATGATCTAGGGTTCTCACCCTAAGAATCAATTGACCAAATACTAAACCTTCGTATGAATTTAGGATCCCTAGGGCCAAAGCGTTATCGGCCTAGTAGGACTAGGGTTGGATTGGGTCAATAGGACTCCCAAACCCTATATCTTGGTCAAATGTATTCTTGACCAAGGGATACCGTGTGATGGGAGAAATAATCTCACAAGTTAGATGCGACACTTATCTCGTGCAACAAGTTGCAACGTCGCATGGTTTTGAGCCTAATAGTATTGCCACTCCTTAGAACAAGGTTGGCAAGTTGTGAGTACAAGCCTAATTTTCTAGAGGATGAGTAGTCATCTTGCTACATCACCCTTCCTTGGGCTGATTTGCCAAGTTAGGGAAATTTATGAATTGCCTGGTAAGAAATTGACCAACCCAGTGAGGACAACGGGGTTGTCCAGGAATTATTGACCATAATATATGGAAACCTAAAGTATTGATAATTTAGGTTAACAGGGTATAAACCCTAATCCAAGGATAAAGGGTAAACAAGCAACTTAGCTTACGAGACCCTTGGGATCTTGCCAAGTCGCGATTGATCTCGGATCGAATACTGGATGTATTCGGAGAGAAGGATTTATACCTTAGCAGTTGGCCATATAAACGACCACTGGAGTGCTTGTGTTTGTACACGTAGGAGCACTGTTTGTACTTCTTTGATCAAGGAACTAATGCTAGAAAAATAACTAATGCTTCAAGTTAAAAGCTTGGAGGGAGAGGAAGCATCAATTACCCCCGACTATCTGCCTGACTCTATCCAGGGGGTTGTTAGCCGCGCGGGTACATGGACCGAACCCGTCATGAGAGGTCTCTCCGTGGGTACTACTTGGAGCAGGAGGACGCTGTCAAGATTGTGGGAGAGAAGGAAGGAGTCTCACTTGTAGCTTTCTTGCTTGCACAATGGGGGAATACACACAGAGGTGGAGGCTGAAAACAGTTTTCCTCTTCTTAGTTTGTGTAAGACAAAAGAACTCTAATACAAAGAAATAGAAGAACCCTATATATGGGTCTCAAACCAAACTCAACTAACTAAGGTGGCATACTAACTAAGCCACGAACTAGAGTAGATAAGGATAGCTGTCATCTGGCTATTATTCGTGGGCGGTGTACCAACCGCATCTGCAACTGACACGTCGGTGACATAAATGCACAACGGTCACCCTGGTATATCACGAGTGGAGCTCGATATCTCAAGACTCCCCCTCGAGCTCAATCCCAATTCCTGCACACCAAGCAGGTCTCTGAACTTATGCAGCTTCTCTGCGCCCAATGCCTTCGTGAATATGTCAGCTACCTGATCCTTTGTGCTGACATAAACTAGATCAATAAGACCTAGTAAAACTCTCTCTCGCACATAGTGATAATGCACCTCAATGTGCTTTGTTCTAGCATGATAGACTAGGTTATTTGCCAAGTGTATACTACTCATGTTGTCACAATAAATGACAACTGGCCCATCTGTAGGCTGATGCATATCATAAAGTAGCTTATGCAACCAAGCTACCTCACATGCAGCCATTGCTGCACCCCTGTACTCAGCCTCTATACTCGACAAGGCAACTGTAGGCTGTTTCTTGCTGCTCCAAGTGACTGCAGCACTCCCAAAAGAGAACACATACCCACTGGTAGATCGTCTATCAGAAATACTACTAGCCCAATCAGCATCAGTGTATCCATGCAACTGTATCTGAACCCGAGTCTCATAAAATAGTCCATACTGCAATGTGGACTTCACATATTTGAGTATGCATCTAGCTGCATCCAAATGCGATTTCCTTGGAGCCTGCATAAACTGGCTTACCAATCCAACAACATAGCTCAAATCTGGCGTGGTAATAGTCATATAAATCAAACTTCCTACTATGCGTCTGTACATAGTAGGGTCTTCCAGAAGCTCACTTGCATTTGCGCTCAGCTTCACATTCTGCTCCAAAGGAACTGAAATAGGCTTATAGCCTGTCATCCCATATTTGGACAGCATGTCCAATCCATACTGCCTCTGCAAGAGCTGTATCCCACTTGGTGATCTAATCACCTCAATGCCCAAGAAATAACGCAGCTCTCCCAAATCCTTCATCTCAAACTTTTGCTTCAATAGCATTTTCACATGAAGGATATCTTCATCACTGTCACCTGTCATAATCAAATCATCAACATAAATGACAAGTAGCATAATAACTTTCTCTGTTTTTTTTTTCACATAAAGTGAGAAATCTGCCTTGGAAATCTGAAAGCCAATAGTGACAAGATACTGTCCTATCTTGTTAGACCATGCTCTAGGTGCTTGCTTCAAGCCATACAAGGCTTTCTTCAACCTGCAAACAAACTCAAGATGAACAGCATGCACATAACCTGGTGGCTGCTCCATATAGACCTCTTCTTGCAAATCACCATGCAAGAAGGCATTCTTTACATCCATATGATGTAAAGACCATCCCTTTGATGCAGCCATAGCAATGACTACTCTTACGGTTGCCATCCTTGCAACTGGACTGAATGTTTCTTCATAGTCAATGCCATATGTTTGTGCATATCACTTGACTACTAATCTTGCCTTGTATCTATTCACAGAACCATCTGCATTGTGCTTCACCTTATAAACCCACTTACAGCCAATTGCATTTTTACCTTTAGGCAAAGATATCAACTCCCATGTAGCATTTGCTTCCAAGGCATCCATTTCTTCATTCATGGCTTTCTCCCATTTTTCTTTTCCCATAGCTTGCTTAAAAGAAGTGGGTTTTGGTTCATGTATCACTTTGACCATATATGCATAGTGAATGGCTATAAATCCATTATACTTTAGCCTATCCACAGGATACCTAGCTCTGGTAGACCTGCGCAAAGTAGGTTCACTCCCAGGTGCTCTCAAAACATCCCTGGTCTTCCTTACTCCAAGTGTAACAATAGAAGGAATACCCAACTCATTATCAATGCTCTGTTCTGAGCCATTGGATTCACCATCCACATAAGAGTGACCTGCATTCACATCAAACATGGGCTGATCTATCTTCTCTTTTCCTTTTCGTGAAACCTGTATACCACTATCTGCATTGTTTTGAGGAGATTCTCGTGTTCTCAATCTGCCTGTCCATGGTGAAGAATATGAACCACTGCTAGAGGACACTCCAGGTCCACTAATATTTTGTGACTGCTGCTGTGAATTCTGTGCAGCATTACCATTTTGTGCATCTACATCATCAATCACATTTACTGGTTTATACCAGCTACTCATCTCATCAAAAACAACATCTCTGCTCACTGTAAACTTACGAGTAGAAGGATTATAGCATCTATACCCTTTCTGCTCTGCTGCAGAGAGTAACCAATAAAGATGCACTTCTCATCTTTTGGATCCAACTTGGATCTCAACTCATCTGGCACATGAACATAGGCAATGCAACAAAAAATCTTCAAATGAGAAATATTTGGTTTCCTACCAGTATACCTCTCCTCTGGAGTCATCCCATGTATTGCTGCAGTGGGAGTCCTGTTCATTATGTAGACTGCTGTAGCAACTACTTCAGCCCAGTAAAAATCTGGCAAGTCTTTTTCGTTGAGAATGGCACGAGATACCTCTCCAATATGCCTGTTTTTCCTTTCTGCAATTCCATTTTGCTGTGGGGTATGACTGCATGAATATTGCTGCTTTATGCCATGCTCTTGCAGGAACCTTACAAACTCATTTGAGAGGTACTCTCCCCCTCCATCTGACCTTAGGCATTTTATTTCCAGGCCTGTTTCTTTTTCAACCATAGCTTTAAGAGTTTTGAAATGCCCAAAAACTTCAATTTTCTTTTTCATAAAATACACCCAAACTTTTTTGCTATAGTCATCAATAAAAGTGACAAAATAATGGCAGCCTCCAAGAGATGCAGCTTTAGTAGTCCACACATTCAGAGTGGATTAATTCCAATGGCTTCTTACTCCTTTGAACACGTGTAGGAAATGGTTTCCTTGCCTGTTTTCCAAACTGACAAGCTTCACATACCTTATGCATTTCTACAACCTTGAATTTAGGCAATCCTGCAACAATATTTTGGGCCTGCATTGATTTAAGTCGTTGTACATTAACATGACCAATGCGTTTATGCCAGATATCAATATCTGCAACTACACTGGTCCCATGTGCAAACATTGTTGCACTCAATTCAGACATGTCTGCATCCAACGTAAACATTCTGCCCTTCTTCTTTCCTTTTGCTATCAAGCGACCTTTATTTTTCATATCCTCAACAAAGCATCCATGAGGATTAAATCTGACCTGCAAGCCCTGCTCAACCATTTGACCAACAGAAACCAGATTCTTGGTGATATTCGGGACATGAAATACATCGAACAGGTATTTCTTTTTCCCATCCTGCATAGACAAAGGAATTTTTCCAATCTGCACAATAGGATGTGCAGTGTAATATTCCGCGTTAATAAAATCAATGGGATTTATGGAGAAAAAAAAATTCCCCCCTTATCCCTCCAGCCGACTGACAAGCTGGAGGGGGAGGGGAATAGAAGGAGCTATAAGGTCCTTGGTGGAGCCTTAGGAGGGAGGGGGACCATGCGTGTTGACATGCTGTGAGGAAAGATCCCCCTCCCTTCCACTATTTAAACGAGGCAGGGGGAGAGGCCGCTGTACAGGGAAAAAGGCAGAGCCGTGAGAGAAGAGGCCGTGAGAGAAGACTCCGAGCCGAGGGAAGAAGATGAGAGCCCGCTGCCATCCGCTGCCGTTCAGCCACCATTTCGCCACGCAACCCCTTTCACCACCCCCCCCCCCCCCCCCCACGTGCCTTTGTAAGGCTCCCAGACGGTTTGGAAGCTTCCAAGGGGGCTCTTTAAGCCCTTGTTCCCCCCCCCCCTCCTGGGGTTTTAAATCCCCCTTAAGGCCTTGTTTCCCCCCCCCCCTCCCGGGTTTTTAATTCCCCCCTAAGGCCTTGTTCCCCCCCCCCTCCCGGTATAATCCCCTCCTAAGCCTTGTTTTTCCCCCTCCGGATTTTAATCCCCCTAAAGCCCTTATTACCCCCCCCCCCCCCCCCCCCCGGGTTTTAATTTTCCCCCCAAGCCCCCTTGTTTCCCCTCCTGGTTTTAATTTTCCCCCCTAAGCCCTTGCCCTTTTCCCCTTCTCATAGCTCTTTAGACTATTCAAGTCACACCCATAGGCCTACTTTGTCCTTAGGCTACCTTGCAGACTTCCATTCTCTTGCATTAATTCCTTCACTCACTTTTTAGATCTTCTTGTGCAAGTGCTCTCTTAAGTGAGCTTTGTGTTCTTAGTTTTATCAAACAAGCCGGTGTCCACACACTCCCATGTCCTAAAAATCCAATTCCTCATCATGGCCTCGTATGGTATTCCGTAAGGGAGAAATAGCCGTGAGAAGAAAGATAGGGAGGGAAGTAGAGGGAGTGAAAGGAGGGAGTGAAGGAGGAAGAGTGGGGAAAAGGTAAAAGAAAAGGAAGAAGAAGACGGTGGAATTCCAAGAAGAAAAAGGAAAAGGCTATCTCACATTCGAACTATGATGCCGCCGAAGAAAGTCCAAGGTGTAGTTGCGGCAGGGTCATCTCCCAGTATCCATGTGGATATCTCACCTCAAAGCCAGGTTTTTCTTCTTGGTGTTAATTCGGTTTTAAGTCGATCATGCAAAGAAAAATTGTTAAGGATAGGATATATTTGTTCGAGTTATTTTCAACGAAGGAGTTAGCTTATGAATGACAATGTATACAAATTAGCTTTCTTCAAATTGCATCAAGCATTATAAAATTATAGGCAAGATTAACCATTTACTATAGTAATATATTTCTAAAGTGTAGAAATTATATCTTGCACCATTAGTCTTATTCCTTTCGCAACGAATCATGGTAAAATGGCTAAATTCATGAAAGGTTTCTTTCGATGCTCAAATTACTAGGGAGTTATCTTTGCTAGTTGCACATCTTAGCAAGGCAACTGTTGTTATTTGGCATGAGTTCATCTTTAAAGAAAACGGAAGTTAAATGTTAGGAATTAACAAGTATAAAAATTAGATATACGAACTCATTTGGAAAGAAAATGTAATGGGGAATTGCTGGATGACACTCTATTAACACTTTTCCCCTGCTATTTGAGGACTTGGGACTAATAAAGTGTGTATACACCAATTTCTCAGCTAGGCCTTTTTGTCCCAAGGAGTATTGTCGCTCTTTGTATCATCTTGGCATTATGCTATATGCCAAATTAAACTACATTGATTGGGAAAGTTAATTGTCACAAGCATAGTAAAATGGTGACAAAATGAGTAAGATTACCTTCCAAAAGCTAACCGAACCAATCTAAACATAGAAACATTCATACCCTAAACACTTGACTACTTTTCTTACCGCAAGGACAATAATTTCATAAAGATAAGAAACTAGGGTTTGTCCCTAAATGAAGAAACCCTAGGCCTGACATACATCAGCTTAAAGAATCTAAATAGATTATTCCATCGTAGGACTTGCGCAACATGTATGAAATCATTTTGTGATTGATTCACAAGGAGAAAAGGGAAAAAAAACCCTCATCAAGGACGGCAGATCCTTACACAAGTTATCTTGCAAAAAGACGTAGTTTTGGATATCCTTCTAAATAAGGAAAGTTGTAAAATAGAAACTAGTATATCTAAGGTACCTTAGGGTTAACCAAGTTGGGTATGCCCTACACCGGAATATAAGGGATCTTGCCAAGTTACAAGACATCTTGAGAACGACTGCTGATACACTCAAAAAGGAAAGAACAATTCCTTAGCAGTTTGCCATACAACTGGGTTGATTAATGGAAATGTTTGTGCTTGCTAGAGATTTTAGGGCTCTGTTTGAATTATGAATTACAAATTAAATAAGTACCTATACTTCAGGTTAAAGGTTTGAAGCGAGAGGCAGCTTCAGTTACCCCCGACTGCCTGCCTGACCCTAACCAAACCCGCCGCAAGAGGTCTTTCCATTAAGCTCTACTTGGAGTAGGAGGACGCTTGGGTGCCAGGGGGGCTCTGGCCATAAATTCCTCACCTTCCGGGTCCTGCACAAGAGCCTAACGTGACTCGGGATTGGATCTCGAGGCTTGCATACTAGTTGACGGGCGGAAGCTTGGAATAGTGATCCCTGGAGATTACTGGTTAGCCTTCGGGCAGAATATGGACAAGCCTACGGGCGGAACTTCTTGTATTTCAAAGATAAAATGATGAGATGTTAAAAGAACTTGCTTGATGTTGTTTTTATATGTCACGTGATAAGATTACGTGAAGGAACCAGTGCTTAACAAGATTAATTAAAGAAGCTGATTGTTATATGTCAAATTAATGTGTTAGATAATTGCATAACTAAAACAAACCAAGGAAAGTGCGGAGGATGGGCCATGGATCACGGTTGGGTGGTCTCGGTTAGCCGGGAACTTTTCTCAAAAATCTCGAAGAACAGTGGAATGATCATCATCATCATAAAAAAGAATAACGAGAACGATGACCTAGAGTTACGTCTTACCCGATTTACGTTGTTTTAGGGGAATGGAATGGGACTATGCCTTATGGCAGAGAGGTTGAGCTTTGCATCCCTCTCGTTTCCCATTCTCCTTGAACCAAGTGTAGCGTGAATCCGCTTTGGACCTGGCGTTTCTGCGTAAAGTAGTTCGCTCGGGTCTGACGCTAGTTGCTGTTAGCTAATGACCCATTAGGAAAACCCTAATTCTGGTTGATCCTAAGTGGGAACGGCCAGGATACTTCCGCTACGTGGCAGACGTAGGAAGAACTAGATCGCAAAACCCGTAACATTCCATGGGAGTGCCAGGTGGAGCTTTCTAGACATCCTTTCCGATGGACTGCTAAGACATGTCCTGGATGATACTAGGGGACACGTTACAGTTGGTATCAGAGCCGACCAACAACGGAATTGTTTTTATGAGATCTCAATAAAATGAAATAAAGAAATTGTTGCTGTCCAAACATTTCCTCATCTTCAATGCTGTCTTGCAGAACTATGAAGCGTGGAACAAGTTTTTGGTGTTTTGGGTCATGTTTATGACTGCAGTGCATTCTCTGCTTTATAGACAAAGAATTGGGATGATGAACATCTTGGAGCAGATTTATAATCCATCACCTTTATACATAGAACGAAGATGGACGGGGTCTTTAGGAATCTACTACATAGATGCCCATCGGTTCGCTTATCTACAGACCAACCTAAAGAGGATCAAGTGGTTGGAAGACTTGAAAGTCGTGAAACTGTTCATTTTTGTGGAAGCTCACGTAAATTCGACTTTACATATTCAAGGTCGGAGGGTTGAAATGAACTCATATGTATATGAGGAAGTAACCCGTGTAATCCCAGCCGACAGGATTAAAGTGTTGGGCCGCCATGAGAAGTATGGATTCCAACGAAAAGGGTATCCTGAACTTCCAATGAATTATCGATTCCTAAAGATTCATGACCCAAAGCCCTACTATTACACAGTTCCTGTAGACAAATGCAATACAACGTTGTTCTCCCCAAACTGAATGTAATGATTGGATTATCATCACACGAGACGTTGTATAAGGCTACGCCCATGCAAATATAAATAAAGACTTCTTTTATCAATATCTGGCTGTGCATCAGAGTTGTTAAAAAGTTAATTAGCTTCATTATTTACGAGATAGCTGAACCAAAGATAAGCTAACGTCAATTATCATATAATAATGTTAAGAAAACTTTTATCCAGACACAATCCCAGGTACAGGTTCCAAATTCACCCCCTACATCAAGTACTGCTGTGACCCAGGAGAAGAAGTTCCTCCTCAAGCAAATAAAGCCACCCGAGTTTGACGGGAGAGGCAAATTCGTCTAGTTTGATGTTGAAATTTGGATTGAATCTATGGAGGATTACTTTGAAGCAGCTGGTACTGCACTTACCAATCAGGCCATGCTCGCCAAGTTAAAACTCACCGGCAAAGCCAGACTTTGGTGGAAACAATGGTGCAGGGATCAAGGGACTTCAGAGGGGTCTGTTACCTGGGAGAAGTTAAAGAAAGCCGTGCAGGGAAGATATTTGCCACCTACATATCGTACTTAGAAAATGAATGAGTTCTACGAGCTAAAACAGCTAGGACTCACCCTTGACGCATACTACTCTAAATTTGTCTCACTCTTAAAATATGCTCCACAGATGGACACGACACAGCAGGTGTCCAAATTTTGTGCAGGCTTAAATCCACCCATAAATACCCGTCTCGAATCTATGCGTCCATCAGATCTGCAAGATGCACTCATTCGAGCGGCGCCTATAATTCAGGAAGTACAAGCTAGACCAAGGGGTAACAAAACTTGGTCCTATAGTGACCCGAACAGAGGAGCATTCAGACCTCAAGTGAAGAGAGTTCAAGGTCACAATCAGGGACAAAGGAAGAAAGCAAGGACAAATAACGTCAACAACTTTGTTCCTACTCAAAGTAATGGCCGAAACCTCCGATGTTTCCACTGCAACGAACCCGGTCACTTCAAGAGGCAATGTCCCAAGCTGAGCGGGGGACATCGTCAAACGCCTTTCCAAGGTGCAGGCCGTGGTCAAGGAGCCGCCACCCGTGGAAGAGGAAGAACTACCTACATTGCCAATAGGAAAAGATGCGAAGAAGAAGAAGAGTAAGATCCGACTATGGAAGCAGAATTCGAAAGAGCGACAGTCCATGCCACTTTATACAAGAAAGGGCCGAATCGCCAGTTCTCGGTGATTCAAACACCGTCGGACTATCAAGGTAAAGGTTTCAAAACCTTGATTGATTGTGGCAGTACACATTCCTTTATCTCACCAGCATGTGCAAAAAGATTAGGAATAGCCATAGTAGAAGCACCTACCCTGCTTGTGGAATTGGCAAACGGTCGTGAGGTAACTTCTACCAGGCAAACTACTAAGGAGGAATTCTTTCTAGGAGGAAAGAAAACCTCAGTCAAATTCAGAGTCATGAATTTAGGTATCCATGAGTGTCTAATCGGGATGGATTGGCTTAACCCTAATGGCGCCCACATCCACTGTGGAAAGGATCAAGTTTCCTTTCGAAACTCTGAAAGGGAGTTTGTCACAACTCAAGGTGAGGCAGGAGTGCCAAGAATCCAATTAGCCAAAGTATCTCGGATCATAAAAGGAGTTAGAAAAGGATTACCCGTTTACCTGATCAAACTCAACAAGTTAGATCAAAAGCAAGAGTCTCATGAAGGACCTTCTTGGCTAAAGGAATACGCTGACGTATTCCCTGAGGAATTGATTAAACTTCCGCCTCCAAGAGAAGTAGATCATGAAATTAGGCTAGTGCCTGGAGCTGCACCAATTGCAAAGAGACCTTATAGAATGTCCATACCAAAAGCAATTGAGTTGAAGGAATAGCTCAAGCAACTGTTGGATCAGGGTTACATCTGGCCTAGCAACTCACCGTGGGGAGCTCCAGTACTATTCCAGAAAAAGAAAGATGGGACACTTCGACTATGTATTGATTACCGAGGGTTGAATCAATCAACAGTCAAGAACAAGTATCCTATTCCTAGAATAGATGAGCTTCTTGATCGTCTTCAAGGTGCAAAGATATTCTCCAAGATTGATCTCAGGTTAGGTTACTATCAAATAAGGATCAAGGAAGAAGATATTCCAAAAACGGCCTTCAATACAAGATATGGGCACTTTGAGTTCTTGGTTATGTCATTCGAGCTTACAAATGCACCTGCCACCTTCAATAGATTAATGCAGGATATTTTTAGACCATATCTTGATGATTTCGTGCTTGTCTTCTTCGATGAACTTTAGTCTATTCTAAACAGGAAGAAGATCATGAACCTCAACTTCGGATTGTCCTTGAGACAATGAGGTCCCATAAGCTGTATGCAAAAATGAAGAAGTGTGCATTCTTCAAGCGTCAGATTGAATATCTGGAATTCATAGTATCATCAGAAGGAATATCAGTAGACCCAGCCAAAGTAAGAGATGTGCTTGAATGGCCAATACCGGTATCCATCAAAGAAATACGTATCTTTCTTGGCTTGACAGGTATAGGGTCTTTATCAAAAACTATGCTTTGATTGCAGCACCTCTTACAGACTTACTAAAGAAGCAGACTTCTATTACATGGTCAACTCCCGAACAAAATAGCTTCGACAAATTGAAGCAAAGTTTGGTATCAGCACCTATTCTAAAACTTCTTGACCTCAATAAGGAGTTCGAGGTAGTAACTGATGCTAGCATTCTTGCCTTGGGGTGTGTACTTATGCAGGAAGGTCATCCAGTAGCATACTCTTCAAGGAAATTGAAGAGTCATGAAAAGAATTATGCCACACATGATCTGGAATTATTAGCTGTCATCCATGCTCTAAAGCTTTGGAGACACTACCTGTTGGGTAACAAGTTTACTCTAGTAACTGATCATAAGAGTCTCAACTGGATTTTTACCCAGAACGAGCTCAACATGAGGCAACGTCGGTGGATTGAAGTATTGGAGGAATATGATTTTGAAATCAAGTACCGACCAGGGAAAGAGAATGTAGTTGCCGATGCACTCAGTCACAAGGCATTCCTAAATTCCCTAATCTTGCAGAATCCATCAACGGCTAGATCTCTGGCTACAAAGGTATCTATGCCAAACAACCCTATACTTGAACTAGCTAGAGAGGAAGCATGCCATGATTTGACCTACCAAACAATGATAAAGGAAATATCTACCAAGGAGCAGAATCAAAAGTTGCAAGCTAAGTATCAGGAATTTTCCATTGATAATGGGCTTGTCTACTACAGAACAAGGCTATGTATACCAACAAGCCAATCACTTAGGCAGAAGATATTATGGGAAGCTCATGATTCTCCTTTTGCAGGACATCCTTGCTATGCAAAAACTCTTAATGCAGTTAGGAAGAGCTACCATTGGGAGAGGCTCAAAGGTGACATTCTCAAATATGTCACTGAATGTTTGTCTTGCCAACGTATCAAGGCCGAACATGTCATGATGCCAGGGAAACTGCAACCGCTTGATATTCCCCAAATGAAATGGGAATTCATCAGTATGGATTTTGTTGTGGGCTTACCCCAAATCCAAGGAGGATACAATTCCATTATGGTGGTGGTTGACATGCTTACCAAGGTTGTACACCTGATTCCAGTAAAGACAAACTATAAAGCCTCCGACATTGCAAGATTGTTTATCAAGGAGATATTCAAGCTACATGGGTTACCTAAAAGAATCATTAGTGATCGAGATTCTCTCTTCACATCACACTTCTGGAGAGCTATCTTTGAAGCCATTGGGACTCAACTCTGTTTTAGCACCGCCTACCATCCCCAAACAGATGGCCAAACATAGCGAGTAAATCAAATCATTGAGGATATGCTTAGGGCATACTGTTGTCGAGAGCCAAAGAGGTGGATTCAATACTTGCCATTAGTTGAATTTGCCTACAATGCCTCTTACCAGTAGAGCATTCAAATGACCCCTTTCCAGGCATTGTATGGTCATGATTGTCGAAGTCCCCTAAACTTTTCTGATCCAACCCTAAGAGTTGAAGCTTCAAGAGAAATGTTGGAGGACATGGATGATCAAATAAGGTCAATAAGACAAGACATACAAGCAGCCAAGGATAGACAAAAGGCATATGCAGATTTGAAACGTCAAGAAAGAATCTTCGAAGAAGGAGACATGGTCTTCATTCGGGTACGCCCTAAAAAGAGTTCTCTATCCCTAGGAGAATGCAAGAAGCTAAGTCCAAGGTATTGTGGGCCGAATAAAATCCTCAAATGCCTAGGACCCAATGCTTATAGATTGCAACTCCCTGAGAACCTAAAGGTTCACAATGTATTCCATATCAGCCTATTGAAAAAATATGTACCCAATCCTAATCATGTACTCGATGACCAACAAATTGTAATGCCTAGTCAAGGAGTCCTTGAACTAAGGCCAGAAAGGATCTTAGATGTTAGGGAAAGATAGTTAAGATCTAGAACCTTGAAAGAATGCCTTGTCCAGTGGAAAGATTATCCCAAAGAGGATGCCACCTGGATAGATGAAAGCTCTCTCAACCATCAATATCCCCAGTTTATCGCGAGATGAGGACATCTTGATTCCTCCAAGGGGGAGAGAATGTAATATTCCGTGTTCACAAAATCAATGGGATCTATGGAAAAAAAAATTTCCCCCCCTTATCCCTCTAGCCGACTGACGAGCTGGAGGGGGAGGGGAATAGAAGGAGCTATAAGCTCCTTGGTGGAGCCTTAGGAGGGAGGGGGACCATGCATGTTGACATGCCGTGAGGAAAGATCCCCCTCCCTTCCACTATTTAAATGAGGCAGGGGGAGAGGCCGCTATACAGGGAAAAAGGCAGAGCCGTGAGAGAAGACTCCGAGCCGAGGGAAGAAGACGAGAGGCCGCTGCCATCCGCTACCGTTCAGCCACCATTTCGCCACGCAACCCCTTTGTCCCTCCCCCCCCCCCCCCCCCCCCACGTGCCTTTGTAAGGCTCCCAGACGATTTGGAAGCTTCCAAGGGGGCTCTTTAAGCCCTTGTTCCCCCCCCCCCCCCCCCCCGGGTTTTTAAATCCCCCTTAAGGCCTTGTTTCCCCCCTCTCCCGGGTTTTTGATTCCCCCCTAGGGCCTTGTTCCCCCCCCCCGGGTTTTAATTTTCCCCCCTAAGCCCCCTTGTTTCCCCTCCTGGTTTTAATTTTCCCCCTAAGCCCTTGCCCTTTTCCCCTCCTCATAGCTCTTTAGACTATTCAAGTCACACCCATAGGCCTACTTTGTCCTTAGGCTACCTTGCAGACTTCCATTCTCTTGCATTAATTACTTCACTCACTTTTTAGATCTTCTTGTGAAAGTGCTCTCTTAATTGAGCTTTGTGTTCTTAGTTTTATCAAACAAGCTGGTGTCCACACACTCCCATGTCCTAAAAATCCAATTCTTCATCATGGCCTCATATGGTATTCCATAAGGGAGAAATAGCCGTGAGATACAAGATAGGGAGGGAAGTAGAGGGAGTGAAAGGAGGGAGTGAAGGAGGAAGAGTGGGGAAAAGGTAAAAGAAAAGGAAGGAGAAGACGGTGGAATTCCAAGAAGAAAAAGGAAAAGGCTATCTCACATTCGAACTATGATGCCGCCGAAGAAAGTCCAACGTGTAGCTGCGAGAGGGTCATCTCCCGGTATCCATGTGGATATCTCACCTCAAAGACAAGTTTTTCTTCTTGGTGTTAATTCGGTTTTAAGTCAATCATGCAAAGAAAAATTGTTAAGGATAGGATATATTTGTTCGAGTTATTTTTAACGAAGGAGTTAGCTTATGAATGACAATGTATACAAATTAGCTTTCTTCAAAGTGCATCAAGCATTATAAAATTATAGGCAAGATTAACCATTTACTATAGTAATATATTCCTAAACTGTAGAAATTATATCTTGCACCATTAGTCTTATTCCTTTCGCAACGAATCATGGTAAAATGGCTAAATTCATGAAAGGTTTCTTTCGATGCTCAAATTACTAGGGAGTTATCTTTGCTAGTTGCACATCTTAGCAAGGCAACTGTTGTTATTTGGCATGAGTTCATCTTTAAAGAAAACGGAAGTTAAATGTTAGGAATTAACAAGTATAAAAATTAGATATACGAACTCATTTGGAAAGAAAATGTAATGGGGAATTGCTGGATGACACTCTATTAACACTTTTCCCCTGCTATTTGAGGACTTGGGACTAATAAAGTGTGTATACACCAATTTCTCAGCTAGGCCTTTTTGTCCCAAGGAGTATTGTCGCTCTTTGTATCATCTTGGCATTATGCTATATGCCAAATTAAACTGTATTGATTGGGAAAGTTAATTGTCACAAGGATAGTAAAACGGTGACAAGACGAGTAAGATTACCTTCCAAAAGCTAACCGAACCAATCTAAACATAGAAACATTCATACCCTAAACACTTGACTACTTTCCTTACCGGAAGGACAATAATTTCATAAAGATAAGAAACTAGGGTTTGTCCCTAAATGAAGAAACCCTAGGCCTGACATACGTCAGCTTAAAGAATCTAAACAAATTATTCCATCGTAGGACTTGCGCAACATGTACGAAATCATTTTGTGATTGATTCACAAGGAGAAAAGGGAAAAAAACCCTCATTAAGGACGGCAAATCCTTACGCAAGTTATCTTGCAAAAATACGTAGATTTGGATATCCTTCTAAATAAGGAAAGTTGTAAAATAGAAACTAGCATATCTAAGGTACCTTAGGGTTAACCAAGTTGGGTATGCCCTACACCGGAATATAAGGGATCTTGCCAAGTTACAAGACATCTTGAGAACGACTGCTGATACACTCAAAAAGGAAAGAACACTTCCTTAGCAGTTTGCCATACAACTGGGTTGATTAATGGAAATGTTTGTGCTTGGTAAAGATTTTAGGGCTCTGTTTGAATTATAAATTACAAATTAAATAAGTACCTATACTTCAGGTTAAAGGCTTGAAGGGAGAGGCAGCTTCAGTTACCCCCGACTGCCTGCCTGACCCTAACGAAGGGGGTTGTTGACCGCCCCGGGAACGTGGACTGAACCCGCCGCGAGAGGTCTTTCCGTTAAGCTCTACTTGGAGTAGGAGGACGCTTGGGTGCCAGCGGGGGATTTGGCCGTAAATCCCTCGCCTTCCGAGTCCTGCACAAGAGGCTAACGTGACTCGGGATTGGATCTCGAGGCCCGCATACTAGTTGATGGGCGGAAGCTTGGAATAGTGATCCCTGGAGATTACTGGTTAGCCTTCGGGCAGATTATGGATAAGCCTACGGGCGGAACTTCTTGTATTTCAAAGATAAAATGATGAGATGTTAAAAGAACTTGCTTGATGTTGTTTTTATATGTCACGTGATAAGATTACGTGAAGGAACCAGTGATTACAAGATTAATTAAAGAAGCTGATTGTTATATGTCAAATTAATGTGTTAGATAATTACATAACTAAAACAAACCGAGGAAAGTGCGGAGGATGGGCCTGTTGAGATATCGAGCTCCACTCGTGATATGCCAGGGTGACCATTGTGCATTTATGTCACCGACGTGTCAGTTGCAGATGCAGTTGGTACACCGCCCATGAATAATAGCTATATAATAGCTATCCTTATCTACTCTAGTTCGTGGCTCAATTAGTGTGCCACCTTAGTTAGTTGAGTTTGGTTTTGAGACCCATATATAGGGTTCTTCTATTTCTTTGTATGAGAGTTCTTTTGGCTTACACAACTAAGAAGAGGAAAACTGTTTTCAGCCTCCACCCTTGTGTGTATTCCCCCATTGTGCAAGTAAGAAAGATACAAGTGAGACTCCTTCCTTCTCTCCCACAATCTTGACAGGGCCATGGGTCCGTCCTACGATTGGGTGGTCCCGGTTAGCCGGGAAATTTTCTCAAAAATCTCGAAGAACAGCGGAATGATCATCATCATCAAAAAGAATAACGAGAACGATGACCTAGAGTTACGTCTTACCCAATTTACGTTGTTTTAGGGGAACGAAATGGGACTATGCCTTATGGCAAAGAGGTTGAGCTTTGCATCCCTCTCGTTTCCCATTCTCCTTGAACCAAGTGCAGCATGAATCTGCTTCTGACCTGGCGTTTCTGTGTAAAGTAGTTCGCTCGGGTCTGACGCTAGTTGCTGTTAGCTAATGATCCATTAGGAAAACCCTAATTTCGGTCGATCCTAAGTGGGAATGGCCAGGATACTTCCGCTGCGTGGCAGACGCAGGAAGAACTAGATCGCAAAACCCGTAACATTCCATGGGAGTGCCGCGCAGAGCTTTTTAGACATCCTTTCCGATGGACTGCTAAGACGTGTCTTGGATGATACTAGGGGACACGTTACATGCAGTATCATCACTAGTCTCCACAAATCCTGATTTTTCTATTTTCCTTGCATCCTCCATCCATTCTGTATGACCTGTCATGTGGTTTGATGCACCTGAGTCAACATACCACACATCGTTGCTTTCTTCAACACTTGTCACAGAATTGTTCATGTGCTGCACCATAAACAAATGCTCATTTCTGTCATCACCCTGTCTACTAGAAGATGCATAATTCCCTTGTTGCAATTTCCCATTATGATGTCATTCTGCTTTTTATAGTAGTCTTTAGCCATATGATCCATTTTACCATAGTAGTAGCATTCAACATTGCTGTTTGTATTTTGGCCTCTTTGCCATCCACCACGACCTCTTTGGCTCCCCCTGCCTCTAGAGTTACCACGTCCTCCTCCATAGGACTGGTTTTCTTGAGTTTGCTGCATATTCTGATTTCTACCACAGCCTCCAAATCGGCCTCCTCTACCTCTACCTCTACCTCTTCCAGCATTTGAGTAGAAGACAACTTCTTTTGAAGTTCCTCCTGAAGAAGATGCACCACCATTTCTCTGCTCCTTAGAAATTAGAAGAGCAATCAACTCCTCAAAATCAGGAAATATTTCACGGACGGAAATGAATGTTCGGAACTATGCATAATCCTTTCCTAGACCATTCAAGGTCACAGAAACTAAATCATCATCTTCCACTGACGACCCAATGGAAGCAAGTGCATCTGCAATCTTCTTCACCTTCATGTGGTAGTCATTGATGTTCATATTTTCTCTTTGCACATTGTGCAACTCTTGCTTGAGCTGCATTTTCCTGGCTTGCATATTTGTGCTATACATTTTTGACAAAGTACCCCATGCCTCCTTTGGCGTACTTACATCTTGAATATGCACAATCATAGAGTCTGAAATGCTGATAGACAGCCAGTAATAACTTTCCTGGCTCTCTCATGCCATGCTTTAAATGCCTGCATTTGCTATTGATTGGGAACATCAGGAAAAACTAGTTCTTCTTCATTTCCTACGACAAATTCCCAATATCCTTTTCCCATAAGAAAATTCGTCATTCTAAACTTCCATGCTTGGAAGTTGTTCTTGTCAAGCTTTTCAGTGACAATCTGTGAAAGAGAATCAGATGCCATTACAGAACACTGCAAAAAATTCTATCACTGCAAAGAACACAGCTTCAGCCTCACAAGGGCAAATCTGCAAAACTGACGAAAGTGGTATTTGACCACACAGTCACTTCCTAGTGATGATTTTGCATCAACAGGAAACAAGAATGATTCTGTAACTCCCAATGTCTCTGTGCACAGGCATACGATGCAAATTCTAGAGTAACTTTTCACCGACCTGTAGAACAGTGATCGCACAGTATAAAACTGGGCCTTTCCCTGAGTGCGTGTGCAGAAAACTTCCGCCTCCAAAACAGGCCCTGAAATGGCCTCAAATAAAAAAAACAGGGTTGCCAAGGGCTAAAGCCATGTCCCGCAGCATATACTACCCTCTTGCTTCACCGCGAAGGGCGTCTCAACCTGAGACCATGCACTCTTGCAATTTCCGGCTGTGCTGCCTGCCTGCAGAGATCTGCTCCCAAAACAGAAAAAATGAAAGCAACACTGCTCCTCTTACCAGAACACCGCGAGCTTGGCTTGCTTCCTTGAGCTCCTTACCACAAACAAGGCTCTGATACCATGTCAAGATTGTGGGAGAGAAGGAACGAGTCTCACTTGCAGCTTTCTTGCTTGCACAATGGGGGAATACACACAAAGGTGGAGGCTGAAAATAGTTTTCCTCTTCTTAGTTTGTGTAAGCCAAAAGAACTCTAATACAAAGAAATAGAAGAACCCTATATATGGGTCTCAAACCAAACTCAACTAACTAAGGTGGCATACTAACTGAGCCACGAACTAGAGTAGATAAGGATAGCTGTCATCTGGCTATTATTCATGGGTAGTGTACCAACCACATCTGCAACTGGCACGTTGGTGACATAAATGCACAACGGTCACCCTGGCATATCACGAGTGGAGCTCGATATCTCAACAGACGCTTGGGTGCCAGGGGGGCTTTGGCTGTAAATCCCTTGCCTCTGGATCCTGCACAAGAGGCCGACATGACTCGAGATGGGATCTCAAGGCCCGCATACTAGTCAATAGACGGAAACTTGGAATAGTGATCCCTAAGGATTGCTGGAATTGCCTTCGGGTAGATTATGGATTAGCCTTCAGGCGGATTATATGATGTATTCCAAAGACTAATAAATAAAGATCAAATGTTGAGAAGGAACTTGTTTGACATTGTTTTTCTATGTTTGTGCCTAAGTTACGTGAAGGAACCTGTGATTAATTGGCTAATTAAGAAAGCTATTTTTGCTTGTCAAATTAAATGTGGTAGGTAATTAGATAACTAAAGCAACCCGAGGAAAGTGCAGTGGATGTGACCTTGGGTCCGGTACAGAAGGGTGGTCCCGGTTGGCTGGGAACTTTTCTCAAAGGAATTGACAGCAAGGTAAACAATGACCTAGAATCTAGAGTGCTAGAGTCCCGATTTATACTATTTTAGGGGAACGGAATGGGACTATGCCTTACGAGCAAAGAGGTCGAGCTTCGCATCCCTCTCGTTTCCCATTGTCCTTGAACCAAGTGCAACATAAATCCGCTTCGATCCTGATATTTCTGCACAAGTAGTTTGTCTGGGGCTCGACGCTAGTTACCTTCTAGGAACTTGACCATTAGGAAAACCCTGATTCAAGTCGGTCCTAAGTGGGAATGGCCGGAATGCTTCTGCTTCGTGGAAGAATTGGGAAGATCTAGATCGCAAACCCCGTGACATTCCTTGGGAGTGCTGGGCGGCGCTGTCTAGACTCTCTTCCCGATGGGCTCCTAAGACGTGTCTTGCAAGTGAAGAGGGGGACACATTACAGTTGGTATCAGAGCAAACCAACGGGATCTAATATTTACAAGAAAACTTAATGTGGGAAGTAGAGCAATGTTGCCATTAAGAACATTTCCTTACTTACTTATGGATGTTGGCCTGCAGAGTCGTGAAGCATGGAACAAATTCTTTGTGTTCCAGGTTATGTTTATGACTTCAATGCATGCTTCGGATTATCGATGGAGGCTAGGTATGATGAATATCCTAGACCCATCTACAATCCTTCACCTCTGTATGTGGAACGAAGATAGACGGGTGAATCAGGAATTTATTAAATATCTTCCCACCAACTTGCGTACCTTCGGACCAACTTGAAGAGAATCAAGTGGATGGAGGATTTAAAGATTGTGAAGCTGTTCATCTTTGTTGAGGCTCATGCAAACACAACCCTACATGTCGGTTGTCGAAAGGTCAAGTAGAATAAGTATGTGTACGAGGAAGTGACTCGAATAATCCCTGCCGATAGAATCAAGGTATTGGGACATTATGAGAAGAACGGGTATCAAAGGAAAGGATACCCTAAGCTTCCTATGACCTATCGATTCCTGAAAATCCATGACCCCAATCCATATTATTACTCAGTTCCCATAGCTAAATGTAACACAATCTTATTCTCCCCAAATTAATGTATCAGTTTGTTCTACCTTCCCAAAAATAATTGTACTCAGAAGGGCTATGCCCATATGAATGAAATAGACTTTTATTACCAATGACTATCTTGGCTGTAAGTGTTGGTAAAGGAGTTAAGTGATTAAGTCACTTGGCTAAAAGTTGAACTGGGCATGTTAATTTAATGTGAGAAATGTTTAGCAAGTAATTAACGTAAAGAATCTTAATTCCTAGGTGCAACCTCAAGTGCAGATTCCTACTCCGACCCCTACACCAAGTACAGCTGTAATCCAAGAGAAGAAGTTCCTTCTCAAGCAGATCAAACCACCTGAATTCGATGGTAAGGGAAGGAGCGTCCAAACTAATGCCAAAGTGTGGATTGAATCCATGGAGGATTACTTCAAAGCAGCAGGTACTGCACCCGCTAACCAAGCAATGCTCGCCAAACTGAAACTTACCGGCGAAGCAAGAATTTGGTGGAAGCAATGGTGCAGAGACCAAGGGATCTCGGAAGGGTCGGTTACTTGGGAAAAGCTTAACAGAGCTGTGCGAGGGAGATATCTACCACCTGCCTATCACATGCAGAAGATGAACGAATTCTATGAATTGGAGAAGCTTGGTCTATCCCTTGATGCATACTATTCAAAGTTCATCTCTCTCTTGAAGTAAGCACCACAAATGGATATGACACAACAGATGTCAAAGTTTTGTGCCGGATTAAACCCACCCATAAACACCCGCTTGGAATCAATGCACCCAAGAGACCTTCAAGACGCGCTCATTCGAGCTGCACCGATAATACAGGAGGTGCAGACCAAGCCAAGAAATAACAGAACTTGGTCTTACAAGGATCAAAACATGGGAGTGTAAAGGTCTCAGACCAAGAGAGCGCAACGCTAAAACTAGGAACAAAGGAAGAAAGCTAGGGTGAACGCTGCTAACAACTTCGTTCCTGCACAAGGTAATGGCCGCAATCTCTGTTGCTTCCATTGCAACGAGCTTGGTCACTTTAAAAGGCAGTGTCCCAAGATTAGTAGAGGACAAAGTCAAGGGCCATTCCAAGGAGCTGCCCATGGGCAAGGAGTCACCGTTAGGGCCAGAGGGAGAACCTCCAGCATTGCCAACAAGGAGTTGTGTGATGAAGAAGATCCAACCCTGGAAGCAGACATTGAGAGGGCAATATTTCACACTGCTCTTCATAAGAAAGGCCCGAATCGCCAATTCTCGGTGATTCAGACTCCATCGGATTATCAAGGTAAAAGCTTCAAAACCTTGATTGATTGTGGCAGTACACATTCCTTCATTTCACCAGTCTGTGCAAGAAGATTAGGAATATCCACAATACATGCTTCTACCTTACTTCTGGAATTATCAAATGGTCATGAGGTCACTTATACTAGGCAAACTGCTAAGGTGAGATTCCTACTAGGTGGAAATTTGACTTCGGTCAGATTCAAGGTAATGAACCTAGGTGTCCACGAGTGTCTGCTTGGCATGGATTGGCTAATACCCAATGATGCCCACATCCACTGCGGAAAGGGCCAAGTTTCCTTTCTAAATTATGAAGGGGAACTAGTTACAATTCAAGGAGAGGCTGGGAAGCCAAAAATTCAACTGGCCAAAGCAACACGGATAATAAAAGGAGTTAGAAAGGGGCTACCTGTCTATTTGATTAAGCTAAATAAGCTAGATCAGAATCAGGAATCTAGGGAAGAACCTTCATGGTTAAAGGAATACACAGACACATTTCCTGAAGAGCTGACTAAACTTCCTCCTCAAAGGGAAGTCGATCATGAAATCAAGCTAGCGCCAGGAGCTGCACCAATCGCAAAGAGACCATATAGGATGTCCATCTCGGAAGCGATTGAGCTGAAGGAGAAACTCAAGCAAATGTTAGACCAAGGCTACATCCATCCTAGTAGTTCACCATGGGGAGCTCCAGTGCTATTCCAGAAGAAGAAAGATGGAACACTTCGACTATGCATTGACTACAAAGGGTTGAATCAATCAACCATTAAGAACAAATATCCTATTCCAAGAATAGATGAACTTCTTGACCATCTTCAAGGTGTGAATATATTCTCTAAGATAGATCTCAGGTCTGGATATTATCAGATAAGGATCAAGGAAGAAGATATCCCAAAGACGGCATTCAGCACAAGGTATGGACACTTTGAATTCCTAGTCATGTCATTCGGGTTGACAAATGCTCCCACTACCTTCAATAGTTTAATGCAGGATATCTTTAGGCCCTATCTTAATGACTTTGTACTCGTCTTCTTTGACGATACCCTAGTCTACTCCAAACAGGAAGAAGATCATGAACCCCAACTTTGCATTGTTCTTGAAATAATGAGAGCACACAAGCTTTATGCCAAGAAGAAGAAGTGTGCATTTTTCAAGCGATAGATTGAATATCTGGGATTCATTGTATCAGCGAAAGGAATTTCAGTAGATTCGGCCAAGGTCAGAGACATTCTAGAATGGCCAACTCCAACAACTGTCAAAGAAATACGTAGTTTTCTTGGTTTGACAGGATGGTACAGGGTCTTTATCAAAAACTATGCTTTGATTGCAACGCCTCTGACTAATCTACTAAATAAGCAAGTATCAATTGTATGGTCACCTGCTGAATAGCCCAGCTTTGAGAAACTAAAGAAAAGCGTGGTATCAGCACCCATCCTGAAGCTTCTAGATCTTAGTAAGAAGTTTGAAGTGATAATTGATGCTAGCACACTTGCCTTAGGATGTGTGCTTATGCAAGAAGGTCATCCTGTAGCATACTCTTCAAGGAAACTAAAGAGCCATGAAAGGAATTATGCTACCCACGATCTAGAGCTATTGGCTATCATCCATGCTCTCAAACTTTGGAGACACTACTTGCTGGGTAACAAATTTACCCTAATGACGGACCATAAAAGTCTTAAATGGATTTTCACCCAGAATGAGCTCAATTTGAGGCAACGTCAATGGATTAAAGTGTTGGAAGAATATGATTTTGAAATCAAATACCGGCCTAGAAAGGAGAATGTAGTTGCCGATGCACTTAGTCACAAGGCATTTCTAAATTCTCTGATTTTGCAAGATCCATCAACAACAAGATCTCTAGCCATAAAGGTATCCATGCCAAACAACCCAATTCTTGAGCTAGCTAGAGAAGAGGCATGCCATGGCCCAACCTATCAAAAATTGCTAAGGGAGATCCCCATCAAAGATCAAGAACCGAAGCTACAGGCAATGTATCAAGAATTCTCTATCAATAGTGGACTTGTCTACTATAGGACGAGATTATGTATTCCAGCAAGCCAATTGCTCAAGCAGAAGATACTTTGGGAAGCCCATGACTCCCCTTTCTCAGGATATCCTGGCTATGCCAAGACCCTTAATGCAGTAAGGAAGAGCTATTATTTGGAGAGGCTCAAAGGTGACGTTCTCAAATATGTCACTGAATGTTTGTCTTGTCAACGCATTAAGGCTGAACATGTCAAAATGCTAGGGAAATTGCAACCACTTGGCATTCCCCAAATGAAATGGGAATTCATTAGTATGGACTTTGTCGTTGGCCTACCCCAAGTTCAGGGAGGATACAACTCCATTATGGTTGTGGTGGATATGCTCACCAAGGTTGCACATCTTATCCCTGTTAAGACAAACTATAAAGCCTCAGACATCTCAAGGTTATTCATCAAGGAAATATTCAAACTGCATGGGTTACCTAGAAGGATCATTAGTGATCATGACTCCCTCTTCACCTCACACTTCTGGAGGGTGATCTTCAAGGCCCTTGGGACTCAACTCTATTTCAGTACAGCTTATCATCCCCAAACTGATGGTCAAACAAAACGAGTCAACCAAGTCATTGAAGACATGCTTAGGGCACACTGCTTGTAATATATATCAAATAAAATAAAAGAAAATTTTCCCCCCCTCCTTCTCCCCCAACTGACGTCGCGCTGGAGGGGAAGGAGGACACGGAATGCAACATGCTGGCGCCCATGTAGGTGCTGGGGCCATGCGTGTTGTTGTGTAAGAAAGGGAGGATTCCCCCTCCCCTCCTATTTAAGCCAGGCTGTGTAGGTGCAAGGGAGGGATGGAAGGGCAGAATTCGAAAGCACTCGCTACCGCCCTGCAATTAGTGGAAGGAGGGAGGGACAAGCCGCCTCGTTGCCACTCTTCCCTGACAAGGGCTGTTGAACTGTCATTGAGCCAGGACGGCATCACCCTGTCGTCATTCTGTGCTACCCACAACTGCTAGCCGTCACTGTCATGGTGTCAATCTCCCTCTCCTGGCCACGTGTGAAGCTTAGAAGCTTCTAAAAAGAAGCTTCTAAGGGGGCTAGATAAGCCCCCTTTCACCCTTCACCTTTTCCCTTTTACCCTTTCACCTCTAGGTTTTTTTAAAATCCTCCTAAGCCCTTTTCACCCCACCCCCTTGTATTACCCTTCATCTTTCCCCCATGGGTTTTAAACCCCTAAGCCTTTTCACCCTCGTGTGTCCACACAACCCACCCCCCCATGTCCTAAAACCCCTCCAAGACCCCCTTCCTATACCTTCTAGTCGCATGCCCAAAAAATCTCCCAAGGCCTCTTCTTATGCCTTTTGGAACCACACACACACACACACCCTTCCCCCCCCCCCGTGTGTAAACCCCTATAGGGCCTTTTCCTTAGGCTTTGTAAGCCTTTCCCTCCCAAAAGAACTAAGGCCTTAAAGGTCTTATTACCCCCTCCTTGTGGATAAACCCTTAATGGCTCCTTGCCTTTCCAAAAATCCTTGGGACTTGGTTTCTTCCCTACTCAAAAAAGAGAAGAAGAGTATTGACGTGCAAGGGAGCGACGGTGGAATTTTGAAAAGGAGTGTAAAGCTGCTTCCACGTTCGAAGGACTACAACTGCGATGCCTCCTAAGAAAGTCCAAGGAGTAGCTGCGGGAGGGTCATCTCCCGGTATCCATGTGAATATCTCACCCCAAACCTAGGTTTTTTTCTTCTTAATTTTATCGTTGTAATTCAATCGTGCAAGATGAATTGTTAGAGATAGGATATATTTTGTCTTAGTTGTTCATGACAAAGGAATTTAGTTTAATGAAACATGCAAAATAAATAATGCATAAAAGTAATTTTTTTTTCAAATAGCTTTATGCATGAAAAATGCAAATCATGAAAGGATTCTTACGATGCATAAACTCTAGGAAATTATCGTTGCTAACTGCTTAACTTAGCAAGGAAAAGGTTGCTTATTTAGCATGATTTTGTTTGCAAAGAAAAGGGAAGATTAATTGAATTATCCTAACCTCAAATCAATAAAGTTTAGGATTGAAAAATAAATTGACACATAGATAACAAATCATGCGGAGGTGATCTCGATATTACCCTCTAGAGTTAACCAAATTAATATAGACTTAGAAATACCTATGCTGCAAAATATTCATTTGGAATGAATTAAAATCCAAGAAACATTTATACCTTAAATACTTGCCCATATTCCCTGATTGTAGGGTCAGCAAATTGCAAACGTAAAAGAAACTAGGGTTTGTCCCTGAGTTTCTTAAAAGAAAATAATAAAGCTAGGAAACCCTAGGTCTGACAAACGTCAGCTTAAAGAAACTGAAACGGATTGTTTCGTAACCCCATTATCGCAGAGTATGATGCAGGACTTGCGCAGCAAGTATGAAGTCATATGGTCTTGTGATTGATTCACAAGAAGAAAGGCTAACTTCTTGCAACAAGGATGGCAGATCCTTATGCAAGTTATCTTGCAAGAGGATGTATACTTTGATATCCTTCTAAGTAAGGAAGGTTGAAAAATCGAAAACTGAAGTATCCAATGAACTTTAGGGTTTGACCAAGTTGGGTTAATAGGGTACGCCCTAACCCAGAATATAAGGGATCTTGCCAAGTTGCAAGACACCCCGGATCGAGTGCTGGATGCATTCGAAAGGAAAGATTCCTTCCTTAGTAGTTTGCCAATAACAAAAAAAATGAATGATCAAAGGAAATGTCTGTGCTTGCTATAGATTTTAGAGCACTGTTTGACTTATGAGTTACAAATTAAATGAATATCTATACTTCAGGTTGAAGGCCTCAAGGGAGAGGCAGCTTCAGTTATCCCGGACTGCCTACCTGACCCTAACCAAGGGGGTTGTTGACCGCACCGGGAACGTGGATTGAACCTGCCGCGAGAGGTCTCTCCGTTGAGTGCTACTTGGAGTAGGAGGATGCTTGGGTGCCAGGGGGGGCTCTGGTCGTAAATCCCTCACCTTCCGGGTCCTGCACAAGAGGCTAACGTGACTCGGGATTGGATCTTGAGGCCCGCATACTAGTCTACGGGTGGAAACTTGGAATAGTGATCCCTGTGGATTGCTGGATAACCTTCGGGCAGATTGTGGACAAGCCTACGGGAGGAACTCCTTGTATTTCAAAGATAAATATGATGATATATTAATAAAGAACTTGTCTGATATTGTTTTTCTATGCCACGTGATAAGATTACGTGAAGGAACCAGTGCTTAACGGATTAATTAAAGAAGCTGATTGTTGTTAGAATATCAAGCTCATTTAGTGTGTGTTGACCGACATGAGCTGGACACAGCTAGTCTAGCCATAGTAGTTAGATACATTAAATAAGTCGGTGCCTTTGGTGTGAATGGTCTTATGACCGTAGGTTGTATCTTTCACTATTGAGTGTCGTATAAATAATAGAGTGTGAGAGAGGAAGCGGGTGCTTCACTCTGTCTGTCATCTATCTGCCTCTTTGAATCTGAACATGGTATCAGAGCCATGAATGGGATCACTAGTGGAATGCACTCAATAAGAAGACTTGAAGAGTGAACTGAAGAGCTGGAAAAAGAAGAGGACTGACTGCCATTTCCATCAAAGGTCACACTAGAGGTATGTACAGTGAATCATTGGAGTCTTCTGGCTTGAAGAAGGGTTGTTGCTTGCTGAGAGGTCCTCCAAGGACTGATTGAGCATCAGTGAGTGTATCATTGTCATGGTAATGAGCAAGATGTGCAGCAGCACAGATCTGTTCAGCCAGCGTGTTTGCGCCTGTTTCCAGGCTGAACTCCATGGCTGAGATTCAGCACATGGACTGCTTACCAAGGCTCTATTGAGCATTACCAAGAGTGTAGCTTGTCTGGAGATTCACCAAAGCTCCGTTGAGCATCAACAAGTGGGCAAATCTGATCTGAATGTACTCTGAACAGTCTGTGTGGACTGTGCCTATGAACAGGCTGCTCTCATTGGCTGAGATTCAAGGAGTAGTGGCATAGAGCTTGGATGCATACCAAGGAAGGTTCTTGAAGGGTCTATCCTACTATTGCTCTTGTGGGAGCTCCTGTGGGAGCTGTAATAGAGATGTACAGATCTGAATACACAGGGCTGAACTGTCAGTGAACTTACAGTGACATTGTACACTTGGAAAGCCTGCATATTTGGATGCTCTTTGGCATGTACATTGAACTTGGATGTAGCACTTGATGCTTGGTAGAAGAAATGTCATACTTCTTGGGTATTTTTGACATAAGCTTGGAGCTTGAAGTGGCCTGATCTGAGAGCCTGTAATAGGCTGAAAATTTGAAAAAAATTTGCAGACATAAAGCACAAATTGGTTATTTCTGAAGAACTAGTTGGCTGGGTTTGTTCCACAGGTACTTGAAGACTCGGTCTATGACTATTGAATGCTTGAGCATTGGAAACAGAAGTAATGCAAATGGTTTATGGATATTTGGGACTGAAATTAATCCAGGCTGCCAGTGCATTGGCTGTTTGAAATCTGGGAATTTATTTACAATGTTCATATATGCTGGTTATATACTGTTTTGAGGTTCTATGCCTATGCATGGCTTGACACATGTACTAGCAGTAATCTATGGAAGTTTGGGACATGTATGACATGTATACTACTCAGTTTTGGGTTTGAGATCACTGCTGGTCACTCACAGAAGTACAGTTTTCAGACTGCATATATGTACCTTGGCAGTGAGGTTGCAGGAGTTCAAACCGAAGTGGATACATAGTATTTGCATTGACTGCTTTACTCACAGGTTAAGCCACTTGGTGTGAGCTGTTTTGGACTGTTAGTGGGCTGAAATACCCTGGTTTTTTACTGCAATTAATTGCAGAAAACTGTCATAAACAGTTCCGGGCTGAATTTGAACTGTTAAGAAAATCTTGGTTTGCAGGTAGTCAGGCAAGGTCTGCAACATGGCAAATGCTGATAGAACTGATAATGTAACCCAGATTGTGGGAGAAAAGCTTGATAGCAACAATTATGCAATATGGAAGTTCCGCATGGAGAACTTTCTGATAGGCAAAGGATACTGGGACTTGGTGACAAGTGTTGAGGCTGAACCTGAAGTTCCAGATAGGAATCCTACAGCTGATCAAAGACGAGCACATCGAGCTTGGACGGAAAGAGCTCGCAGAGTTTTACATTGGCTGTCATTATGTATCTCGGATGCTATGGTGATGCAGATCATGAACTGTAAATCCCCAGCAGATGCATGGAACATATTGGTCAGGTACTATGGCACAACTACGAGTGCCAGGAAGATACAACTGAAGCAAAAATTCAACAACATAGAGAGGAAGAACAGATCCATACAGGACTATGTCACGGAGATTAAAACCTTAGCAGATCAGCTCGCATCTGTTGGCTCACAGGTAGAAGATGAGGATATGGTTGCAGTGACCTTAAATGGCTTGGGTCCGGAGTATAAGTCTTTTGACACTTCAGTATCTGTGCGGGCTGAGATGCCTGATTTTAATGAGCTGGTTGCATTATTGATTCATGAAGAGGTGAAGCTTGGCTTAGCTATAGGGTCAAGCAGCTCTAAGAATAAGGATGCAGTTTTTTATTCGAATCAGCGTGGTCGCGGTAGCTGTGGTAGAGGCTATGGATTTGGCAGAGGAGGCCAGCAGAATGCATCCTATAGTAATAGCAATCAGCAGTCATCAAATGCAAGAGGTAGTGGCAACTTTCGAGGCAGGGGGAGATCGAACTCCCGTGGCAGAGGCTCATGGCAGCAGCAGCATCAGTCAGACAATCCAAATAAGGACAAGGATTGTCACTACTGCGGAAAGTATGGGCATATTGCAAAGGATTGCTGGAAGAAGCAGGGAAATCAGAAGGGCAAGCAGCATGGACATTATGCTACGTCCAGTCAGGCAGATGACTCTGGTGATAGACTGTTTGCCATGCAATATGTCAAAGATAAGGCTGCTAAAAAATCATCTGATGATGTAGTGTGGTACATTGACTCGGGGGCGTCGAATCACATGACCCCTCATGGTGATTGGTTCACAGATATGGTGGCTGAAAAGCATGGCTATGTATGCACAGGTGATGACACGCAACATAGCATTGAGCATAAAGGCAAAGTGCCTCTGGTTGTACATGATGGCAGGAAGAAGAATCTTCATGATGTTTTGCATGTTCCTTCGATTACGAAGAACCTATTGTCTGTGGGTCAAATGACAGAGCAGAACTTGCAGGTTCGCTTCAATAAGCATGGCTGCTTTATTGAAGAGTTTGGCAATGGATGCAAGTTGATCGTGAAAGGCCACAGAAATGGAAGAATGTTCACTCTTGATGCTACACTGCCAGAGCTGAATTCCGCTATGTTTGCTCAGGGTTCTGGCACTATCAGGGACTTAGAGATTTGGCACAAGAGAGTGGGGCATGTCAATTTGCAGAGGCTGCAGACCATGCAGAAGAAGCAGCTGGTAACAGGGCTACCTAGATTCCAATATTCAGATATTGGTCATGTCTACGAGGCTTGCCAGTCTGGTAAGCAGTCACGATTGCCGTTTGTCAGGCATGTAAGACAGAGTACACGACCACTGCAGTTAGTGCACTCTGATGTTTGGGGACCAGCTCATAATGCATCTATGGGGGGTTCCAGATACTATGTATCCTTCATTGATGACTACAGTCGATATACCTGGCTTTACATATTGAAAACAAAAGATGAGGTCTTTGCTGTTTTTCAGAAATTTAAGGCACAGGTTGAGAAGGAATTTGAGTGTTACATCTCTTGCTTGAGATCTGATAGCGGTGGGGAGTATGTCTCCAATGAATTTGCTGATTTTTTGGCTGAAAATGGCATTCGTAGGCAGCTAACCTGCAGCTACACTCCGCAGCAAAACGGAGTAGCTGAAAGGAAGAACAGGGTTCTAATGGAAGCTGCCAGGGCCATGATGAATGAGAAGCATATGCCGCTTTACTATTGGGCAGAGGCTGTTGTGATAGCCGCATATATTCTGAACAGGACTCCCACTGCAGGCATTCATGACATGACACCGTTTGAGAGGCTCTATGGCTATAAGCCAGATGTAAGACACATGAAGGTCTTTGGCTGTCTTGCTTATGTGCACATTCCAGATGAGAAGAGGAAAAAGCTGGATCCCAAAGCGCATAAGAGTGTGTTCATTGGATACCCGCAGGAGAAGAAGGCATACAAATGTTATGATCCCTCTACCAGGGAGACTTTGGTAAGCAGGGATGTCATCTTTGATGAGCTGGGCTCTTGGTATGTCTCACCAGTTGCAGTGCCATCCGATCTGCCTTCCACTCATGTCTCTACAGTTGATATGCAGCAGAGCACTACTATGACAGGACCTATCAGTCAGACAGTATCCCCATGGACAGGGAGATTGAGGAGCTCACCGTCCACTGACACGGGTATGTCAGTGAGGGGGAGATATGATGTCTTGGACAGCAAAGGAAAAGAGAAAGTTAGTGAGGATGGTATGATGACACCTGGCAGAATGACTTTGGGCTATGAGTCTAGTGATACTTTAGACAGCGAACTTGGTATTCCGACTGTCTATACGCCTGGCACGAGGCAGAACAGGTACATTCCGCCTCACGAGAGAGGTGAATCGAGTAGTGCACCACAGCCTAGACGATCGCAAAGGGTCAGATACCCTGTTGACAGGTTGACGTACTCTGGTTATTCTGCAAAGCATTATGCATACATGACAAAAGTGATGGAGATCAAAGAACCAGGTACTTATGCTGAAGCAGCAAAGGATGAAAACTGGTGCATGGCTATGGACGAAGAGATGAAAGCCTTGGCTGAAAATCAGACTTGGGATTTGGTACCACTGCCTGAAGGGAAAAAGCCTGTTGGCTGCAAATGGGTTTATAAAATCAAATGTAAGTCTGATGGCAGTGTAGAAAGGTACAAAGCAAGGCTGGTCGCTAAAGGATATGCTCAGCAGTATGGCTTGGATTATGATGAAACATTCAGCCCGGTTGCAAAAATGGCAACCATACGAACTGTTATTGCCTTGGCTGCTGCAAAAGGCTGGAAATTGCAGCAGATGGATGTTAAGAATGCATTCCTCAATGGTGATTTAACAGAGGATGTATACATGGTTCAGCCGGAAGGGTATGAGCACCCTGATTTTCAGCATTATGTGTGCAGGCTGAAAAAGGCATTGTATGGGCTGAAGCAGGCTCCGAGAGCCTGGCATGCTAGGATCAGCAGTTACTTGCAGAGTCTTGGATTTGTTGTTGGCAGGGCTGATCACAGCCTGTTTACAAAGAAGACTGACAGTGGCTTGGTAGTGCTGGTCATATATGTTGATGACCTGATAATCACTGGAAATGATGACATGGGAATTCAGCATGCTATGAAGATGCTGAAATCTGAATTTGACATGAAAGATCTGGGAGATCTGAAGTATTTCTTGGGTATTGAGGTCGTACCAGCTGAAAATGGCTTATGGCTGATGCAGAAGCACTATGCCATGGAAATGCTTAAGAAGTATGGCATGGCTGAATGCAAACCACTGGATACACCTCTGGACCAGAATGTAAAGCTAGACATGAACACTAGGGCTGAAGTAGAAGATGTGACTATGTACAGGCAGATGGTCGGCAGTCTGATTTACTTGACCATCACTAGGCCTGACTTGAGCTATGCAGTAGGGCTGATAAGCCAGTTTATGCAAAACCCGAGAAAGCCGCACTTGGATGCAGTTAGACGCATCATGAGGTATGTTAAGTCCACTGTAGACTATGGGCTGTTCTATGTCAGAGATAAGCCCTTGATACTGATTGGATACACAGATGCAGATTGGGCAGGATGCTCAACTAACAGACGATCTACGAGCGGCTATGCCTTTGGCTTTGGTAGCGGCATGATCAGTTGGAGCAGCAAGAAGCAGCCTACGGTTGCTTTATCTAGTACTGAGGCAGAGTACAGGGGGGCTGCATTGGCAGCATGTGAGATTGCTTGGCTGCTCAAGCTTATGGCTGACTTGGATATTCAGGTTGATGCTCTAGTGAAACTGTTATGTGATAATCTGAGTAGTGTACTCCTGGCCATGAATCCAGTTTACCATGCCAGGACAAAACACATAGAGGTACACTACCACTTTATTCGTGAGATGGTCCTTGCAGGAAAGGTTGATCTTATGCATGTGAGGACTGATGAGTAGGTAGCAGATATCTTTACCAAGTCTCTGGGTAAAGATAAGTTCTGTGGTTTTAGACAGCTACTTGGAGTACATATGCTGTCTTGAGCTTGAGGGGGAGTGTTAGAATATCAAGCTCATTTAGTGTGTGTTGACCGACATGAGCTGGACACAGCTAGTCTAGCCATAGTAGTTAGATACATTAAATAAGTCGGTGCCTTTGGTGTGAATGGTCTTATGACCGTAGGTTGTATCTGTCACTATTGAGTGTCGTATAAATAATAGAGTGTGAGAGAGGAAGCGGGTGCTTCACTCTGTCTGTCATCTATCTGCCTCTTTGAATCTGAACAATTGTTACATGTCCAACTAATGTTTTAGATAATTACATAACTAAAACAAACCGAGGAAAGTGCGGAGGATGGGCCATGGGTCCGTCCTACAGTTGGGTGGTCCCGGTTGGCTGGGAACTTTTCTCAAATCTCGAAGAAAAACGGGATGATCGTCAAAGGACACGAACAACAAAAGCATTGACCTAGAGTTATGTCTTACCCAATTTACGTTGTTTTAGGGGAACATAATGGGACTATGCCTTATGCAGAGAGGTTGAGCTTTGCATCCCTCTCGTTTCCCATTCTCCTTGAACCAAGTGCAGCATGAATCCGCTTCAGACTTGGCGTTTTTGCGTAAAGTAGTTCGCTTGGTCCGACGCTAGTTGTTGTTAGGAAATGACCAATCAGGAAAACCCTAATTCAGGTCAATCCTAAGTGGGAACGGCCAGAATACTTCCGCTACGTGGCAGATACGGAAAGCCCTAGATCGCAAATCCCGTAACATTCCATGGGAGTGCCAGGCAGAGCTTTCTAGACATCCTTTCCGATGGACTGCTAAGACGTGTCCTGCATGATAATAGTGGACACGTTACAGTTAGTATCAGAGCCGACCAACAACGGAATTGTTTTTATGAAATTATAATAAAATGAAGCAAAGCAAATGTTGTTGTCCAAACATTTCCTTACCTTCAATGCTGTCTTGCAGAATTACGAAGCGTGGAACAAGTTCTTGGTATTCTGAGTCATGTTTATGACTGCAATGCATTCTCCGCTTTATAGACAAAGGATTGGGATGATGAACATCCTGGAGAAGATCTATAATCCATCACCTTTGTACATGGAACAAAGATGGATAGGTGCTTCAGGAATCTACTATATAGCCGCCCACCGGTTTGCTTATCTATAGACCAACCTAAAGAGGATCAAGTGGTTGGAAGACCTAAAAGTCGTGAAGCTGTTCGTTTTTGTGGAAGCTCATGTAAATTAGACTTTACATATTCGAGGTCAGAAGGTTGAGATGAACTCATATGTATATGAGGAAGTAACCAGTGTAATCCCCACCGATAGTATTAAAGTGTTGGGCCGCCATGAGAAGTATGGATTCCAACGGAAAGGATATCCTGAACTTCCAATGACTTACCGATTCCTGAAGATCCATGACCTGAAACCTTATTATTATACAGTCCCTGTAGATAAATGTAATACAACGTTGTTCTCCCCAAACTAAATGTAACAATTGGCTTATCATCGCATGAAACATTGTATTCAAAAGGGCTATGCCCATATAAATACAAATAAAGACTTCTTTTTATGTCTAATTGTGCATAAGAGTTGATAAAAAGTTAAGTAGCTACATTGGTTACATGATAGCGGAATTGAAGATGTAATATAAATCAATAACGATTATCGTTTAATAACGTTAAGAAACCTTTATCCAGGCACAACCCCAGGTACAGGTTCTTAATTCGCCTCCTACATCAAGTACTGCTGTAATCCAGGAGAAGAAGTTCCTTCTCAAGCAGATTAAGCCACCCAAGTTTGACGAGAGAGGCAGATTTATCCAAGTTGATGCTGAAATTTGGATTGAATCCTTGGAGGATTACTTCGAAGCAGCCGGTATTGCACTCGCCAATCAGGCTATGCTTGCCAAGTTAAAGCTCACTAGCGAAGCCAGACTTTGGTGGAAGCAATGGTGTAGGGATCAAGGGATCGCAGAAGGATCTGTTACCTGGGAGAAGCTGAAGAAAGCCGTGCAGGGAAGATACTTGCCACCTGCATATCGCACTCAGAAGATGAATGAGTTCTATGAGCTAAAACAGTTGGGACTCACTCTTGATGCATACTACTCTAAATTCATCTCACTTTTAAAGTATGCGCCACAGATGGACATGACACAACAGGTGTCCAAATTTTGTGCAGGTTTAAATCCACCAGTAAATACCTGTCTCAAATCTATGCGTCCATCAGATCTTCAGGATACACTCATTCGAGCGGCGCCTATAATTCAGGAGGTACAGTCTAGACCAAGGGGTAACAAAGCTTGGTCTTACAATGACCCGAATAGAGGAGCATTCAGACCTCAAATTAAGAGAGTTCAAGGTCATAATCAGGGACAAAGAAAAAAAGCAAGGAAGAATAACATCAACAACTTTGTTCCTACTCAAAGTAATGGCCGAAACCTCCGTTGTTTCCACTGCAACGAACTCGGTCACTTCAAGAGGCAATGTCCCAAGCTTGGTGGAGGACATCGTCAAGTGCCTTTCCAAGGAACAGGCCGTGGTCAAGGAGCCACTATCTAAGGGAGAGGAAGAACCGCCTGCATTGCCAATATGGGACACTTCGACTATGTATTGATTACCGAGGGTTGAATCAATCAACAGTCAAAAACAAGTATCCTATTCCTAGAATAGATGAGCTTCTTGATCGTCTTCAGGGTGCAAAGATCTTTTCCAAGATTGATCTCAGGTCAGGTTACTATCAAATAAGGATCAAGGAAGAAGATATCCCAAAAATGGCCTTCAATACAAGATATGGGCACATTGAGTTCCTAGTTATGTCATTCGGCCTTACGAATGCACCTGCCACCTTCAATAGGTTAATGTAGGACATCTTTAGGCCATATCTTGATGATTTCATGCTTGTCTTCTTCGATGACACTTTAGTCTATTCTAAACAGGAAAAAGATCATGAACCTCAACTTCAGATTGTCCTTGAGACAATGAGGTCGCATAAGCTGTATGCTAAAATGAAGAAGTGCGCATTCTTCAAGCATCAGATTGAATACCTGGGATTCATAGTATCAGTAGAAGGAATATCAGTGGACCTAGCCAAGGTCAGAGATGTGCTTGAGTGGCCAATACCAGTATCCGTCAAAGAGATACGTAGCTTTCTTGGATTGACAGGATGGTATAGGGTCTTCATCAAAAACTATGCTTTGATTGCAGCACCTCTGACGGACTTATTGAAGAAGCAAACTTCCATTACATGGTCAACTCCCGAATAGAATAACTTCGACAGATTGAAGCAAAGTTTGGTATCAGTACCTATTCTAAAACTTCCAGACCTCAGTAAGGAATTCGAGGTAGTAACTGATACTAGCATTCTTGCCTTGGGGTGTGTAGTTATGCATGAAAGTTAGCCAGTAGCATACTCTTCAAGGAAATTGAAGAGTCATGAAAAGAACTATGCTACGCATGATCTTGAATTACTAGCTGTCATCCATGCTCTAAAGCTTTGGAGACACTACCTGTTGGGTAGCAAGTTTACTCTAGTAACTGACCATAAGAGTCTCAAATGGATCTTTACCCAGAACGAGCTCAACATGAGGCAACGTCGGTGGATTGAAGTGTTGGAAGAATATGACTTTGAAATCAAGTACCGACCAGGGAAAGAGAATGTAGTTGCCGATGCACTTAGTCGCAAGGCATTCCTAAATTCCCTAATCTTGCAGAATCCATCAACGGCCAAATCTCTAGCTACAAAAGTATCTATGCCAAACAACCCTATACTTGAGTTAGCTAGAGAGGAAGCATGCCATGATTTGGCCTACCAATCAATGCTAAAGGAGATCTCTATCAAGGAGTAGAACCAAAAGTTGCAGGCTAAGTATCAAGAATTTTCCATTAATAGTGGACTTGTCTACTACAAAACAAGGCTGTGTATACAAGCAAGCCAGTCACTTAAGCAGAAGATATTGTGGGAAGCTCACGATTCGCCTTTCGCAGGACATACTGGCTAGGCTAAAACTCTTAGTGCAGTTAGGAAGAGCTACCATTGGGAGAGGCTCAAAGGTGACATTCTCAAATATGTCACTGATTGTTTGTCTTGCCAACGTATCAAAGCCGAATATGTCATGATGCCAGGGAAACTGCAACCGCAAGACATTCCCCAAATGAAATGGGAATTCATCAGTATGAATTTTGTTGTAGGCGTACCCCAAGTCCAGGGAGGATACAACTCCATCATGGTTGTGGTTGACATGCTTACTAAGGTTGCACACCTTATTCCAATAAAGACAAACTATAAAGCCTCAGACATTGCAAGATTGTTTATCAAGGAGATATTCAAGCTACATGGTTTACCCAGAAGAATCATTAGTGACCGTGATTCTCTCTTCACATCACACTTCTGGAGAGCTATCTTTAAAGCTATTGGGACTCAACTCTGTTTTAGCACCGCCTACCATCCCCAAACGGATGGACAAATAGAGCGAGTAAATCAAGTCATCAAGGATATGCTTAGGGCATACTGCTGTCGAGAGCCGAAGAGGTGGATTCAATACTTGCCTTTGGTTGAATTTGCATACAATGCTTCTTACCAGCAAAGCATTCAGATGACCCCTTTCCAAGCATTGTATGGTCATGACTGTCGAAGTCCCCTAAACTTTTCTGATCCAACCTTAAGGGTTGAAGCTTCAAGTCAGATGTTGGAAGAGATGGATGACCAAATAAAGTCAATAAGACAGGACATACAAGCAGCCAAGGATAGACAGAAGGCATACGCAGATTTGAAGCGTCAAGAAAGGGTCTTCGAAGAAGAAGACATGGTCTTCATTCACGTACGCCCTAAAAAGAGTTCTCTATCCTTAGGAGATTGCAAGAAGCTAAGTCCAAGGTATTGTGGGCCATACAAAATCCTCAAAAGACTAGGACCTAATGCTTATAAATTGCAACTTCCTGAGAACCTAAAGGTTCACAATGTATTCCATATCAGCCTATTGAAAAAGTATATACCTAATCCTAACCATGTACTTGACCATCAACAAGTTGTAATGCCTAGTCAAGGAGTTCTTGAACTAAGGCCTGACAGGATCTTAGATGTTAGGGAGAGACAATTAAGATCCAGAACCTTGAGAGAATGCCTCGTCCAGTGGAAAGACTATCCCGAAGAGGATGCCACTTAGATAGATGAAGGCACACTCCACCATCAATATCCCCAGTTTATCTCGAGATGAGGACATCTAGATTCCTCTAAGGGGGAGAGAATGTAATATATATCAAATAAAATAAAAGCAAAAAATTTTCCCCCCTCCTTCTCCCCCAGCCGACGTTGCGCTGGAGGGGAAGGAGGACACGGAATGCAGCACGCTGGCGCCCATGTAGGTGCTGGGGCCATGCATGCTACCGTGTAAGAGAGGGAGGATTCCCCCCCCCCCCTCCTATTTAAGACAGGCCATGTAGGTGCAAGGGAGGGACGGAAGGGCAGAATTCGAAAGGACTCGCTGTCGCCCTGCAATTAGTGGAAGGAGGGAGGGACAAGCCGCCTCGTCGCCACTCTGCCCTGACAAGGGCTGTTGAACTACCGCTGAGCCAAGATGGCATCACCCTGCCATCATTCCGTGCTGCCCATAGCTACTGGCCGTCACCGTCACGGCGTCAATCTCCCTCTCCTGGCCACGTGTGAAGCTTAGAAGCTTCTAAGAAGAAGCTTCTAAGGGGGCTAGATAAGCCCTCTTTCACCCTTCACCTTTCCCCTATTACCCTTTCACCCCTGGGTTTTTTTAAAATCCTCCTAAGCCCTTTTCACCACACCCCCTTGTGTTACCCTTCATCTTTCCCCCATGGGTTTTAAACCCCTAAGCCTTTTCACCCCCATGTGTCCACACACCCCACCCCCCCGTGTCCTAAAACCCCTCCAAGTCCCCCTTCCTATACCTTTCATTGCCGTGCCCAAAAAATCTCCCAAGGCCTCTTCTTATGCCTTTTGGAACCACACACACACACACCCTTCCCCCCCCCGTGTATAAACCCCTATAGGGCCTTTTCCTTAGGCTTTGTAAGCCTTTCCCTCCCAAAAGAATCAAGGCCTTAAAGGTCTTATTACCCCCTCCTCGTGGTTAAACCCTTAACGGCTCCTTGCCTTTCCAAAATACCCTTGGGACTTGGTTTCTTCCCTACTCGAAAAAGAGAAGAAGAGTATTGATGTGCAAGGGAGCGACGGTGGAATTCTGAAAAGGAGTGTAAAGCTGCTTCCACATTCGAAGGACTACAACTGCGATGCCTCCTAAGAAAGTCCAAGGAGTAGCTGTGGGAGGGTCATCTCCCGGTATCCATGTGGATATCTCACCCCAAACCTAGGTTTTTTTCTTCTTAATTTTATCGTTGTAATTCAATCGTGCAGGATGAATTGTTAGAGATAGGATATATTTTGTCTTAGTTGTTCACAACGAAGGAATTTAGTTTGATGAAACATGCAAAATAAATAATGCATAAAAGTAATTTTTTTTTCAAATAGCTTTATGCATGAAAAATGCAAATCATGAAAGGATTCTTACGATGCATAAACTCTAGGAAATTATCATTGCTAACTGCTTAACTTAGCAAGGAAAATGTTGCTTATTTAGCATGAGTTTGTTTGCAAAGAAAAGGGAAGATTAATTGAATTAACCTAACCTCAAATTGATAAATTTTAGGATTGAAAAATAAATTGACACATAGATAACAAATCATGTGGAGGTGATCTCGATATTACCCTCTAAAGTTAACCAAATTAATATAGACTTAGAAATTTACCTATGCTGCGAAATATTCATTTGGAACGAATTAAAATCCAAGAAACGTTTATACCTTAAATACTTGCCCATATTCCCTGATTGTAGGGTCAGCAAATTGCAAATGTAAAAGAAACTAGGGTTTGTCCCTGAGTTTCTTAAAAGTAACTAATAAAGCTAGGAAACCCTAGGTCTGACAAACGTCAGCTTAAAGAAACTTAAACGGATTGTTTCGTAACCCCATTATTGCATAGTACGATGCAGGACTTGCACGGCAAGTACAAAGTCATATGGTCTTGTGATTGATTCACAAGAAGAAAGGCTAAATTCTCGCAACAAGGATGGCGGATCCTTACGCAAGTTATCTTGCAAGAGGATGTAGACTTTGATATCCTTCTAAGTAAGGAAGGTTAAAAAAATCGAAAACTGAAGTATCCAATGAACTTTAGGGTTTAACCAAGTTGGGTTAATAGGGTACACCCTAACCCAGAATATAAGGGATCTTGCCAAGTTGCAAGACACCCCGGATTGAGTGGTGGATGCATTCGAAAGGAAAGATTCCTTCCTTAGTAGTTTTCCAACAACAAAAAAAAATGAATGATCAAGGCCTTGTAGCTTGGGTTTCTTGGGTTGTCATTTCTTTAGATGGAGTGTGACTGCCTGGGGGTGGGTTGGCAAGTGATGGTCGTGGTTGGGCTATGCTTCTAGGACTTTCCTTCTTGGGCATCCATATCCAGGTGTTGCCTTGGGCTTACAATAGATCTTTAGGGATCCATCGTGGCTTGATTGTGAGCCTATGTTGATAGCGTCGAGTTGGTCCCTTATGTTTCAAATGATAATTGTTAGCCTTGCACGGCTGTGTTTGCTTGTTATGAGTAGGTCACTTTTGGTGTGTTGGCACCCATTTAAGTGTGGGCTCTATGGCTTTGGGGGTGGCCTTAGTTGGCAATGGTTTTGTAGTCTGGATGGGTTGTGATGGAGTTAAACCCCCCGCCCTAGGCTTGGTCCTAGATAGCTCTATCGGTGGCATAACATGCTTTGGTGGAGCCTTGCTGTCTTGTTGAAAGTTATCATGATTTGAACGTTGCCCATGGCAAGGTGAATACACTGCAGATCATAATCTAGGTTGCAATGTGCTTGCTTCTTGAAAGTGCATCCTAACAATGATTCTTGACCTGCATCCTTTGTATTTGGTAATACATAAAAGATGACTAACAGGCTCTTAAAGTCGATAGAGACTGCGATCTTACACTTCCCTAGGAATGCATATGACATGCCCCTGAATGGGCTAAGTTTAGGTTGGTGGATTGTAGCTGTGGTTGACCAATGAGGGTCCAATGAGTGTGAGTCAAGACATTGAAGTCAGCTTCCTCATCGATCAAGGCATCAAATGTGTGCATGCACCGGGCGGTGGCTATGATGCGCAGGTATGCTAATGCTACCACCTCCTCATCCTCCTCCTCTAGTTTGGTGATAGTGGCTATGCGGACATTGATAGGGGCTTCTAGCATATAGAGGGCTATGGGAGGGTAGTACTTCTTCATGCAACTGCCACTAAAGAAGCCTATGCTCTCTCCTTCAAGGGTTTCAAGTTCTACTTTTCCCATCCTACTAATGGTGCAAACTCAGAAAGGTCCTAATCCTCCGAATTTCATTTTTTGCTTGTGGCCCTTTACCAAGTAGAGTGAAATAAGGTCTCCCTGCTTAAAGTCACATTGTTTGACATGCTTGTTGAACCACATCTTCCGTCATGCCTTCTAGCAAATTAGGGCATGGGTGGCTACACAAGCTAGGGACAAATAATTATAATGGCAAGATGGCCTCAGTCCCATAGGTCAGCCTAAAGGGTGTCTGTCCCACAACCGCTTTATGGACTATCCGATAGGCCCATAGCACAACCATAAGTTTGTTGTCCTAGTCACTTTGCGAGGTGGAAACTACCTTCGTAAGGATGTTGAATAAGATCTTGTTTGTGGATTCTAGTTTGCCATTAGCTTGAGGGTAGTAGGGTGAGGATTTCCTATGGATGATTAAGAAGGTCAAGAGTAGGTGGGAAATCGCCTCATTGATGAAGTGAGTGCTTTGGTCACTTACTAATTCGATAGGGCAACCAAATCGTGAGACAAGAACTTCATTGTGGTCTAAGCGTCATTCTTCTTGGTGGCTCGTGCCTCAGCCCATTTTGTAAGATAGTCAGCTGCTACGATGATGTATCTAGTGTGTGAGTATTGTGTTGGAGGATTGATGGGTCCAATGAAGTCGATTCCCCATTCCTCAAAGGGTTGTCATGCAATGACAGGGGTCAACACCATCTTATCCTTTTGTGTAGGAAATTTAGTCCTTTGGCACTCATCACAATACTTTACAAACTTAGCAACATCACAAAATAGGGTGGGCCACCACAATTGAGATTGTAGCACCTTGCGGGCTGTCGTATGCCCGCTGAAGAGCCCTCTAGCAATCCCACCATGCGCTTTGCTCAACACATTGTGCATCTCATGCTCGCACCCGCATTTTCGTAGAACCCCATCTTGCCCTAGTCTATAAAGTTGACTATCTATCAACTAATAAGATTGGATTTTCAGATTAAGCCTCCTCAGCCTAGCCTTCTCGGTAGGTCTCTCAGGCAGACCATGCTCTAGCACTTGGACTATATCATCCACACAGTACAACATTAGATCTGGCTTTGAACACAACTTTCTCACTAGAAAAGATGAGCGTCTAACAAATTGTCAGCTATGCCTTGTCTAGCAACTTCTCCTGTGGGTATTCAGGACATGTGATCAGGCATCTAGTGTTGCTTTCCCTTGTGTACCACTAGAGAGAAATCAAATTCTAGAAGAAGAAACAACCATCTAGCAATGTGTCTTGTAGTTAATGGTTTATTCACAAGATACAAAAAGGCTTGATGGTCTATAAAAAAGGTGAAAGGCATGGCTAGGAGGTAGTGTCGAAACTTCTTTACATCGAATACCATGGCCAACCCCTCCCTTTCTATGGTGGAGTAGTTCACCTCCGTGTTAGTGAGCTACCTACTAGAGAAACTCATAGGGTAGCTCCAATAGAAAATTTAGACACATCTATATGCACATGGAAGGTGATCTTCTAGTCTCGGGCTCGTAAGATTGGTGCAATTGTAAGAGTCTTCTTCAGCTCCTCATATGCTCGTTGGCACTTTGCAGTCCACTCAAACACAATTAGTAGCTTATGCAATGGTCTCACAATCAATGCGTAATTCAACGTGAAGTGTCGTTAGTATCCGGTGTGTCCTAAGAGCCACTGAACTCCCTTAAAATCCTTGGGTTGCGGTAAGTCAACAGTGACTCTGACTTTCGAAAAGTTAGTGGCTATGCCATTCTTGGACACCACGTGCCCTAGAATGCATCCGTGCTTGACCCAGAACTGGCACTTCAAGGGGTTCAATGATAAGTTGTAAAGCCAGCATTGTTCAAAGATTGCTTGTAGCTATTCCAAGTGTTTTGCCTAGCCAGAGAGTATGCATATGACAACATCCAGAAACAATGCCTAACATTGCAAAATTTTTTAGCAAAATTTTACACAATTGGCATATTGTTACTAATTTTTCACATCAATTTAATGCAGATGCACTTGATGTTTCGTCTTTGGAGGACATGTCTCTATAGTCCAGGAAGTGGAAAATCCTAGTTTGAAGGAGTTTTGTGCTAGAGGGTGGACTTAGGAAAATATTAGGTAGAATTCGATAGTTTTATCTAATTATAAGGGATTATAATTTTTGCTTGGAGAATAATTTGACCTTTCTTCCCATAAAGAATATATTGACAAATCCAAATGAGCTATTTTTGAAAGGTTAGAGATGGTTGAGTGTATAGTCGAGTACGACTTGGCAAAAGCAAAAGACATGAATTTGATAGCACAGATTGGACAAGTGGTCTTGGTCGTTGATGATGATCGTAGATAGGAGTAGTAGAACTAGAAAAATTTTCACCGCATCATACATAGGATAGACATTGGAATATGGTAGGGAGAGAGTTGTATTTCCAAGATGATCACATTAAAGATTAAAGGAGGGGAGAGACAAGCCAAAGAACAAAGGCAATGGTAGTGTGGACAAGGAGAGTCACTACTCTACAAAGCCAAGTATACAAGACATCTTCGAGTAAGCGGAGTTAATGACATGGATATAACAATTAGTGGACCATGAGTATTTGAGTTAATTTGACAAGATACTAACATGGTTACTTATCCAGGAAGAAATAAATGTAAATCAATATTGAGTTGTAGTGATCATCCATGCACTTGCCACCAATTTGATGTGCAACTTAGAGATTGGAATATGGAGAAAAAGGGTCACTTGCATTATTGTTTATAAATGTATCTACAAAAAAAACATGCAATAAAAAGGTCAATTGTTGGTGGAAGAGGAAGAGGAAGGGGAGAGGAAGCCTAAAAGGGGGCCAATTGGAGAAGAGGAAGGGGAGGAGTTAGTGGGAAGTTGGAGAGTCATGAGAGGGCCATCCAAGCTAGAGGATTTTTTCAAGGGCCATCCAAGCTAGAGGATTTGAGAAAAATTGTGGTTGGAGAGGGCAAGAAGAGAGAATTGAAGCCCATGCCTCTCCCATAGCTATCATCATGTCTTCTCCTCCTACCTCCATTTTGGAGCTTCAATATACCTACCTAATCTGAAGTGATAGGACTCCCCTTGGCTGGACTACAAAGGACACGGCTCCTAAAGACGCAAATACGATTCTCGTACTTTACGTAAGTGCCTTAACTCGTTTAACAAAAAAAAGTAATTTTGCATAAATATTTCTTTGGTTTATAATTTTTATAAAATGTATTTGAATATTAATTCTAACTTTAGATAGTTTTTAGAGTTTATGTAGGTTTTATTTTATAATAAAAAATAGCTAAAAATGCTTAAAATGGCTTAAAATGATATGTATAAATTTTTATAAAATATTTAGTTAAATATTTATGAGATGTGATATTTTTTTGATGAAGTATGTACTACTAAAAATATTTTGAAGTTTTTCTAAAATTTTTAGAAGATGTTTACTATGTTTTAAAAATAAAAAATAGTTATTTTAGATGAACATTACAGTATTTTTTTATAAAAATCATGTTTTTAATTCAACAAAAACTAGGATCTTCTTTAGAAAACCTAAGAATATAGTTTTAGATGTTTTATGAAATGTTCTTGGGGTTAGAGAAAATGAAAACTTAAATTCCTAGGTATTGTGAATAAAAGGTCTCTTTTCTAAGGGACTATTTTTCAAAATTTCCCCAAATTTGCTAGAGGAGAATATTAGATTTGGCAAGAGACACAGACTTAGTAGAGGGAGGTAAATATTTTGGCTCGAAATTGACTATAGACGTAGAGCAATTATCTTCTTGGAGTTGGGGTTATAATGATTGTGCACAAACTAGAGTTTTATTACCAATGCACTTTGGGCTAATAGATGAAATGGAAATAAATACAATCAGTGCATCGTATCACTTTGATTGGTATTATTGTAACACTTATCAATTTTTTAGAAGAGTGGTATGGGATGATGTGTTGCCTTAAATACGTAAATCCAGAGGTTTAAAAGTTACTTTCTACACAAAAGACGTTAAAAAGGTCGCTGAAATTTTAGGCCTAATTCCTAAGCAAGAAGAAAAGTTGCCTTATGGAGAAATAGACCCAGAGTTACCAACCATTCTAAACCTTCTAAGCACGCATGCAAGCAAAAATTTAACTTTATAGCTTCAAACAAAACGTGTGAAATTTTGGAATATGAAAATAATAGCTATTTCATTAATAGTGGATGAATTGAGAGGAGAAACAGGCATAGCAAAATGAAGCTCGAGATCAACGAGATAGAGAACGCGAGGCATGATAGGAGGCTTGGCTATTAGATAGGCTTGAGAGGGTGAATGCATTATTGAATCTGGGGATAGATGTTATGTCTAACTCAAACATAGAACCTTTTAGGCCTAGTATATCATTCCATAGAACACCATCAACGGGAAGTGAAGTAGACTCATATCAATGGGATCAAGTGGCCTCAGGCACCAGTAGTGCCACTGGGGAAAGGAGGAGACAAAGTAGCGAAAGTAGACAGAGTGAAGCTAATGCTACAATAGGGAGTACTGAACCGCCTTGATTGGGATTTAGAGTCAAATTTTGGATTGTGCCAACTATTTAAGGAGCCTAAGGAACCTCGTGGTTAGATATTACCCAAGATTTAGGGTTAGAGATATTATTTAGAGAAATAATGGCTCGTGATCCAGTCAAATTAGCTGACTTCATGTAATTTGGGGGATTGTGGGATGAGGATCCAAATGTGCATTTGCAAAGATTTGAGGTGACACATGTCGCCAATGAGATAATAGACACGTGCTCATATCTTCCCTGCAACATTAAAAGATAAGGCAGCCAGGTTGTATGGGAATCTAGATGCCCAACATAAAGTGACTTATGTGGTCTTATCGAGAGCATTCCTGGAAAAAATTCGACCACAAGGTTTCCAAGATAGGCTAGCCCTTCAATTGGATTATTTGTCCAAAGGAACAACCGAAAGTGTTGAACATTACATTGAGCATATGGGGACAATTATTCCAAAGATGAATCGAGCTCCTAATGAACCTATGCAAAAGTGTAAATTTATTGATGGGCTTAACCCAGAAGTTTATCAGCATGTTAGCCTACAACAGCCAGCTACGTTGGCATATGCTAAAATGCATGCTAGATGGTGGGAATAAGTGCAACTCAGCCAAAAATGACGGAGGGACTTATTTAAAGAACCTTTGATGGAATATCCAAGCACTTCAAGTGGGATACCTAAGAACATGTCTTATGTGACCATTCCTTTAAATCCATCGGTAAAATGGCAAGTCCAAATGTATCAAGTGTACCTTTAAATCTGTACACTTCTATTCTAGCCTATATGATACAAACGGGAATGCCTTTTATGCCACAATCTCAGACCCCTCTTGATGAAGCAAAAGTAGTTGATATTATTGTAAAATCCCTAGGAATGTTTAAGGAGGAAATTATGAGTGCAGTGCAAGCATCTTTGAAAGAAATTTATTTGATAACAACATAGTCTTCTAGTGCACAACAATCCTCGAGTAGCTCAACTCCAAACCCACCTAGATCCAATATCTGGTGTGGTAAGTGTCATGGGTATGGCCATGTGGCTACAGAGTGTCCGACGCCTTCAAGACTAATGCCTGACCATCCACCATTTTGCACCTTTTTCCTTAAGATAGGGCATCTAGATACAAAATGTTGGCATAAGATAGGTTAAGAGCAACAACAAGCTAATTTAATGCAAACGAATTACAACTACATGGATCGTAATAATACGACTTATGCGATTGGACCACCTAATCAACCCTTTAAGCCAAGAGAATTGCCAACCCAAGGTAGACCCCCAGTACCTTGAAATAATTACAATATTGATGGAAACCGAGGGAGAAATTCTCCTTTTTGGAGAAATAATGATCCTTTTCGTAATCCAATGGGGCAAGGTGGACCACAAGGGCCTAGGGGATTGGTAATTAGTTATTGATGCCAACAAGAAGGTCATATAGCTAAATATTGTCTAAATGTGCATAAAAATCAAGACTATACTCCTCTATGTAGGAGATTAGCGACAAAGGGCATCACGAAGAGGATTGCCCTAAGCAATAAGATAACCAACCTAATGACAAGGGTAAGAAAATTTTTAATGAACCCTCAAACTTATCCAAAAATTTAGTTGAAGTAGAAACAACAAGGCAAGGGAATGGAGTTAGGTCTAAGTTCATACCCTGTAGGGTGACCTTTAAGGCTGACCCCATGATTGGTGTGGTTACTAGAGTGCAAAAGCAACAAGGAGAGGAGCAAGGTTAGGAGGAAGAAAGTTTACAAGTAAAAGAAGTAATGAAGGATAAATCTAAGGATATAGATCCTAATGTAGAGCTACCTGAGTCAGATTCTCCACAACATTCCTATGACCATCCACTATTACATGTGCCTTTAGCAAATCCTAAGATTTAAGTAGGGGTAGATCCTTTTCCCAAAAGATTGATACCTCCTAAGGAAGGAAGTAAAGAGTAGGCGGAAGCAGTAAATAAGACTTATGATCTTTGGGCTGCATTAGAGCAAGTATCTTTGACCATTAACCTTCGGTAATTGCTAGAAATAGCGCCTACATGTCAAAAGTAGCTTAATCATAAATTAATTTGGCATCGAAGGGAGAGGATTGAAATGAACTTTCATAAAGTAACCATGAGAAAGAACAACAACTAAGGATGTGAAAATAGTAGATTTGCTTGTGGATCCAAGAGCTCCAATTATAAATACTACTATTAATGGCCACTTGTTAAATGAAGTGCAGTTAGATGGTGGCTCAGCAGTCAATTTGATGATAGAACAAAAAATGCATGAATTAGGGTTTAAGAATATAGAACCTACCAATATCATTTTACGTGTGGTTACCCCAAAGGAAAGTGATTCCTTTGGGGTTACTTCGTGATGTGAAATCTGTAATTGCTAGTTTAGAATTTCATGTGAGTTACTTAGTAATTCGCTCATTGTCAAATATGTCTTCAGATTTTGTGTTGCTGGGTCGACCATTGTTCTTGAGGTCACTTGCCTACTTTCGTGCCATGTCATAGATCCGAAAATACGAAGTGAGGAGGCATTGTTCGTGAGGTCAGGTGCACACTTTCATGCTGTATCGTGCTTTTACTCATGTCTGAACCTAAGGATGTTGTAGGCTCCCAAGAGCAGGTAACCCCTAATAAGAAAAGAAGAAGATTGTCATTAGATCAACAAGGGCTTCTGGTTGTGCTGCCTTCTCCCCTGAAATTCCCATAGCTTCCTCCCCTTGTTCAGTAGCAAGTATGGGAATGCCTAGGAAGTCTCCAGTCAAAGGCAAGTCACCATTGAGGGTTTCTAGATTGTCTCAGATTGTAGAGGTTTCTCCATCAGAAAGGCTCCCATACTTTCTTCTTCAGAATGGCATGGAGTTACCTTATTACGGAACTACAAAGGATATTTTCAACCCTGACTGGGATATTGACCATGTATTGAACTCATGCAAGAAGTTTTGCTGAGTTTGAAAGTCTTGCATTTCCGGTAGTTGAAAACGATGTAAAGGAATATGTTAACATACCTATTGGGAGCTCACCTTCAGAGAAGGCATTGTTTTCAAGAAAGTGTACATCTCATTCTCTTGACAGGTTTTGTGCCTTAGATTTTTTTTTTTGCTCATTCTAGGAAATGCAAGCTAATGTCCAAAATAGTTGTACTCTTGTTAAATATCCTATTAAATTCAATCAATAATAATTAGAGGGTCCAAAATATTCCAGCTTTTGTCTTTTGGACGAGGTAGCAAATGACACGGATGTAGAGGAATGTTTGGACCCTGAGCAAGAAGCATATATTGCTGGCAAACTAGATGTTGCCCAATTCAAAGCTGAGACCATTATTGAAGGAAACCATGCTAATACAGATCTTGTATGTGACTCTTCTTTTTATACTATTGCTTCACTTCCAACTTTCCCTATCAAGGACAAGGAATATATACTACTAGCAGACATCCAAAGCCTCTTTAATCTTAGGGAGGATCATTTTTAAGCCATCATTGCAGAGGCTTCTGATGCTACAAATGGCATTATTGGCATCGAAAATGAATCAAAAGAAGAGTTACTTATACTTGACCCAAAAATTACGGACGACAAGTTTATTGAAGCAGGGGATGCCCTTTCTCTTTTTTTTTAAAGGCAAAGAATGCTGAGAAAAAGTATGGGATTACTAAAGAGGAGTTCCACAGCCTTCCAGACTGACTTGGAATTTCCCATTTTGGAAGAGAAGAGTCACAATATGTTAAAGAATTGGAAGATACCAATGAGGCACAATCATCAATTAACATATGGAATCCAACCAAGCTAGAGAGAATGATGAAAATCAATTGGTACTATTATCTCGAATTCTATAAGATATACATTAATATGTTTGATTTCAACATTCATTTGACATTTATCTTTTTTTACAGTTGGAGATTGAAGATTTTGATAACTTCTTAGGACGGGATAAAGGGACAAGAGTTGGTATTAGTTCACTCTGAAAGATGTTGCACTTGGCCATTACTTAGCAAGGATTGATCCGCATGTTTTCTTGGTATTTCATAACATCTTCTAAAAGGAAGCAACATGGCCTATACTATGTATCAAGGCACTTACAAGGCTATTGGTTTCTCTAGGCTACAGTACAATGCACACAAGGTGATGTTTTTGGAGAATACTGCAGCAATTAGGATTTTTGGTTATGGTCCTGGTTTCTCTGCTTCTAGAGCAGGATACTTTCTGGCCCTCTCATCTTATGCTTTGGTAGAAAATCAAACTGATATAAAATCAATAGTTGGCTACAAGAGAAGAAAGGTTTTGTGTTATAGAGGAAATATTCTGTAGGGGGAGGATGATGTAAAGGCTCCTAAGAGCTAGCTTTGTACTTTTCTTTCTTGAAAAATACTATGAATTCTCAAGTTGAAGTATTCATTCTTTGAATTTGTTGTCAAAAAAACCAATTGAATAGCTCCTCAAGAGTATTGTTTTTTGTAGCTCCTCCTCCATGTTTTGTACTTTAAAAAAAACTTGTACATGCTTGATAGTGAGATTTTTCCATGCCTTGGCCGTTATAAGTTGCTAGGGGGCCTTGCTCCTCCACAAAGTAAGGCCCATGGATATGAAGGATATGCTGTAAATTCATAAGAGTAACGATCATTTTATGCCAATGGAAATTTTATCAGATTAAATATTCTCTCTTACCAAATAAAATGTGATATATTTTTCTTTCCATGCCTCCTTTATTGCTTGAACAAGATTTGATATGTGTTAGTTTTTGTTTGTTGCTTGAGGAGCTTTAGGAAGACATCAAGGTGTCTCCAAACCTCCATCTTTAGAAATGCAAGTCGTGGTGTGGTTGCAATGTTTGTCGTTATCCCACACAGCTCTCTCCAATGCTCCCAAGTAATTCTCACCTATTTTCTTGTATGGTTACCTAAAAAATGCCTAGATTTTGAGCCTCCCATTGAGACATCAACCAAGACATCTCTTGTTTTCCCTAAAAGTGTTGGATCTTTTCTTAAGTGAACTTGACCTCCATGAAAACCCATTTTGGAGAGTAATACCTCACATTTGTCAATACACTCATCCGATAAAGACAAAGGCTTAATTGAGTATGAATAGTCAAGATGCAACCTGAGAAGTTTATCAAATAATTCTAATCTATGCATGAAAAGTACATATATGAACATTTGTAAGAGGAATTAAAAGAATTGAATCCCATGTATCTTCCTCTTTTAAAAAAAAACTTAGATCTATAGAGTCTCTAGTTGGGGCTCTTCTTACAGGGTGTAAGTTGCTCCAATCTTTAGACCCAACACTTTCCATGCAATAAATACAAGGATATTTTGCATTTGCCCCATTACATATTCCAAGCATACATTTGATAGTTTTCAAGTTAGCTCTCATGTGCCATTCCACATTAAAATTATCAACCCCATCAATAACCAACATTTCTCCTTCACTTTGAGACTTAATAATGTTTAGGATACTTGTATGAGTAAACAACCATTTCATTGTTTGATGATTCTCAATTGGTTACCTGAGTTGCACCAACCCACCAAATCTCCATCTCAGACTAGAACTTGTGCATTGGTACTTGACCCCCACCATTGTTGTATTCCAATATCCTGTTCATGATGCAAATGCTTACTCTTTCCATCTTTTGTCCTTTTTGAATTTGTGCTTCATCTAACTTCAAGAAAAACTTCAAAACACTGTGACATTCCTCTAACGTGAGTCTATACATGTGAACCATTGCAATCTGCACTCTTCTTAGATCAACCTATATATTGTTAAATACATTGTATTCAAAACTAGATTTTGTTTTTATCTTTTCATATGGCATAGATGCTTCAATATGAATGTATTCCTTGAAAACTTGTGGAATGTTACAATTCATGGCAGTCCTTGCAACCAATATTCTTAGGGCTTAAGGTAACCCAAATGTAGTTATTCTATTACATTTTAGATTTTTAAGCCATAATCTTGAGATAGCCTGATAACCTTTTCGACTAATGCCCATAGTATGACATGTCTCAACAATTTCGTTTGGTTTTACTGTGTCCTTTAAGTCCTTCACCAATTCTTTGAGAGTTAGACCTCTCAAATCCATATTCTGAGGTGACCTAAGAATCCTCAAAATATCATTCTTATTCATGGTCTCTTTTAAAAATCCGATTCTCTCCTCAGTCTCTTGAATATTAATACCTGTCATGTTAGACACATATTTCTTTGCAAGATTCAATCTTCTTTTCTTTACTCTCTCACACAAGCTAATTATATTTTTTAATGGTCTCTTTCTCTCTCTGAATCCTATTGGAGTTTTCTTTAAGTGTGTTAGCTTGTCTTATAATGACTTATTTGCATTTTCCAAAACTTCAATCTTATTTGTAAGCTTAGAAATGATTGTCTATGCAATAAATAATATTTTTCTCATTTCATTCATCTAAGCCATATGATAGATGATTTTTTATGTCGAGAAGTGCTTAAAAATAGCCAAAATTTTCAAAATTCAGGAGAAAAACAGACTTTGTCGAAGGTGGCGGTGGCAATAAGTACGATTTTAAGTAGCAATGCCCGAAAAGGCTTAAAAGACCCACGGGATGACACTTAGTGAATTTTCAAAAAAAAATTGGCATGTCAGACGAGACCTTGGGAGATGCTCAACAGTGGAGGACTTCAAGACAGACACCCAGGATTTTTCAGACCATGATTCGGGTACCAAACGCGAAAGAGGGAGTGCTAGGAAGGCCAAAGGCCAAAATGCCGAGTGGGAATGGACTTGAGGAGTCCCAAAAGGCATGCCTCTTAGGGGCTCCCTTTGGGGAGCCCCAAAAATTAAAAAACATGGGGGGGGCATCATTTTCATGGGCCATCCTGAGAGAAGGCGCCATCATTCATGGTGAAGAGGAGGGGCTATGGGGGCTGTAAACAACCCCCCTAATTGATATTGGACCTAATCTACACTCTATCTACGCTTCTTATCACCAATCTCCGCTCCTCCATTGGCTACCTAGTTGTGGAGATAAAAAACCAGTCTTTCTCTCTCCTCCCTCTCTCTCTTGCATAGATGCAATTCATGTGGCAAGAATCAAGAAGAGAATCGGGTGATGGATGCTTGTCCGGGAGGCACCGGATTGTTCCAAGAGGCTGAGGAGGCTGAAGCCTAAAGATCTATGCTGAAATCCATGGCTGGTTGGTCGATACATAGTCCCAATTAATTATTCAAGAAAACCCGAAACACGCAAAAAGGCGGTACTATGCTCTATTTTATGAAAGAATTTGCTTGTTTTATATCGTTCATGGTCTAAATGGTGTGCACTATACACCACAACAAAATGGTGTAGCAATAGGAAAAATAGGGTACTGATGGAATCAACAAGAGCTATGCTGAATGAGAAGAGTTTGCCAAATGGTTATTGGGCTGAAGCGGTAGTGACTACTGTCTATGTGCTGAATAGAACTCCTACAGCAGGGATTCATGATGTAACTCCATATGAGAGGTTGTATGGTTATAAACATGACATTTCACACTTGAAGGTATTTGGCAGCATTGCATATGTACATTTTCCTGATAAAAAAAGGAAGAAATTGGACCCTAAAGCTATCAAGAGTGTGTTCCTTGGTTATGCACAAGACCGGAAAGCTTACAAGTGTTATATACCATCTACACATGAGACATTGATTAGTAGAGATGTTGTTTTTGATGAGCTGGCATCTTGGTATGTTAATCTTGGCTGTAGTGGCTATTGATGGATCAGTCAACACTAGTAATGCTGAAAATACACCTACAGCAAGTACATCTATGAGTGGTCCTACAGGTGATGGGTCACCTACAGTAAGTCCTTTGTCAGGACGCTTGCGGAGTTGTACTCCTACGCCCATTGACATGGATATGTCAGTGAGGGGGAGATTGGATAAGGGAAAAGAAAAGATGCTTGAGGATGTGATAGGTCCACTTACAATAGGTTATGAGTCATCCAGGAGTGATAGTTTGGATAGTGAATTGGGCATTTCATCTTTTTTGATGCCTGGTGCAAGGCAGAGTCGTTATGTACCACCTCATGAGAGGCAAGCTCAGAGTGAGCCACAATTACAGAGATTTGAGAGAGTCAGAAAACCAATTGACAGGTTTATATACAATGGTTATGCAGCCCGCCATTATGCATATATGGCTAGTGTGCAAGTTACAAAGAACCTACAAAGTTTGATGATGCAATTACAAATGATAACTGGTGTGCTGCCATGGATGAGGAGTATGTAGCCCTAGCTAAAAATGAGACATGGAAATTGGTTGAGTTCCGTAAAGGAAAAGTTCCTATTGGCTGCAAATGGGTGTACAAGGTTAAGTGCAAGTCATATGGTTTGTTAGAATGCTATAAGGCCAGGTTGGTTGCAAAAGGGTATGCACAGCAATATGGCCTTGACTATGAGGAGACTTTCAGTCCGGTGGCTAAAATGGCAATAGTTAGAACTGTCATTGCTTTGACAGCATGCAAAGGTTGGAAATGATGGAAAATGGATGTCAAGAATGCTTTATTGAACGGTGATTTCGTTGAGGAAGTATATATGGAGCAGCTTGAAGGCTATGTTCACCCAAACTTTCCTACACATGTATGTAAGGTGAAAAAGGCTTTATATGGACTAAAACAGGCACTTAGAGCATGGAATGATCAGATCAACAGTTATTTACAGCAACATGGATATTGGGTGATGCAGATCACAGTATGTTCACGAAGAGGACAGATCATGGATATGTGTTTCTAGTGGTTTATGTAGATTCTTATCATCACTGGAGATGACGAAGAGGGCATTGCTAAAATTAAATCATGTTTAAAGGGTGAATTCAGAGTCAGAGACCTTGGTGAACTAGAGTATTTTCTCGGGATTGAGATAGTCTCTACGCCTCAAGGTATATGGCTGCTACAGAAGTAGTATGCTCATGACATGTTACAGAAGTATGGTATGGATGAATGCAAGCCTATGGAGACACCTCTTGATCAGAATGCCAAGCTACAGATTAATGTCGAGAATGAAATACAGAATGTGACCATGTATCGAGAGATGGTGGGCAGCTTGATATACTTGCCATCCTCACTTATGTTAAGCAATGGGGCTGATTAGTTAGTTCATGTAGAAGCCTTGCAAACCACATTTAGATGCAGTTAGGAGGATCATGAAATATGTAAAGGGTACTACAGATTATGGGCTGTTTTATGCATATGGAAAATCTCTTGACTTGATAGGGTTTATTGATGCTGATTAGGCTAGTTGTGCCTATGACAGGAGGTCAACCAGTGGTTATGCATTTGGATTGGGCAGCAGTATGATCAGTTGGCAGAGTAAGAAACGGCCTACTATTGCATTGTCTAGTATAGAAGCTGAGTATAGAGGAGCTGCCTTAGCGGCTTGCGAAGCAGTTTGGTTGATGAAATTGTTGAAAGACTTGGGAATACAGCTGGAAAGTAGAGTTAGATTGCATTGTGATAGCCTCAGTAGTGTTATGTTGGCTAGCAATCCTATCCACCATGCTAGGTCCAAACATATTGAGGTTCACTACCATTCATCAAAGAAGTGGTCCTTACAGGGCAGATTGACTTGATTCATGTGAAGATTGAAGACCAGGTAGCAAACATATTTACCAAGTCACTTGGTAAAGAAAAGTTCATATACTTCAGACAGCTTCTTGGAGTTTATGAGATGGTTTGAGCTTGAGGGGGAGTGTTAGAATATCAAGCTCCCGTTACTCTTCCGTTAGTATATCTTTATGTGTGTGAGCGACATTAGCTGGATACAGCTATACATGTGTGTGACATTCAATAAGTTGGTGTAGTCAGTGACGTAACCACAATTAGTCTTGGTTAGTTATACCTATGTATGTAAGTCTCTTTCAGTTTGTATGATGGAAGAATAATGGAAGAAGAACAACAATGAGCTAAGGCTCATCTTTTGCTCCACTCTGTCTCTCTCCCTCTCTTCCAACAGTAAGGATATTGGGCTTACATTGAGGGAAATACCTCTTAAGGATTTCAGCCCACCATCTAGCCCTTTTTCTCTTTCTTTTTCTTGGATCTCTGCTTGACAGTGTTTATCAAGAAATAATGGGTCTATCTCAATGCTCTTTGGCATAAATTGATTGATTAGTCCCTAATTAGCCTAGGTTCAAGGATCACCACTTATCAATGGCTCCTGATAAATGCACCACCCGTTAGGACCAAAAAATGGACACAGGCTCTAGGACTCTAGCCAGGCCTCCTATACACACCCAAATAACCCCATGGTCTTACGGGGCCAGGAGCGTATAGACATTGTGAAGTGATTTATTAAAAGAACATATTTGTAGCTATAATCTCTAGATTGTATTCCAATGTGATGTCCTTCTTGACTCAAAGTAGAGGGAGTACCCAAAAACATAGGTGGCTTGCACCTCGTAACACAAACAAAGGGACCACCCCCTAGCTTATCATGGTGGCCCCACTATGACTCTCCTATACCCTAGGGATTAACCCCAGGATGTGCCATCTCAATATATAATACATATGCACAAAGTTCACTATTCACAATATTAATTCTGAGAGTTAGTATATTCCTCCCCCCAAGGAAACAATTATACTAAACCTATAGCATTGGGAGCCTCACACTCATCGTGGATCAATAATTTGAAACCAAGTGTTATATATCCAAGATATAGTTCTCTTTATACCATGTCGATATAATGCAATGCAAAGTGGATGATTTTGAGTGCACAAATATTCTATTTAAACAAGCTTAGCCTTGTGAATTCCTTTCATAATTTTCATTCACTAATGACAGTGATACAATGATAAGGCAATATTGGACTACTATGTGCTATTGTACTTCTTAATACTTAAAGTAAGATGAAAACCTATATGAAAATTATAGCAAACAAATCATATTTTGCACTATATTCAACACATAAAACCCGCTCTCTCCCTACCATTTAAGGTTTTACTTGAGTATGAGGAATTTTCATACATAACTCAGTCATTGTTACCCAACAACCAACTTAGATATCACTTAGTTTCATATGAGGAAAATCCTCATGACCTACCTCCATTATGCTTGCATAAACATAACCCTAATTTTCATAATTTTTCAAGCACAAAACTATTTTTTTCCTATTTTATTTGTCCCAAAACTCCTTTTTGGGGTATTTTTCCTTATTTTCTTTATGTAAAATGTGATCATTTCTAGTTTTTCTAATTTAGAAAATTTATTTGGACTATAGTCCATTATCACATTTAATACCATTCCACATGAACATTGTTTGATCATGTGAAACCAATAAATATATCATTTTTCTCTTAAAACACACATTTCGACTTTCTAGAAATTAACAAATCATAAGAGCCTATACGATTCTACATTTTATGATTTACAGCCCTCAAAATACATCGCAAACAAGCTTCAAATAATTTCTCCTCACATATGAACATGATTTGTAGCATTAAATGTAAAAAAGAATCCAAATTTCAAATAGAAAAGAGACTTACCACCATTTCTTGTTTTCTGGGTCTCAAGAATTCATTTTACAGACAGCGAGACCAGACTTGCCATTGGTCTCCAAATAGCGTTGGTCATCACTACTCAATGTGGATATGGTTCTACATCAATTCGGTTCAAGCTGGACAATAGATCTCCATCCTGATCTTTTTTTCTATTCTTCACACATGAATAGACCACAAGTGGAGAGAGAAAGATTGATTTTGGATCTCCCTAATTATTCCATCATTCAGAAGGCAGAGTTGGCAATTGGAAGTGAAAAAATGTTAGAGGAGGATAGTGTAGTCAATTGATATAGATATTCTTTGCCTTCCTATGGCATATGCCCCTCCCCCTCTCTTTTTCTGTCGATGGAGATTGCACTATCTTCATTTTTTTTCATTAAACCCCCCCCCTGGTATGTGAAACTTTGGAGGGTAGGGAGGTCCCAAGGGCCACCCCTCCCCCTAGCCATCTCGCACGTCCGGTTACCAAATTGAAGTTCGAAAATTTGTACATATCCACCTCAAAGTCTTGCATTGCTTGGAGCTTATTTCACTCCATTTTTTCACCTCTAAAAGTTACTAAAAATCTACAATTGCTACGAGGTTTGTCTTTAAAAGTGCTTTTAAATCTCGCCTTCCTCTACAGCTTCAAATAATCAAATTTGCATCCTTCACTTCTAGTGAGTTTCTATTTCTACCTCAAGTTAACAAAACTTGGCACATTTTTGGCTCTTCTTTGGTATTAGAATCCTGCTCTGAATCCATTTCAATGCCTCTCTTCATGATCACCCTTAACTCAACCACCATTTGATTCCAAGCATACCCAACACGGATAAATTGTGGAAGATCCTCAGTCAATGGAGACCATGCCTTTGAAAATGTTAGATATTAATATGACTGTACTTGAAAAAATCTTCAATAACCCCACATGGCAATGGAAAAGCCTATACCAAGTCTTGTTTGATTTTCATAATGACCTCTTGGCCTTGCTAATGCACGAGTAGGTGGCATAGATATCAAGAATCGCGTGGTGGGGGGACTTGCTTAAGCTATTGCACCAAACAAATAGTGTATACACAAGATGAAGCTCACTCAAGAACATAAGAAGAGAGATGGAGGCCAAAATGTTTTCTTGCCGATTTCTTGTAAGTGGCCATGTGAGTATCATAGTGACCACCAATGCGCTAAGTGTAGATGTGCTGACCCATCTAGCCAGGCAGTCCATCATCAATGTCCGCATGTGTTGAGCTTACCATCTCAACAATAAACATTGAGGAAATGAGTGACTATGAGGACTCTCATCAATCTAGGACAACAAGGAATCCAAGTCAAATTTTGTAGACTATGATACTAATGGCCACATCATTGAGAAAATCTACCTAGACCCAAAACCCTCTTCACTTGAGAGACCACTCGTTAATGTTGGAATTCTCAAAGTGACCTCAAATTTGAAATGGATTCATTATCTCAAGGTTCTTGACTGTGAATGAATGAGGCATTAGATCAATGCTGTGTATCTAGATCTTGAGATATTCCTAGCCAAGAAGGGACAAAATAAATTTCAAGAGGATATTAGAACGATTTTTGACTTTGACATAGATGGAGATAGTGATTCTAAATCAAAAATTTTCAAGCCATCCCAATTTGTAAAAACTAAAACCAAACTTTCTATCCATCTATAGAGAAAACACCTAAAAAGCAACATATGCAATACTAAGTCCAAATATCAAAGTACCCCCCACTTCACAAAGTTTATGAAGAACAATTGGATAATTGTATTGCTTAAGATAAAGTGCGAAGGCACATCCAATGAACCCATTAAGGGGCTTGAAAAGGTCAAAGGGGTGAATATTACAAAGTACGCGAAATCCCCTAATAAGCCTATTTACATCACCAAAGAACTTAGTGAAGAGGATGAAGCATATCTTATGGACTTGCTAAAGGAGTACTGAGAGGGCCCCTCTTGTAACTACTCAAACTTTAAGGGGGTACCCTACAAGTCCTTACACACATAATTCCACTCAAGCCTGATGCCAAGTTTATGAAATTGAGCACATTGATTGGGTATCACCTATTATTATGGTGCTCAAGAAGAATGGAAAAATCTAAGTTTGTATCAACTATAATAAATTGGATGCTACTACTAAGAGAGATCATTGTCATTTTCCTTCCACCAATTATATGATTAAAAGAGTAAGAGAGAAGTTATAGTTTCTTGGATGGATTTTCAAGGTACAATCAAGTGCAATTCCATCCAAAAGATAGGCTAAAATTTGCCTTTACTACTAAATGGGGAGTCTTTGCATACATTATCATGCCATTGGAAATGACTTTAAGGACGTGTTATGGAAGTGATTGGAGGTGTTCATTGAAAACCTTTGTGTCCATTTAAGTTAAGAAGAGCACCTTGAGAAAATATGACTTTTCTTCGAGTGATATCGATAATACAACCTTATCTATCTATAAATCCTTCAAAATGCCAATTTTGGATAAAGCATAACATTGCCTTAGGCCATGTTGTATCCAAAAATGGAATTGTAACTAGCATAGTTAAGATCATAGTTATAAAACAAATCTCTCTTCACCCACCAATGCAAAGGAGGTGCAATGCTTCCTTGGCCATAGTGGGTATTATCCTCACTTTGTACTTAACTACGAAACTATTTTATAAGCATAGTTATAATACTAGTTGATTAGTATAGTCAGTTATGCACTATTTGACTTAGTAGGCCACTTTTCTTTATGTCGTATCTTATCTATACTTTATGTAAATTGTATTGGGTGAGAAAGAATAACAACAAATCAACAAGAGAACTTTTGGCCTCCACCTCTCTTCTTGTGTTCTCGAGTGAGATTCCTCTTATGTATATGATATGTGTTTGATATAGTAGCTCCCCTCCCCATGCAATTCATAACATCATATTAGAGTGATGCCATTTATGGAGGCTAGTTTTGAAGGTTGAAGTGAAGGAGAAGAAGCAAGTGTTCAAGCAAGAAAGCAACAAATAATAATTTCTCCCATTCTTCCACTCTTTCTCTTGGATAGTGCCTATGGAGGCAATGGAAACAAGGCATAACGAAAATCTTAGATTGCTATGAGACGTGGTGTAAAAGCAGAGCACCTTGCATTCTATAAAAAATTAATTTATGACATTTTCGTTGCTTTTTTGCCCATCTAAGACCATTTTGGGCCCTATTTTAGACCCGTAAGGTTGCGGAAAATAGTTTCAGGATATATTGTGATTTTGATTATGTTGACCAAAAGTTGGTATACATGTTACAAATTTCAAATATGTAAGTTCTAATGTGTTTACCAAGAAGCAAACATAAGTTTTATCTACAAATAGGTTATAGATTATATGTACTATTGAGCAATTAGTAAAAAAGACTGCTTGGTGTATTATTGTACACTTGTCATGAAAGGTTGTAGAATACTTACTCAATATTTTGATCAATTTTGCTTGATAATACTATGATAGGGCATATCCAAAATGCAAAATGTTCACATGCAGTATGTACCACATTTGAAAATATGTTATTTGTCAATACAAAGGCATGAAAGATTCAACTTAAGCAAGAGCTAAATACTTTGAAGAAAGGAAATATATCTATTAGTGAGTATGTTTTGAAGGTGATGAGCATTGCACATGCTTTGCAAGCAATTCATGTAATGAATGATGATGATAATTTAGTATCATCTAATTTGGGTGGTCTCAATAATAAAAAGGCTTTGAAATATTTTGTTATTTGTACGTACAAAAACCACTTCAAAATTTTGATGAGTTGATCTCTCCCATAATCATTGAAAATATCAATGTATATGGTGAATCATTTGAAAGAAGTGGTGAGCAAATCCAATCATTTTACTAAAGTTCAAGAAGGGGATGTGGCACATCCTCTTCAAGAGGCTGTAGTACATGACGTACTAATGATAATCAACAAAATAGATTAAATCGATAGTTCTGTGAAATGTAGATTTCAAGAGGCCATGGAAACTATAAATGCAAAAGGAGCTCTAGAGGAAGAGGTGGATGGTATAATAGAGGTTCTAGTAATTCTGGTATTATTTTTAATTAGTGTGGCAAAACTAATCATATTATAGTTCATTGTTATACAAAGAAGGATGATATTCCAGTGGTAAAATGCAGCAAGGAAACTATGCATTGCCTTCACAATAGAATTAAGACAAAAATGAGCATCTATTTGTTATGTATCATATGATAAATGTTATTACAAGAAAGGAGACACATGATGACATATGGTATGTTGATTTAGGTGCATTTAATAATATGACCAATCATGCTAAATGGTTTGGAGAGATGTAAGATTTATAAAATCTAGGTTATGTGTAGAAGGGTGATGATTCATGCCACCTAATTTCACACACTAGAAATATTTCCTTGTCCTTGCATGATGGTCAGCAAAGAATCTATTAAATGTATAAATGTTCCATCTATCACAAAGAATCTAGTATATGTTGGTTAGATGGTAGAGCAAGCATTGAAGGTTTGATTTAATGCAATAGGTTGCTATGTGGAAGATTTTAATGATAAGTATAAGTTGGTCACAAAAGGAAGTAAAGTTTGCCACTATTCACTTTAAATATTGAAACTCCTACTATGAATATTACTATGTATGCTAATCAATAAAAAAGAGTGGAATCAAATATAAAAACACGACACAAACATATTGGACATGAAAATGTGCAAAGGTTGAAATTAATGCAATCCAAAGGGTTGGTTACAAGATTATCTACTTTTAGAGTTGCAAAATTTTATAAAGTATATGAATCATTTCAATTTGGTAAGCATGTAAGACAACTTTCTTCACATGATAAAGATGCGAGCATGAATATACTTGATGTTGTGCATACAAATGTCTAGGGGCCTATACAAAACATATCCCTTAGCAAGTTGCATGGTCGTTGATGGTGGCTGAGAAGATTATGCTGAAATAATTTTTGTTCTTGAGTTGTTTATACTACTATCTATATTATGGACAAAACTCCCACAACTATAGTTCCTCAAAGAATACTTTACGGACAAGAAGCCCAATGGGTCACACTTGAAAGTGTTTGATTGTATTGCATATGTTCATGTGCTAGATGAACTATGAAAGAAGCTTGATCCAAATGTTAACAATAGATTTTTATTAGATTATTTGTAGAGAAAAAAGGGTATAATTGCTGTAATTCTATCATAAGTGAGTTTAATACCATATTGGGGAATACGGGAATTTCCCATAAGTTTGGGACACGTGGTCAAATCTTTGGATTTGTCATAACTTGAACATTATAACTGCAAATCGAGCGCTATATAGCTCAATAGATTCCACTTTTCAAGTGCTTTCCAATGATAGGTCACATCATATGGATTTGAGAAACTTATGGGCATGTTATCCGGGTGCCACCTTTTTAGTATTCAAAAAATGGGAATTGAGAGATTTCCAAACTCACTAATATTGTGTTGTTTGGAGTAAGCAGAGATATTAGTTTTTATGAGATGAGCAGTTGGTATGCATCTAGTGGTGATGCATTGGATGATGATGATGATCATGATAGCTATGGAGGACAAAAAGAGAAGCAAGAATAAGAGAGCCTTAGTGGACTAGAAACATCATCTATTACTGCATCTATAATTAGCTAGAAGAGTAAGAAGCCAACATCTTCAGGTGTATCTACAAGTATATGTAAATACAAAGGAAAGAAGAAAGTATTAAATGGTAATGATGCATCTACTCATCATTTGGGATTTGATGGAGATTCTAGTGGTTTAGAGAGTTTGGATCATGAGCTTGATATAATAATAGGTGTACAGAGAGCACATGATAATGCAAAGGCTTCACCGAGTGATCCCATGATATGTGTAGTGGAAGCTCATGCTCAACTGCCAAGACCCACGTACCACTTATTGCTTTAAGAGTTTCAAGTGAGAAAAAATGGCTATCTCTCACCTAGCCGACATGCCTTCTTTAATCCTAAGGGATGTAGTGAGCTTACCTTGATGCCTGAACAAGTAGCCTTCTCCCTCAAGTGACCCAATAGCTCCATGATTTGAGATGCGAGCTCAAGCAACCTCAATCCTCCACTTTCAAGCTCCATCCTCCATAGTCGTGCGCGAGACAAGAGAAGAGAAGAAGAGAGGAGATGATGTAGAGCTTCTTCTCCTTGATCCCTCACCCCCATACACTCACTCCCTCACACTCTCACACTCCCTGTCTCAAGCACACACAAGCAAGCAAGAAGGACAGAAGAAGAGAAGAAGAAGAGTCCACTTTAGCCACACACAAAAGAATGATCTTCTCATTCACTTTTTGAGTTTATATACAAAACTCTAATCCCTTTTGGGCAGTCATCCCCTTTTTTACATGGACAACTAAGGCCTAGGCCTTCTTTTGTATTGTTCTCCTATCTTCTTAGCTTTTTTTCTACCGCTAGCCTACCTTTAGAATTTACACAGGAGGAAGCCTGACACTCTTTTACAAGGATTTTGGGTTCACCTTTACATTCAAAGGTGTGCCTTCTCTTTTTTAGTGCTTTTTGAGCTCCAATGGCTGTGCCTTGGACTTATTGTGACCATGTCTATGCTTTGGGCACTTCCAGGTCCGATTTCCTTGTGTGCCACCTCCTTCAGCTCCCGACCTATGCTTTTCCACTTTTTTTCACTTTTTCTACTTTTTCTTGTGCTAAGATTAACATTACCCCCTCCTAGCTGGGTGCGAGTCCCATGGCACGGATGGGTAGTAGCTGGAAAGTGGGGTGGGTGTAGCTAGATGGCTTTTTGAGTTTGTATACAAGCCCTTGCTGAGGATGGTATTGGATGGATTTGCCCTTTGAAATTGAAGATGGTGTTGGGTCTCTCCCTGACATGACAATGGGTGGATTTGTCCTTAGAAATTGAAGATGGTTTGGACGGATCCCTCTTGGAGAATGGCAGATGGGCGGATTTGTCTTTGAAATTGAGGATGGTATTGGATGGACCCCTCTTTGTGCCCTCCAAGGTCGATATGACGTGATTTTAACTTGTAAAACAAAGTTGTGCACTTCCTAAGGGGTGTATCTACCTCTCCATGTAGTGCATGGTGTATGTGCCAGTGGAATTGGGAGTTGACTTGAAGCCTACGGTGTTGTCCCACACTTGAGGTCCGAGTTTGTGCATCATTGTAGGTGTGTTGCGCAACTTAGGGAGATAGGTCTGGAAGTCCTACCCTTGAGGTTCCGTAAGTGTGAAGTGGGGGATAGGGCTAGTAAAAAATCCTAGCTGCAATTACTATGACTTACATGTGGTGTTTTTTAATTGGGCGCATCGTTGACCTAGCTATTACATAGATTTCTTTGCCAGCATTTGAGGTCAAAAAAGAGTGGCCGGAGATGGTATTCTTGCGAAGTAGGGTCTTGTCTTAAGAACCTCCCACTAAGGAGCTGTGCCCTCCTGTCCCCTTTCAAAAATTGGCCTTGTATCTTTAGTTGGCCTTTGCCTCTTGTCTCCCCTATGCTTTAGAGGCTCTGCTTCTTTGGGCCTTGTAGTGTGTGGTTGGGCGTGCAACCCATGTCTTAGAGCCCTGTAGGTGATCTCCAGCTTTCTCCTTAATGACTCAATGGCCTCCTTTTCCTCAGATTGTGTGGCATCCAAGAGAGTGTGGAGGAAGGCATGTTGTTGGGATTCCAATGTCACTTGTGGGGCTTGTGCTTTGCTCTCTGTTAACGCCCTATCGCCTTCTACAAGGGCTAGCTAGTGTGCTAAGTCCCTCACCCTTTCTTCACTCCTGTCCACCCATTCATCCAATTTTTTCTTCATTTCTTCTAGGCTTTCATTGTGTCTATAAGCTAACGCCCTTAGCCTCCTTTCCTATTCCTTGATTTCTCTTTCCAAGTGTTGTTGCTCTTCAAGTTTCGAGGCCATCCTCTTTTCTAGATCTTCTATGTGCTTGGTGTCGTTGGCACCTTTCTTCTTCTACTGCTACTAGTTGTTCTACAGCATTTTGTATCCTTTCATTTTTCTTTTGCAAGTCTTTATACATCACTACCAACTCATCATAATGGTGTTGCTTTTTCTTCAGTTTCTTGGCCCTTACTCGGCTAGATTGTGCTTGCCACTCTCCTTCTTCCTCACTGTCACTATCCTTTTACTCAAGTACTCTCATTCATGGTGGGGAGGCGACCTTTCTGGTGTCTCTTTGACCACTTCTTCTTCATCCTTTTGCATTTTTTTCATTGCCTCTTGGATAAGAGCCATCAGAACTCCCCTATACCCAATGAACAAGGCTTTTGATGATGGTTCCTTTCTTTTAGCTCCACCTTTTGATGTCGAGGATTCTCCACCCCCGTCGGCCTGCTTTTGAGGGCCGGTACATTAGCTGATTGGTCGATCGCCTTCCTCACATACCCATTCCAATCAACCTCATCTAATGAGTGGGCTGCCAAGCTCTCTATTGTGGGCACACTGATTCTATGCATTAGCGAATTATACCTTGGTTGGAGAATGAGGAGTCTTATCTCTGGGTTGGGGATGTCTTAGATGTTGATGCAATCATTAGTCAGAACTTAGTCCTTCTTCATGTTCAACATGGCATAGACATCTCTTTTCGATCTCCTTTCCACCTTGGGTTCCAGCCCTAGTGCCTTCTCCACCAAGGCTTTACTAAGTTGGACATCTACCTGCTTGGATCCTTCTCCTCTTCCAATTGTCATTGTGCCGCATTCTCTGTCAGGGTTGTAGATTCTCAAGAACTCTATGCATTTGGCATGGTTGGTGTCTCTTGCCGAAATTTCTCAACATATTTTGCCAGATAACATTGTTCTATGACTCTTTGGGAAGCCTCCTCCTTGGCCACGACTTCTTCGATGTTGTGGATAGTTCTAAACTTTAGTTGGTTGTAGGCACGGTTCTCGAGGGAGATGTGGTACCTTGCTCTTTCTTCTTACATGAATGGGAGTCGATGGGCCCGATCCTGCTGTGCTGCCATCTTGAGTTCCTGCCATGATACCATAGTTCACCATTAGTGTCCTTGAGATAATTACTTGATGAGGTAAGTAGAAATTTATTATGCTTTTATGGAAAGAATAAAATTCTTAAGTACAAAAAGAGAATTTTTCCTTCAAGCAGTCCATTCATTCCAAAAAATTTATGACTTTTTTTCTCAATCACGAGTTGATTTTCATCCACTCTGTTCCACTTTTGGATAGTGATTGATTATTTTTTCATTGCATGTTCCATTCACCTTACATGTTTACAAGTGACTAAGCAATTCAAAGGTGGAAATGGACCAATAAAAGTGGGCAAACAATTGGGCATGGGCCTTAGGGGGCCCATGGCCCAAAAAAAAAATCATGATGGGGGGGTGTTTTTTCAAATGGTAGTAGCTAGAAACAACGCCCTCCTTGCGTCGATTTGTGGAGGAGGGGGGTATGGAGCCTAAAAACAATGAATCAATCGGAGAATGAAAATTATCTTCTCCCTCCAATTTTTCGCTCCTCATCATCGATTGCTGATCAGAAATTGACTGCCTAGTGGAGAAGTTACAAAATTGGTCTTTCTCTCTTCTCCCTCCTCTCTCCACTTGATGGTTGTTCACACGCGTGATTCTATGGAAGAAGGGGAAGGAGTTGGATGCGAGATGTTGATGGAATAATGGAATTGGAGCAAAGGAGATCATAGATCATAGTTGGAAAGAGCGTGACTGGCCAATAATGAGCATCAGTGCCCTCCCAACCATTAAATACACACCTCCAAAACTGGGTTTCTATGCGTAAGCAATCATTTCATTTGTTTCATGAAAGATGTTTGAAATTGCTTGTAAATGGATGCCTTTAATTGATAATGTTGAAATTTATTAGAAATATTGAAGAAAACCAAAAAATTTAGTCATTTAGCAATTCCTATCAAAACACACAAAACCCGTAATTATGCGATTTTCATGAAAATGATAAAGTTTAGGGGTTTTGTTTATGATTTTGGGGTTCATATGAAGTAGAAAAGAATGTAAAATTAATTCTCAATTATTGTGATTAGCTTAACACATCAATCAAAAATATCAAAATTTTTATTTTAATAAATGAAGAAAAATAGTGGGAAAATGAGGAAAAGTAAAAATTTTGCTATAAAATTAAGAAAAAATATGATTTATGTTTGTGAATGTATGGCATGACTACAACATGAGGGATAAGCCTCATCTCAGCCTCATCTTCATGTTAAAGTTTGTTTTTACCATTTTTACATCAAGAATGCTTGATAAATGTCTATGCAATACCCATGTACACCTGGGCATGATTAAAAGAGATTTAAAATTTAGTTTTGGAATGCATTTATAGATCTAGAAATTATAGGCTGAAATGTGTAATGGCAAATTGTCTGAGATGCTATGGGCTATGTTGAGGCAGCATAAATACCCTTGATTTCTTTGAGAAAAAGCTGTCGATTATGCACAAGTTGCTATTCACAGACTGCTTGTCTATTCATTGCTAGTTAGTGTGTTTACATACAGAGTATTTAGTAAATGTAGTCCATACAAATAGGTTGTTACACCTAGATGTATTGCCACTTGACTTGCGATATGGTTGACATGTTTATGGACTGAAATACTCTGATTTGAATATTGGGTTGCTGTAGAAACCTTGGTTTATAGGAAGTCAGGCAGTGTTTACAACATGGCAAATGTAGATAGAATAGATAACATAACCCATATAGTGGGTGAGAAACTTGACATCAACAACTATGCTATATGGAAGTTCCGATGGAGAAATTCCTGATAGGAAAAGGATATTTGGTTTTGGTAATAGGAACAGAGGCTGAACCCAAATTTCCTACTGACAGGAATCCCACTCCCCAGATCAGGTGAGAGCTCATTGAGCTTGGACAAAAAGAGCACGTAGGGTTCTATATTGGCTAGCATGATGTATTTTGGATGTTATGGTAATGAAAATTATGAATTGTAGCTCTCCAAAGGATACATGGAATACATTGATCAAATACTATGGCACTACCACAAGTGCTAGGAAGATACAGGTGAAGAAGAAATTCAATAATATGGAGAGAAAGGGTAGATCTATTCAAGACTATGTCACTGAAATCTTTACCATTGCGGACCAGTTAGCATCCATTGGCACACAAGTGGAGGATGAAGACATGGTTGTGGTTGCATTAAATGGCTTCGGGCTTGAATATAAATCTTTTGATACTTCCATATCTATGCAGGTTGAAATGCCAGCTTTTAATGAGCTTGTGGCATTGCTCATTCATGAGGAAGTCAAACTAGGATTGGCTACTGGTTCTAGCAATTCTAAGAGCAATGATGTTGTCTTTCACTCGAATCAATGCAGTCATGGCAGTTGTGGTAGGGGATTTGCTCATGGTAGAGGAGCACCAAAGAATATGTCTCATGGCAGTAATACCCATCAGGGTTCAAATGCACAAGGAGGTGGCAATTTTAGAGCCAGGGGGAGATCTAGCCCTAGGGGCAGAGGCTCTTGGCCGCCACAGCATGTCTCTAACAATCCTAACAAGGATAATAATTGTTATTTTACTGTGGAAAGTATGGACACATTGCCAAGGACTATTGGAAGAAGTGGGGCAATCAAAAGGGAAAGTAACATGGACATTATGCATCATCTAGCCATACAGAGGATGATTCCGTAGATTGATTCTTTGACATGACTTATGCGCAAAACAAGGCTGCTAAGAAGTCGAATGCAAATGATGTTTGGTATATTAATTTGGGAGCATAAAATCATATGACATCTCATGCTGACTAGCTCACAGATATGGTGCCTAACAAGAATGGCTATGTATGTACATGCAACAATATGCAGTGAGAACAAAGGCATAGTACCTCTTGTGATTCACAATGGCAAGAAGAAGAACCTGCGGATGTGTTGCATGTTCCATCCATTACAAAGAATTTTCTATTTGTGGGTTAGATAATTGAGAAAAATTTGCGGGTCCATTTTAATAAGAATTGGTTGTTGCATTGAAGAGTTTGGTAATGGCTACAAATTGATTGCTCATGGTCATTGCTCGTGGTCATAGACATGGCAGGATGTTCACATTAGATGCCACTTTAGCATAGCTAAAAGTAGCAATGTTTGCTGATAGTTGAAGCACAATCAAAGACCTAGAAATATGGAATAAGAGAGTGGGGCATGCAAATATTTAGCATGCAAAAGAGACAGCTTGTTACTAGCTTACCAAAGTTTACCCACACTAATCTTGGTCATGTATGTGATGCCTATCAATTTGGTAAATAGTCACCATTGCCTTTTGTCTGCAGGCATGTACGAAACGGCATGAGACCTTTGTAGTTGGTCCATTCTAATGTGTGGGGGACCAACCCCCATAATGCATCTATGGGAGACTCTAAATACTATGTGACCTTCATAAATGACTTTAGCTACTATACTTGGGTTTATATACTAAAATCAAAGGATGAGGTGTTACTATTTTTAGGAAATTCAAGAAGTAGGTTGAGAAAGAATTTGATTGCTACATCTAAGATCCGACAATAGTGGGGAGTATGTATCACATGAGTTTTTTTGGCTGAAAATGGTATTCGTAGGCATCTTACATGAAGCTACACTCCACAATAGAATGGAGTAGCTGAATAGAAGAATGGGGTATTGATGGAAGATATACGTGCCATGATGAATGAGAATAATATGCCACTTTACTATTGGGCTAAGGCTGTTATGACAGCAATGTACATTTTAAATAGGACTCCCACTGTAGGCATTCATGATGTGACACCCTTTCAGAAGTTGTATGGCTACAAACTTGATGTCAGTCACATGAAAGTATTTGGTTGTATTTCTTATATGCATATTCTTGATGAAAAGATAAGGAAGTTGGATCCGAAAGCACATACGTGTTTTTATTGGTTATGTGCAAGAAAATAAGGCATATAAATGTTTTGATCCCTCTACTTGACATACACTTGTGAGCAGGGATGTTATATTTGATGAGATGGGTACTTGGTATGCATCACCTACAGCAGTACTACTTGGTATGCATCACCTACAGCATCACCTACAGCAGTACTACTTGGTTCATGACAAAGTACTACATTGATAGGTCCTAGTGTTATGAATGTATCATCTCTTGTATCTCCATGGATAGGGAGATTGTGGAGTCCTGGCTCATTGTCCATTGACACGACTATGTCAGTGAGGGGGAGACATGACATGACGGACATCAAAGGGAAAGAAAAAGTTTTTGATGATACACCTAGCATGATGACTTCAGGCTATGACTCGACTGATAGTATTGACACTCAACTTGGTATTCCTATTATGTATATGCCTAATACTTGGCAGAGTATGTACATTCCACCTCATGAGGGAGGGGAATCTAGTAGTGTGCCACAGCTTAGATGGTCATAGAGGGTTAGGTATCATGTGGATAGATTGACTTATAGTGGGTTACTTTGCAAAGAATTAAGATTATATGACAAATGTTATGGAGGTTAAAGAACCTGCCACTTATGCTAAAGTGGTGATGGATAAGAATCGGTGCACAGCCATGGATGAGGAAGTTGTTGCCTTGGCTGAAAATAGCACTTGGGATCTTGTTCCACTACCAATGGGAAAAAGACCATTGAAGGAAAATGGGTTTTTAAGATTAAATGCAAGTCAGATGGCAGTGTAGAGAGGTACAAGGCCAGGCTGGTCTCCAAGAGATATGCTCAGCAGTATGGTCTAGACTACAAAGAAACTTTCACCCCTTTTGCCAAGATGGAAAACATACAAACGTTGATTGCATTGGCTGCTACAAAAGGCTAGAAATTGCAGCAAATGGATGTTAAGAATGATTTCCTCAATGGTGACTTGGAAGAGGATTTTTACATGGATTAGCTTGAAGGGTATGCACACCCTAAGTTTCCGCACTATGTATGTAAGCTGAGGAAAGCTTTTGTATGGGTTAAAACAAGATCCTAGAGCATGGCGTGCAAGGATCATTAGCTACTTGTAGAGTTTGGGTTTCATGGTTGGTAGGATTACTTTGTTCACAAAAAAGATAGATAGAGGATTGTTAGTGTTGGTTATTTATGTGGATGATCTAATAATCATAGGTGATGATGACTTTGGAATAAAAAATGTCATGACTATGTTGAAAACTGAATTTGATATGAAGGATTTAGGTGAGTTGAAATTCTTCTTGGGTATTGAGATGATAAAGGTAGATAATGGTTTATGGCTTATGCAAAAACACTATGCCATGGAAATGTTGAAAAAATATGGCATGGTTGAATGTAAACCACTTGATATACCTCTAGATTAGAATGTTAAGTTAGACATAAATACTGGAGCTAAAATTGATGGTGCCATTACGTACAAGAAGATGGTTGGAAGCTTGATCTACTTGACCATCACAAGACCTGATTTGAGTTATGATGTTGGGTTCATAAGTCAGTCATGAAAAAGCCCACAAAGCCACACTTGGATGCTGTTATCCGGATTATGCAGCATGTAAAGTCCATTGTAGATCATGGGCTATTTCATGAGAAGAATAAGGCCCTGAGACTCATTGCTTACACTAATGTGGATTGGGAAGGATGCTCATATGATCATAGTTCTAAGAGTGGTTATGCCTTCATCTTTGGAAGTGGGATGATCAACTGGAATAGCAAGAACCAACCAATTGTTGCATTGTCTAGTACTTTCTGAGGCAAAGTACAGAGGTGCTGCTTTGGCAGCCTGTGAAATTGCATGGTTGCTTGAGGTGATGATCGATTTGGATATGTAGGTGGATGCTCCAATGACTTTATTTTTTGACAATCATAGTAGTGTACTTCTAGCAACAAATCTAGTTTACCATGCTAGAATGAAACATATTGAGGTACACTACCATTTTATCCGTGAGATGGTTCTTGAAAGCAAAGTGGATCTTATGCATGTGAAGACCAATGAGCGGTAGCAAATATCTTTACCAAGTCTTTAGGTAAAGATAAGTTCAGTTGATTCTTCTGACAATTACATGGTGTACAGGTGTTACCTTGAGATTGAGGGGGAGTGTTAAGACTTCAAGCTATGTGTACAGTTGTTATCTTGATCTTGAGGGGGAGTGTTAAGACTTCAAGCTCTGTCTATCTGTCTATGTGTGTGAGTAACAATCTAGATATATGTCCAGTTGTACACAGTAAGCGTGGGACATTTAATAAGTCAGTGGTCTCTCACTTAACCACAGTTAGTACATTAGCTAGATGACCTAGTTGTAACTATTCTTCTCTACTAGTTACTTGAGGGAATAATGAAAGAAATTGTATGAGCTGACTGCTCACTCTCTATTTCTCCAAACCTACTTTGTCATTTAACAAAATCAACATGATGAAGAGGGTGTTCCATCAAGATTTAGCTATAAGTGGTGTGGCAATCAACACTTTTCAAGGAATTTCCCTAATGTTGAATGCGACATATGTGGGAAGTTGGACCATCTAGTTAGTACTTGTTGGAGTAAGATTAATTCTCTTTAGCAAGGGACTAAGCATCTAGGTTTGATTGATCATCAAGCATAAGGGAACAACCTTCAATGGGATGGGGGACCAAAGGAATTTCTATAGAGAGGGAAAGCTATGGTAGAAGATCTTCCCAATGTGGTAGTGGTATCAGCCTTATGGAAGCTGTGCATGTCAACACCAACTGAGGCTTCCAATTTATGAGCCATTAAAAGAGGTTAGAAGGTTAAGGAAGATCATAGAGATAATCTAAACCCTGTTGAGGCAAAACCTAAATAGGATGATACGGGGATGCAAGTTTTTAATCCTTATGTGGAAGCCTTTCCTCTAAATGCTACTAATGGTAAAGCCAACTCCAATAAGGAGCTACCAAAGAAGAAGGTAAAAGCCAAGAAAGAGGCACCTAAGTCTATTCAGTGAGACCAAGAGAAAGAATGGTCTGGCGGGAAAAGAGAGCCATTTCTAATTATCATGAATTTGATTTATCCAATTCTCTTTGTGAGGTAAATCCTAATGTGAACCTCCTATATTTGATCAAGTTATCTCGAGGAGTGCATAAAGAGTTTAAGAATATTCGTTTCATTAGGTATATCTTCAAGCCCTTGGAAATAGCTCATGTGGGTGATGACTAGTTTGAACATGATGAAAGAAATTATCCAAGGGTAGCACCATATGTTGATGGCATATTAGTGGATCATACCATTGTGGATACATGATCCTTTATCAACATTATGAGTTGAGAATTGATGAAAAGGCTAGGACTAGAAATCCAAAAGGATTTCTCCACAATTTTGCAAATGGCTTATGATAGTTTAAGATACCAAGACAGTTGCATTATCAAATTCCACATGAGTGTTGCTGATGTGGAATGCATTTTGGACTTTAGGGTTATGTGGTTTGCAAGGTGGCAAAGCTATTCGAATGTCAAGTTGATATTCCTGTTGGTCATTTGATTTTTGGCAGAGGTGGGCAGAGGTGCTACACATGTAGTAGTGGATGCATCTCTTGAATCTCCTCAAACCAGGATAATAAAGAGTGATCCACTACAAAAGATGCCTATCAAGGTGACTTTGAATGAACTAATAGAAGTTCAAGACAAAATTAGAGACACGGATGTGATTGAGAGCTAGATCTCGGTATGTTGGATGATCCACAATCGATTAAATTAGTGTCTATGCTTAGTTTGGAAAAAAGGAAGAACTATGTGTCCTTGACCCAATAATTCCATGATATTTTTTCCTAAAGCTATGATGAGCTGAGGGATATTCCTCATCATTTGGTTGTGCATACTATTCCCTTGGAGGAAGGTATCCATCCTCTTTGATAAAAAGTGAGGCATATGTCTTTTAAACTAAGGGACAAAGTATTTGAGGAGCTACAAAAATTACGTAAGGCTAGCATAATTATTCATGTATAACACATGGACTGGTGTTCACTAGTAGTAGTTATCAAGAAAAAGAAAAATAATCAAATCGGACTTTGCATAGATTTTAGGGAGCTCAATAAACATACAATCAAAGATTATTATCCACTACCATTCATTGATCATATTTTAGATTAGTTAGCGGATAGGGATATCTATTTGTTTATGGATTTCTTTACCAATTATAACCAAATGGCTATTGCAAAGGAATAGTAGCCCGACATTGCCTTATCATTGTAGTAAAGTAGTTAGTGGAAGAAAATCATGGAAAAAATGATTAAGCACATTCACAATGTTGATTTCATTTAAGTAAAATGTTTGTGCACTCAAAGTTATTCACTTTTGCATTGCATTGTATCAACATGGTATAAAGAGAACTATGGCCTTGATGCATAGCACTTGATTTCAAACTATTGACCTAGGATGAGTGTGAGGCTCCCTATGCTCTAGATCTTGTATAATCATTTCCTTGGGGGCTGTTTGGTGAAGAGTATACTATCTCTTGGAATAAATATCATAAAGAGTGGACTTTGTGCATATGTGTTATATGTTGAGATGATGCATCTTGGGGCTAATCCTTGGGGTGTAGGAGAGTCGTAGTGGGGTCACAATGATACGATGAGGGGTGCTCCCTCATTGTAATAGGAAGTACTAACCACCTATTTTTTGGGTAATCCTTTTGATTGGAGTCGAGAAGGGCATCACATTGGACTATAATCTAGAGATGGAATTTACAAACGTGTTCTTTCGATAAATCAGTTTGTAGTGTTTACACACTCCTCGCACTACAAGGCCGTGGGGTTGTTTAAGTGAGTTTAGGATGATTGGACTAGAGTCCTAGAGTCAATGACATCGGGTCCATTTTTGGTCCTCACAGAATTATAATGCATCCTAGAATTTATCTTTTGATACCATATTTAGATTACATATACAAAGTTTATAGTATTCTGTGTTCAAACAACTTAACTAAAAACTAGCCAATGTGAAGTGCACAAACAATCTTTCTATAATTTCTTTCTACTATAGTGCCATGCTATATTACTAAGGAACAACACGGGTTAACCTTACTACTGAATCCCTTAAAATTTATATGAGACATGGTCTATATGCTAAGATATGCAAAGAAATCAGCAACTTAATCAAATATCTTTTCATTTCAGCTCCACACTCCCTACCATTTATATTTCACTTGCTTGCATGAATGTAAGGATATTTTATAATAATTTTCAATAGAAACAAGCTCTAAATACGTACTTTAACATATAAATAAAGAAGCTCTAAACATGTACTTTAACATATAAATAAATAAAGTTTCAATAGAAACAAGCTCTAAACATATACATTATCATATAAATAAAGAAAAATTGAGAAAAACTCTCATTCTTTACCTCCATTATACAATCACAATCATTATTTCCTTTTATATCATATCTTTGCAAGTTACTTGTCCAATGACTTGACCTAGATGCTTTCACTAACTTGGAGCACAACCTTGAATTTTATCTGGTGGATTCTAGACCCTTCTCCCATTCTACATAAATAAACCACTTCTTCAATTATACATAACAATAAAATGACTTTATAAGGAAAAAAATATTTCACACATGTTGTGACCTCCTCTTTTAAGCTAAGAAGCTTGCTTCTATTTTGCAGGAGGGGTAGGGAGACCAAAGATACTAAGATCTCAAAATCTTTGAACCTCCATAGATCAAGTTCTCGACCAAACAAAGAAACTTACAAGGCCAACCAACACGACTCCCAACCAAATAACAATTTATTATAATGATGCTAAATTGATGGATAAGAATTATGAAATTGGTCAGCAATGGTATCTAAGTATTAATATAATTGGGAAGTTGAATTTCTAAAGAAATTTGAGTAGAAATTGATATAAAGAACTTACAAGAACTTCTTTGACCATGCAAGATGTGGAATGACCACAAATAGGGAACATGCCCGTCCTTGTCAAAGGTACCTTTGAACAAGAGTCAAACCATCTTCATTGCTGAGTAGTAGAGCACCGATTTTAGAATAGTTATTAACATGTATGAAATAGGCTATGTCTGATTTTGAACCATGAGAAAATTTGAGAAATTGGTGAATCATTACCACTCACTCAAAGAACCCATATCAAAATGTCAATTAGGAACTTACCTCTAAGAGACGGCTAGGTCCATCACTCCCTGGCCTCGTGTGAAGCTACCATCTTCTATTACTATCCAAAAAGAAAGGCCTTTAAATGTAGCTTCAATATCCAAAGCAGGGAACAATGGTTGATTGAGGAATCCATAATTCAGCTCACTCCAAAGGCAGTAGAGAAAATGTTGGGGATAAAAGTGAAGTCAAGAAGGCATGTGAAAGCTCAAAAACTAGGAGAAGTGTCTCAACAATGGAAATATCACAGTCTTGGCTAGAAGGGAGTGTTACTACCTAATGTACAGGATGTAGAGCTACATGCCACTACATAGGTGTTTCATCATTTATTCACCTACAATAAGCCCTTGACAAACCATGATACCTATTTTAGCCCAAAATCTATGAAAAGTGCATAATAGGTCTGAACTACCTCATATAGGAATAGAGTAAACTGCATTAAGAAGTGCAAAGAATACCTAATACCATATCATGCAACTCATAGAAAACTCAAAAATAATATTAGCCATTATGACTGTTGTAGAGTGTGGTTCTATGTCTCTATGTCATTATTTTTGAGTTTTCTATGAGTTGCATGATATGATATTGGGTATTCTTTGCACTTCTTAATGTAGTTTACTCTATTCCTATATGAGGTAGTTCAGACCTATTATGCACTTTGCATAGATTTCAGGCTGAAATAGGTATCATGGTTTATCAAGGGCTTATTGTAGGTGAATAAATGATGAAACACCTATGCAGTGACATGTAGCTCCACATCCTGTACATTAGCCAGTAACACTCCCTTCTAGCCAAGACTGTGATATTTCCATTGTTGAGACACTTCTCCTAGTTTTTGAGCTTTCGCATGCCTTCTTGACTTCACTTTTATCCCCAACGTTTTCTCTACTACCTTTGGAGTGAGCTGAATTATGGATTCCTCAATCAACCATTTTTCTCTGCTTTGGATATTGAACCTACATTTAAAGGTCTTTCTTTTTGGATAGTAATAGAAGATGGTAGCTTCACAGGAGGCCAGGGAGTGATGGGCCTAGCCGTCTCTTAGAGGTAATTTTCTAATTGACATTTTGATATCGGTCCTTTGAGTGAGTGGTAATGATTCACCAATTTCTCAATTTTTCTCATGGTTCAAAATCGGACATAGCCTATTTCATACATGTTTATAACTATTCTAAAATCAGTGCACTACTACTCAGCAATGAAGATGGTTTAACTCTTGTTCAAGGTACCTTTGACAAGGACGAGCATGTTCCCTATTTGTGGTCATTCCACATCTTGCATGGTCAAATAAGTTCTTGTAAGTTCTTAAAAAATGCTTGAAATATCAATTTCTACTCAAAGTTCTTTAGAAATTCAACTTCCCAATTATATTAATGCTTAGATACCATTGCTGACCAATTTCATAATTCTTTTCCATCAATTTAGCATCATTATAATAAATTGTTATTTGGTTGGGAGTCACGTTGGTTGGCCTTGGCAAGTTTCTTTGTTTGGTTGAGAACTTGATCTATGGAGGTTGCAAAGATTTTGAGATCTTAGTATCTTTGGTCTTCCTACCCCTCCTTCAAAATAGAAGCAAGCTTCTTAGCTCAAAAGAGGAGGTCACAACATGTGTGAAATATTTTTTTCTTTATAAAGTAATTTTATTGTTATGTATAATTGAAGAAGTGGTTTATTTATGTAGAATGGGAGAAGGGTCTAGAATCCACCAGATAAAATTCAAGATTGTGCTCCAAGTTAGTGAAAGCATCTAGGTCAAGCCATTGGACAAGTAACTTGCAAAGATATGATGTGAAGTCATCTAGGAGTGTACCTCTATTGAATTGACTAGCGATGTGGAGTTCTTTCTCGATTATCATCTTGTCAAAGAGTGGATGATGGAGTAGCTCCCTTGGAAATATTAGTGCACAAGATTTGATGATTACTCATAGTGAAGAGGTCTCATAGTATGTCTAGTCATATTTTAGGAGGCTAATAACTTTTTTGTGTTAACTTTGGTGGTGGTGACCACTTTGCTTCTTAATGTGGCAACCTCATGGCAAAGGATGTGTCATTTGTTTAGGAAGTGAGTGGTTGAGTTGCAAAGTTCTTGTAAGCTGTCAACAATGAATGAGTCTTTGAGAATCATAGTTACTAGATAAGAAGGAAAGATTTAGTACGCTTTTAATTGAATTTGAAGTATTTTTTGAGCCAGTTTGTCTAGGATTGTGAAACTTTTGCAAAAGATATGCTTGCATTTCTTTTGCAAAAGATATGCTCGCATTTCTCCCATGTAGGATGTCATTGAAAAGTGAGCATCAGTATATTGAAAAGTGAAGTATTTTTTGAGCCAGTTTGTCTAGGATTGTGAGACTTTTGCAAAAGATATGCTCACATTTCTCCCATGTGGGATGCCATTGAAAAGTGAGCATCAGTATATTGGTGTCAGCCAACCCTAAATCTATCATTGTAAATAGTTTGGCAAATGTGCCATGTGGAGCCTAATTTTAGAAAGCAATCAATGGTGGGCTTGTTAAATAGTTTCATAGTTAAGCACAAAAGTGAGGATAGTACCTAGTATGGCCAATGAAGCACTACATCCCCTTTGGATTTGTGGGTGGAGGGAGATTGATTATAACCTTGATCTTAGCCATGTCAATCATCACAATTCCATTTTTGGATATAATGTGACCTAAGATGATTCTATTATTTTTAGCCAAAATTGGAAATTTGAAGGATCTAGGGACAAGTTGTACTACTGATATCTCTCAAATACAAGTCACTATTTCTCAAGGTGCTCTTCTTAACTTGAATGAACACAAAGGTCTTCAATGGCTGACACCTTGAGCCACTTCCATAGCATGTCCTTAAAGATAGTGTGCACATGAGTCCTTGAAAGGTTGCGATAGAATTATTCATTCCAAATGGCATGATAATGTACATGAAGACTCCCCATTTGATAGTTACGGTAGTTTTTGGCCTATCTTCTGGATGGACTTGTACTTGATTGTACCTTGAAAATCCATCCAGGAAGCTATAAGCTTTCTTCCCTCCTACTCATTCAATCATATGCTTAGTGTAAGGTAGAGTATAATGATCTCTCTTAGTAGTAGCATCCAATTTCTTATAGTGGATATAAACTTAGGTTTCGCTATTCTTCTCGAGCACCACAATAATAGGTAATACCCAATTAGTATGCTCAATGCCATAGATGAATCGTACTTTTTGTAACTTTTCAATATCTTTCTTAACATGTGAGCATAGCATAGATTCATGGGATAGGGTCTCCTTCATTGTTGTAAATGCAATAGTGATTGCAGCCTCATCTGCTCCAATTCTACATGATGGCACAGTGGTTCCCAATGAGTTTATGGACAATTCAATGCATGCTACCATATGGGTCTGTGAGGATCTTGTGCCACCATCAGTGCTTAAAGATGACACCATGAATCACTTCTATGATACAATGGATGGATTGGATCACAATCATCCTTTTGACCCCGATGGTAGTACAGAGACCCATGCTTGTATGGATGACCCTTAAGCTCTTGATGCTTATCATGTAGGTTATACATTTGATCCCGGGGAAAGGAATGGTTTCAGAAAAGCCCTCCCTTGATTAGCATTTTACCAGTGCAGCCCTCCCCTACTTCAAGGGTGCAATTTTGATTGAGGATTAGCTAACTTTGCCCTAGTTTGCACTATAGACAACTTGCAAATGGCACACTATTTTAGAACAGTCTTTGCTCTACATTTATGATAATCAAGTGTCACGTATATGGACTAAAATTATGCTTCATGTGCTTTTTTATGACATTTCACATGCCTCAATCAGAGTGTACTAGTCCCGCTATAGGACTCCCCTCCCCCCCTAAATGATTTTTTTTTGGAAAAAAAAGAATTAACCCCCTGGTTACGCCACCAACTAGCGGACGACATGAGGGGAGAGGGGCTATCATGTTGATGGACGTGGAAGGGCAGGAAGCTATTGCCACGTAGCGAAGGAGGTGGCAAGAGGAGGGGACTACTGCTACCACATGGGAACGAGGTGGCAAGAGGGAGAGCCTCCATTTAAAACTCCCCCTCCCCCCCCCCCAATTACCTATTTTAAAAAAACCCACCAGGGGATAGGAAGGCTAGGTGGAGGGGCACGACTTGCTGGTGCTCAAATAGGGAAGAGGAGAGGAATAAGAAGTAGAGGGAGAGAGTGAGTAGAGAACAATAAGAAGGAGATGGAGAGAGTGGGTAGAGAAGAGGAGAGAAATAAGAAGGAGGGGGAGAGAGTGGGCAGAGAAGAAGAGAGGAATAAGAAGAAGAGGGAGAGAGTGAGTAGAGGAGAATAGGGGAATAAGAAGGAGAGGGAGAGAGGGAGTAGAGAAGAAGAGAAGAATAAGAAAGGGGGAGAGAGAGGAGCAGAAGAAGAGAAGAAAAAGAAGGAGGGTAAGAGAAGAGAGATAGAGAGAGAGAGAGAGAGAAGGAAATTGTTTTTTTTCTTCCATCGTTAAAGAAATTAAAGCTCGTCATTTCTCTTACCTTCCCCCCCCCTTGGAGGAAAAGCCTCGCAGCCTAGTCCCTTCCAAAAGGAGCCATCTCTTGCGCAATCTGGGTGTGTAGCCGCGAAGCAAAATCCAAATCATACGATTCCTCCCAAACAAATTAAGGTCCAACCAAACACAAATCCCACCTCAATCGATGGAGCCATGGGGCAAGGAACAACGTCACTTGGTAATTAGGTGCGTTCTCTTCACCCTACCCTGATGGGGAGTCTTAAGGACATAGGCTGGCTTCATTAGGAATGGACAACTATTCGGCAAAAGTTTATCATAGCTAATCACCATTTAGTTTACATCATTTTATCATATTGAAAATTGTGTATTCATGCACGCAAAAGAAGAAGCCGGGACCTTACTAATTATGCACATAATACTTTAGATTATGCACTAATGTTAGCATGTTTTTTAAAAAAATGGGTTGTTGAAACACTTATGCATATTCGTCAATTAAGTAGAAATCATACTTTGTTCTTTGCATCAGAAACTTATCAAATTGGAAAGGTAGGAGTAAGGGTTTGGACCAAGTACATGAAATTCCTGAATTGCTATGATAACATTTAGGTATATCTAGACCATTGCAAGACAAAAATAGGTATCCGACTCCTATAAACTTTCAGAGGGAGTGTTTGTTTCTTTCCTTAGGACTGATAACTTCACGTCCTCCACCCCAGGAATATATATATATATATATATATATATATATATATATATATATATGTATATATATATACAAGTCTCTATTTGTGTTTGGCATAAGTGCATCGAAATGAATTCCCAAAAGCAAAAGCTTGCTTTGCAGCATTGTATTGTCTAGGAAAGCTACGCCTCTAAATTGTGTGGCATCATGATTAGTCTAGTTGTGCTACTAGGGATTCATCTTAAAGATAACTATCAACCACACTTATGGAATACAAAAATTTGTTCAAGAGCCATTCAATATAAATGAACCTTATACACACAAAGATAGGGTTCAACTCAACTTATTTAGAGTTTCGAAGAAACTAAGCTAATCTGGGGTTACTTCATAGGGGGATGGAACGAAGAGATTCCCTACCCTCCAGAGGATATTAAAAATTACCGCTAAGGCATGAAGGACAATGCTTGGGTCAAGAGAGGGACCCCACCTTAGCAGATGTCTCAAGCTCTCACCTGCACCTTGGTTTGTGCTTGTAAATTTAGGAACACTATTTCTAAATTTAAAGATTGTGTAACCCCAAACTCATAAATAAGTATAGTGAATCAAGTGGAACTTTTGGAGGGTGCGCCAAACCACCCGTAGTTGGTTGCCAACCCTAGCCAAGGGGGTTTTAAATAGCCGTGACGGGAACATGGACCAAACTCGCTACGAGAGGTCTCTCCGCGGATTGGTTTGAACACGTAGGAGGAAGCTTGGATGCCAGGGGGGCTCTGGCTGTAAATTTCCTACCTCCTCTGAGCCCTACTCAAATGATCAGCGAGACTCAGAATAGATTTTTGAGGGGCCCTTGTTACTAGTGCAGGACGGAAACTTGGTGGAATTAAAGTGCACCCTTACGGATTGCGAATATTGTCCCTTTTGAACAAGACTTGTAATTCTGACAATTTATTAATATTAAGTACTTCTAGGGAAACTGCTCAAATTTGTTTTCGTGTCAATGCCATAAGATTACGTGAACAAACCCTATCTCCTAAAAAGGTTTAATTAAGGAAGCTTTCTCTCTCTTCTTCTCTCATCTTTGTTGAGATGGCAAGCTCAACACATGCGGACATTGATGATGGATTGCCTGGCTAGATGAGTTTCCACATCTATACTTAGCACATTGGTGTCATTATAATACTCACATGGCCACTGACTTATCACTTATTATGTTTAGTTTATTACACCTACCTGCAGCTGGCAAAGATATAATGCCAATCGATTAGTGTAGTCGATTATGCACTGTTTGACTTAGAAGGCCACTTTCCTTTATGTTATATATTATCTATACTTTGTGTACATTGTATAGTTTGTGGAAGAAGAAAAACAAAACCAGCAAGAAAACGTTTTGGCCTCCATCTCTCCTCTTGTGTTCTTGAGTGAGCTTCCTCTTGTGTATACAATGTGTGTTTAGCGCAACACCTCAAGCAAGTCCGCCCCCACCACGCGATTCTTGACATGGTATCAGAGCCCCGCCATTGAGAGAGGCTGATTTTGAAGGCTGAAGTGAAGGAGAAAAAGGAAGGTTCGAGCAAGCAAGCAACCAGTAAGAAGCTCTCCCATTCTTCCACTCTCTCTCTTGGATAGTGCCTGTGGAGGCACCAAAAGCAGGGGTCGAGCAAAAATCTCAGATTGCTGTGAGATTTGGTGTGCGAGCAGATTTCTGTATATTTTGCAGATAGGCCTTTAGGGATTTCTCGTAGTTTTTTTGGGCGTCTAAGGCCATTTCAGGTCCCGTTTTAGAGCCGCAAGGTTGCGGACAACAGTTTCAACATAAACTGTGATTTTGGCTATATTGACCGAAAGTGGGTGCACAGGTTACAAATTGCGAATTTGTTATTTTTGAGGTGTTTACAGGAAGCAAACATAAGGTTTATCTGCAAACAAGTTGCAGATTACATGTACTATTGAGAAAGCAGTGAAAAGGGTTGCTTGGTGTAGTGCTCTGCACGTGTTGTGAAAGATTGCTGAAGACTAGCTTGCTGTGTTGTATCCTTGTTTGTGATAATGGCAGAGAATAGTGGAAATCCCATTATTGACAAGCTCGACAAGAACAACTATCCTTCATGGAAGTTCCATGTGTCGAACTTCCTCATTGGAAAGGGCCTTTATGAGTTTGTTTTAGGTGAAGAAAAGGAGCCAGAGCTGGGCCGACTGCAGATGAATTAAAAGCATGGAAAGAGTGGAATGCGAAAGACAAAAAGGTGATGTACTGGCTATCTGCAGTCATTGATAATACTATGTTGGGACATATTAGGAATGCAGAAATTTCACATGCAGCTTGGACAATTTTTGAGAGCATGTTTTCAGTAAATAAAAAGACACGAAAGATTCAACTCAAGCAAGAGTTGAATGCCTTGAAGAAAGGGAAAATGTCTGTCAATGAGTATGTGTTGAAGGTGAGGAGAATTGTAGATGCTTTAGTAGTGATTGATGCAATGCCGGATGATGATGATTTGGTTTCATCCACTCTAAGTGGCCTTAACAATGAGAAGGCATGGAAATCATTTGTTACTTCAGTATATGTACGGAAGCCATTTCCAGATTTTGATGAGCTGATCTCTCTCATGATTACTGAAGAGATCAATATGCAGGGTGATTCGTCCGAAAGAAATGGTGAATAGATCCAAGCATTTTACTCGAGTTCAGGAAGGGGACGTGGTAGATCCTCTTTGAGAGGCCGTGGTATGGGACGTGCTGGCAATAACCAGCAAAACAAGTTCAATCAACAATTTGGAGAAATGCAGGTTTCTGGAGGTAGAGGGCACTTTAGAGGTAGGGGGAGCTCCAGAGGAAGAGGTGGATGGCAGAATAGAGGTTCTGGAAATTCTGCTATTGTTTGCTATTATTGTGGCAAAACAAGCCATATTGCAGCCCATAGCTATGCAAAGAAGAATGATATTCGCAAAGGTAAATTGCAACAAGGAAACTATGCATCATCTTCATGACAAAATGAAGACAAAAATGAGTGTCTGTTTGTTATACAGCATATGATGAATGCAGTTACAGGAAAGGGGACACATGATGATGTATAATATGTCGATTCAGGTGCATCTAATCATATGACCAGTCATGTTGAATGGTGTGGAGAGATCAGGACTTACAAAACCCAGGTTATGTGCAGATGGGTGATGATTCATGTCACCTAATTTCACACATTGGAAAGGTTTCCTTGTCCTTGTATAATGGCCAGACAAAGATTCTGACAGATGTATTATATGTGCCATCAATTACAAAGAATCTAGTATCTGTTGGCCAAATGGTAGAGTAGGGGTTGCAGGTCTGATTCAATGCAAAAGTTTATTTTGTAGAAGACTTTAATGGTAAGTAAAGGTTGGTTGCAAAAGGAAGTAGAGTTGGCCGAATGTTCACTTTAGATGCTGGAATTCCTACAATGGATGCTGCTATGTATACTAAAGGAAAAGGAGTAGTTGTAGATATTGAAATATGGCATAAACGTATTGGACATGCAAATGTGCAAAGGCTGAAATTAATGTAGTCTAGAGGATTGGTTACAGGGTTTCCTTCTTTTAGAGTTGTAGAATTGCATAAAGTCTATGAAGCATGCCAGTTTGGTAAGCAGGCGAGACAACTCTTCTCACATGATAGAGAAATGAGCAGGAATATACTTGATGTAGTACGGGACCTACATAAAATGTATCTCTTGGTGGCAGCAAATACTTTGTCACATTTATTGATGACTGTTCAAGGAAGCTATGGGTATACTTCATAAAGGAAAAGAGTGATGTGTTTGAGCACTTCAAATCTTTTAAGGCAGCTATTGAAATAGGAACATGATTAAAAGTGAAGTGCTTGAGATCAGATTGAGGAGGAGAGTACCTCTCTAATGATTTCAGTGGCTTCTTGAGGACTCATGGGATAAAGAGGCAATTTACTTGCAGGTATACCCCACAACAAAATGGTCTTGCAGAAAGAAAAAACAAGCATATTGCAAAAGTTGCACGGGCATTAATGGCTGAAAAGAATATGCCCAGGTCTGAGTCCATACTGATGTCTACATTATGAACAGAACTTCCACAGCTGCAGTTCATGGGATGGCTCCTGAAGAATGTTTTACTGGCAAGAAGCCTGATGTATCCCACTTGAAGGTATTTGGCTGTGTTGCATAAGTTCATGTGCCAGATGAGCTACGGAAGAAGGTTGATCCAAAGGCAGAAAAATGTATTTTTATTGGATACTCTTTAGAGCAGAAAGGGTATCGCTATTATAATCCTGTCACAGGTGAGTTCAGAGTGAGCAAGGATGTTATCTTTGATGAGATGGGAAGTTGGTATATAGATGTTTTGGATGATGATAATGATCAGGACAGCTATGTGCAGAAAGATAAACAAGAATCACGGAGTCTCAGTGGACTAGAAACATCATCTAGTACTACACCTATAGTGAGCCCTTGGTCTGGGAGACTAAGGAGTAGCCCCACATCTTCAGGTGGATCTATAAGTGTTGCAGGGAAGGACAAAGAAAAGAAAAAAGTGATGGATGGTAATGATGCATCTACCAGTCATTTGGGATTTGACAGAGATTCTAGTGGTTCAGAGAGTTTGGATGATGAGCTTCAGTCAGGACACCAGGTGTACAGATAGCTCATAGTAATGTAAAGGCTCCATTGAGTGATCCGGTGGTACGCATATCTAGCACGGTCAGATACCCTCTTAAAACATTTGGTTTTGAAGGTTATGCAGCTCACCATTATGCTTATATGGTGAAACTGGTTGAGGATGTTGAGTCCACTTGTTTTGAGGATGTTGTTGGTCATGCTCATTGGGATGCAACAATGGATGAGGACATGGCTGCATTAGAAGCCAATAAGACTTGGGATTTGATACCCTTACCTAAGGGTAAGAAAGCTATTGGCTGTAAGTGGGTTTAGAAAGTCAACCATAATGCAGATGGTTCAGTTAGCAAGTATAAGACTAGGCTAGTTACAAAAGGCTATGCTCAACCATATGGCATAGATTATGACGAGACATTCAATCTAGTTGCTAGGATGGCAACTATTAGGTGTGTGATTGCCTTAGCAGGCAGCCAAAGGTTGGAGTTTGTAGAAAATGGATGTTAAGAATGCCTTCTTGCATGGTGAATTGAAAGAAGAAGTGTATATGGAGTAGCCAGCAGGTTATGAGGATTTAGAGCATCTCACATATGTGTGCAGGTTAAATAAGGCACTCTATGGGCTGAAGCAAGAACCTAGAGTATGGTCTAACAATATTGGAGAGTATCTTGTCAATATTGGATTTTGTATTTCTGTTTATGGGAGATGCAGGGTTGGTCATCATAGTCATTTATGTGGATGACTTGATTATTACAGGTAAGTGATAGTGACAATGGGATTGCTAAAGTTAAGGACTTCTTGAAGAAGAAGTTTGAGATGAAAGATTTGGGTGAGCTGAGATACTTTCTTGGTATTGAGGTGATTAGATATGTGATGATGGTATATGGCTATCCCAAAGGCAGTATGGCTTGGATATGTTATCCAAGTATGGTATGACAGCATGCAAGCCTCTTTCAGTACCATTGGAGCAAAATGTGAAACTGAGTGCTGATGTTGGGGATGAGATAGAAGACTCTACTATGTTCAGGAGGATAGTAGGGAGTTTGATTTACGTGACTATCACAAGGCTAGACTTGAGCTATGATATTGGCCTTGCCAGTCAGTTTATGTAGATGCCTAGAAAGCCTCATTTGGATGCAGTTAGACGACGTATATTGAGGTAGGTGAAGTCCACTTTACATTATGGACTTTTTTATGAGGCAGTTAAGGATGTATAGGTCTTTGGATACACAGATGTAGATTGGGCTAGTAGCATGTCAGACAGAAGATCTACAAGTGGATTCATATTTTCCCTTGGTAGTGGATCAGTTACATGGAGCAGCAAAAAGCAACCTACAGTTGCTTTATCGAGTACAGAGGCTGAGTAGAGGTGCTGCTATGGCAGCATGTGAGCTGGTATGGTTGCAAAAGTTATTAGGTGATCCATGCTAGGACAAAACACATTGAGGTGCACTACCACTTTGTGAGAGAGAAGGTACTTGCAGGAGAGATTGACTTGGTATATATCATCACACAAGATCAGATAGCTAACATTTTCACAAAGGCATTGGGTGCAGAGAAGCTTCGAAAGTTCTGAAGCTTACTTGGAGTTGCAGAGATAGAGTTGAGCTTGAGGGGGAGTGTTGAGATGGCAAGCTCAACACGTGCGGACATTGATGATGGACCGCCTGGCTAGATGAGTTTGCATATCTACGCTTAGCACGTTGGTGGTCATTATGATACTCACATGGCCACTAACTTATCACTTATTATATTTAGTTTATTACACCTACCTACAGCTGGCAAAGATATAATGGCAATCGAATAGTGTAGTCAGTTATGCACTTTTGGACTTAGAAGGCCACTTTCCTTTATGTTGTATCTTATCTATACTTTGTGTACATTGTATAGTGTATGGAAGAAGAAAAAAAAAACTAGCAAGAAAATGTTTTGGCCTCCATCTCTCTTCTTGTGTTCTTGAGTGAGCTTCCTCTTGTGTATACAATGTGTGTTTGGCGTAGCACCTCAAGCAAGTCCCCCCACCACCGCGATTCTTGACAATCTTCTTTCTCTTTGTCTCTCCTTTCTGCAGTCTCTCCCTTCTCTCCTTCTCTCTCCTAGGTCTCCTTCATTACACAAGAATAATTCGTTGATATTTTGGAGGATGGAGGTCATCTAAAAGTTCTAAAGTCTCCTATAAGTATAGATAATGAGAATTACTATATTTCTCTATGCAAAAATCCAAGATAGTCCTCTCAAAGAAAGTGAAGGATGCCTAGGGTAATGTTTTAATATTGGAGACATAGTGGTATAAGGTATTTACTATGCTAAAATTAAATAATGCAAAAATAGTTATTCCTTTCTAAGAGGTGCACCTTCAAATATGTTTCATCTCTGTTTTGCACAGTGGTTTAATAGCTACAATAAATTTTCCAGTGATAGAAGCAAAGCACAAGGTAAAAGAATACAAAATAATTTACAATATTCCTTGGAAGGTACATGAGCGCATCCCTAGCAATTTCTCACTCCTTAATTGGTAGTTTACAAGCATTAAATTTGAAGGATTACTCAACTTTTCATTTGAAAGAGCATTTCTTTGGAATGATAATCATTGTTTTCTAGAATTTGAATTTGAGAATTTAATTTGAAATTTAATATTTTTGTGATACACCCATATATTAATTGATAAATGATAAAATATTTCCAATTTTCTGAAGAGATTATGTCTTACTAAGAATACTCTTCCATTGTTCCTTTTTAGAATGTATACAAGATGATTTTACAAATTATTTTTTGATAATACTAATACATATAAATTTTGTAATTTTTTAGATAATAACTAGTTTTAAAATGCACACAAGGGGTCTTAGATTCTTGAATCTACTTTGGCTTTTATGACAGTCCTCCCCTTGCATGATGTTGTAGTCGCAATGCCATTGTTAGGGAAATTCCCAATCAGTCTCCCTTCACTTTGGTTCATTACTTTTGTGACATCAAAGCTACTTGTGATCTTGTTTCTAATCACAACCTTAATGGAGTTGCCAATGCAAAAGCTTTGCAAATAAGCTTCTCATCTATCCTCTCCAGATCGACATGTCAACATCTTATCCTCAAACTTCTCTAGTCTCATGGAATTGATAGGGTGCTTGAAGTTGGCAAAGGACTACTTCCAAAAAAATTTACATATAGAAGCATTCTATTATAAATGGGATATTTAAAAATAATTTTGTTTTTTAAAAGAAAATTTTAAAGATAAGGGTATTATAAATAGGCCTTGAACTATAATGTCCCCATTACTTAGTTTATTTTAATAAACAATGTGCGTATACATTCCAAAGAAAATTGATTTATGTTGCACATTTTAAAAAAATTAGCTCTACTTATAAATGAGGTATTATATGCAAGAAAGACTTGGGAAACCCTCCCAACACTAGCTTATTAAAACTATGTTTGTATTATAGAACAATAAAAAGAACTAGCCTAGTGGATAATCACATGGCAATTAAGTGCACTTGGGTGACGATCGCACTACCAGGATGGGTGACCTCCTAGGAAGATTTTCCTACAAGCTAGTGGGAGCTTCTCACACAAAGCCAACAACGCCAAACAAAGCCTTCATAGCCCATTGGCAAGTATGCCAAGGTCTATGCCTTGGGTCGCCACCTTGGTTGTACGCCTACCTAACAATGCGATGCACGGTGCGTCCTCACCCATATATTCATCAATTTTATCTTCTGTTGCAAAAACGGAGTCCCCCTCCCTGACGTCATCAATGATGTCATAAAAAAGGCTAACAGAAAAGCATTCTCTTTATCATCGATGACATCATCAAAAACCTAAAAAGCAATCGCCCTCTCTTTACCCCCCCCATTACTATATAAACAGGGGTGGAGCATCACGTCTAACAGACACAGACACACACAACGACCCGTGTAGAAGTCTATCTGTTTTGTTGATGCAACAAAGCTCTACTATAGTCAAGCGAGCCACACACACACACTCTCTCTCTCTCTCTCTCTCTCTCCCCCCCTCTCTCTCTCTCTCTCTCTCTCCACCCCCAAGAAGAAGCATTGCCCAAACCCATCAAGCTTCCTCCATAACTTCCAAGAGACGTCAAGATGTTGAGTGAGGTCACACTCAGAGAACTCCCCAACGTAAAGAAGTAGTGTGTTGAAACACAAGTGAAAGTTAACCCTGAATCCATTCAACCCGAAGGACAGGTTATTCCACAACAAACCGAGGTTGTGACCATAAACCGTAATTAGGAAGGATGACCAAATGGAGATAATCACGTTAGTACATAAGAAAAGTATCACGATTAGTTAGAACTTACTTAAACTTATAAAAGCATGTTAGTATTATCAAATGCTTTTTAGGAAGGAACACGGAAAATTGAAGAAGGAGATAGATTCTATGCATTGCATACATTGACAACTATGTTAAAAATGTTTTATGATTATGACTGCTTTTGGATTTGTGAATGATGAGTTATGGCTCTTATGATTCCGAGCTTGCACAGCCGGATGAGTTGTGGATTCTGGTGGTTCGGGACATTCGGGTCCCCAACCCAATTCTCCCTAAACACTCTCTACAGAGTGTGGAAAAACTCACGTGAGGATGGGAGTCCTACGCTCCCGAGGGAGGTAGGCGTTTTTTTAAAAAACTCACTTGTAGGTGGGGGGATCCTATGCTCGTGAGGGAGATATGTGTTTTTTATATTTGTTCACTTGAGCACGTGAGAGGGCAAAGGGCCAAGTGATAAGTGCCCCTGTTATGTAGAACAGCTCCCGAGGCTCAAGGAAGCTTAGAGGAGCTTTGAGCCAATAAATTCCCTATTGACCACAGATGGAGTGCGATCACATACAGCCCAATCCCAAGGGATTGGAAGGTCCTATAGGCTAGAAGATGTCTTTCTGCGGAAAGATAGTTTTTTACCACTCTACGGAGTGATGGTGAAATAAAGTATCTGATTTCCAAATTGTTTGTTATGTACTAAAGATTGAGTTTAACGAACCCAATTTAATGGAGTAAAAGGAAGCTGATTTTATATGTCCAAGCAGTGTGGTAGTATGCTTTGCTAATTAGAAAACTAAGCAAACCCCATCAAGAAAATTAGGATGCTTCGATCTTGAAAATTGGATGCCTATGGTTGGGTGGAATCAATAAGTTAGGTAACTTTCCAACACTACATAGAGCTGATTAAATCGTGAGCCTCCCAATACCGGTTGGATTAGTTACTAGGTTTGACAACATTTTAGGGGGCCAGAGAGTTGAGATTTTACCTTATGGGTAGGGGGATCAAGTTACACTCTCCCCCGTCTCTCACTCTCTTTGAACCAAGTGCAGTGTTAACCTCACTCCTACCTTTGATTGATTACAAAGTGGTCTTTCTTAAGTGGGTGTTAGATTGCTGTTAGGGGTGACTTTCCCATGCTTCCCCTATGAAGTAGAACTAAGATTCCCATGTTCAACTAAGTCCAAGGGTTTCGATGGGGAGATGGGATGGTGATGTGCATGGATATGAATTTCAGTCGACTACTAAGAGGACTCCTTCGAGTCTGTTGGAGGAGGTACCTCACACGTGGTATCTAAGCCTAGGTTTCAAAAGAGCTTTTAGTGTAAGGTCAATTAGTCAATGTATAAAAGTAATTAAAAAAATAACCACACTTGTTTGAAGAAAACTGTTGTTGATTATCTTGCACTAACAGTAGCATACACATTGTGCTCATCAGGAACTTAGCGATGAGGAAGCTACACATTTGCGAAATATTTTTCCCATCATGTATCAAGTAGCCTTAGTTTCAAATAATTTCTCATATCATGAGGCTATATTTGAGATAATGGAAATGATCTTTATTCCTTCAAATTTTTTGCAACCTCATCCTAACTCATGGTACATGAGAGATTTCTGGCCAAGGAAAAGGTCACATATGGAGATATATTATGGGTGTAACATCCTTCTTCATTAGGAACTATGAAGGGTTTGATGGACTGAATAACTAAGGATAGTTATATGTTTTTTTCAGTGCCATTGTTGAATGGTTACTAAACATTGGGGATGAGCCTATATCACCTTGTGGGTATATCAGAAAGTGTTACAAATAGTATCACCCAAGAGAGTTGTTGTAGTACCAAGAAGGCCTTATTTTGGTACGGGATTTTTTGGTTATCTCTAAGAGCCACCACATTATGTTGTTTTCCATGTACATGAAAATCCCCCGAGATATGAGAATATAGACCCTAATCTTTTCATGAGGAAAGGATCCATGAGATGATGTATTGGTATATCATAGTATGATCAATACATCTTTGTAAATACTTTTCATAAATAAAAAGTCTCATTATTATTTTTGAAGAGCATGAGTTATGAGCTTATGATGATAGTTGAGCTGCTTTGACAAGTTAATGATGAAGTACACTCTATGCGAGTGATTTTTGAGATCATTTACTCCAATGCTTGCAAGTCAAACATGTTGGAATTAAGAGAAAGTGTAATGGCTATCTTAGAGAAGAATTGTTTATGAAGTTGTATAAGCTTACAAGGGGCTACAATTGGAGCCCAAATCTAGGGATAAGATGACCCTTACTTTAACTTAGACTCAACTCTGTACGAAGATGTGAAAGTCCATTCCAAGTTGTTGAAATGGCTCGAAGACCTCAAATTGATAAGACATTTTATAAGTATGATACTCTTCAAAATGATAAGGCAAAATATATAGATGGAAAATTTGTAATAAGAAGTAAATGGGTGTATAACCAATATACAAAGGTTATTTATCCCGATAGGATCGCCCTTACCGAGAGTGTATAGTAAAAAAAAAACGAGCTTCTAGATTATCCCAATCTCCCAAAATCTTATGGATTTCTAGAGATGAAGGCCAAACCACCTCGTTTTGTAACAGAAAAGTTACGAAAATAATCAAAATCGCCAAACTAGTGCAAATTGATGAAACATATAAGAAACTCCAAGAGAAGAAGTTTCAAGTAGACACCAGCACCTAGGTTTAGCGGTGAAGGACCGAAGGTGGAGCAAGATGCAGAATCTTGGATTGAGGCTTTGGATGACTATTTTCCTTGCCGCTCAAACAACTACTGCAAATCAGTCTATGACTGCTCGTCTTCGTCTTACTAGGGTGAAGCTAAGCTTTGGTGGAAATAGTTTTGCTGAGATAAAGGGGTAATAGAAGCTTCTCAAACCTAGGAGCAGATCAAAGAAGCTATGAAAGGATGTTATCTTCCCCCATCTTTTGAATCAATCAAGATGAATGAATTCTACAACTTACGACAACTAAGCCTAGCCTTGGAAGGATACTATTCTAAGTTTGTGAGTCTGTGAAAATATGCACCCTCAATGACATCTCAACAGATTGCAAGTAGAACCAAGGACTAAATCCACCTTTGGACACTCGCCTTGAATCAATGAGACCAACGACTCTCGAAGATGCTCTTATGTGAGAAAAACCTATGGCCAAGGAAATCACTCAAAATGGTGAAAGGAACCGTCCAATAAACAACTATGGAAGGGGCTATCCAAACCGTGGTATCAACATGGCCAATGCTAGAGGAAACGGTAGAGATAATGCAATCACCCAAGGACCAAATGGGATAGGAATCATGGAATTCTACCAATGCAAAAGGACTAGAAACCTAAGGGAAAATTTTCCTAATTTTCCTCAAAATCCTAGCCCAAACCCCATTTGTGGAAGAGGTTGAGGGAATGGAAAAACAACAACCCACGTCATGAACATGGAAGAACAACTGGTGCCCGAGTAAATACCATGATTGGATAGCCCGAGGAATGCACGTTAGGTGAAGAAATTGAAAGAGGATCCATTTATGCTACCGTGGAAAAGAAAGGAGATGACCACCAATGTTTAGTAATTCAATCTCTAGCTACTTACATGGGTACGTCGTTTATAATCTTCATTGATTGTGGTAGCACACATTCCTTTCTTGCACCCAAGACAGTTAAAAGATTACATCTAGAATCTAGGGGGACAAGGAAAATGATAGTAGAATTGGCTAATGGGAAGGAAATCACCTCAACCAAACTTATAGGGCAACTTCAATTTGAGTCAGACAACCATATAACTGAAAAAAAAATCAAATCCTTCCACTAGGATGCTATGATTGCATTCTAGGAATGGATTTGGCTCAAGAAGAACAAAGCCCAGATTCTATGTGCTGAAGAGAAAATAATATTTCAAGACTTGAAAGGAGAAACCGTAAAGGCATATGGGAAAGCTAGAATAACTAGAGTCTAGAACTAGATTCCAACTAGCTAAGGCAAGTCAACTCATGAATGGATTGAAGAAAGGCCAACCAATCTACATGATCCGATTGAATAAGGTCAAAAAGACTAATGAAGGCACTCTACCTTCCTGGATCAACAACTTTGAGGATGTCTTCCCATAAAAATTGACTCAATTGTCTCCAAAGCGTGAGGTTGATCATGAAATAAATTTGATTCCTAGAACTGAGTTAGTGTCAAAATGACCATACAAAATGTCTATTCCTGAAGCTATTGAGCTCAAGGAACAACTAAGGCAACTAATAGAGAAAGGTTTATCTGCCCAAGTAATTCACCTTGGGGAGCGTCTGTCCTTTTTTGAAAAAAGGACAAAACACTTAGACTCTACATTGACTTCAGAGGACTAAACTAGGTTACAATAAAAAACAAGTACCCCATACCTAGGATAGATGAACTTTTAGATCGCCTACACAAAGCCAAGGTTCTTTCCAAGATTGATCTAAGTTCTGAATACTATCAAATTTGAATCAAGGTACAAGATATCCCAAGGACTACCTTTAGCATTAGGTATGGTCATTATGAATTTTTAGTCATGCCATTCAGATTGACTAATGCCCAAGCTACATTCAATCATCTAATGCAAGACATCTTTCAACCATATCTAGATGATTTTGTGCTAGTATTCTTTGACGATATACTAGTATACTCCAAATCAATAGAGGAACATGAAGGTCACTTAAAGATTTCCCTAGTAACACTCTGTGAAAATTAGCTCTATGCAAAGATGAGTAAATGTGTATTTCTCACTAATAGGATTGAATATATTGTATACATTGTTTCCGCTAATGGAATCTATGTAGACCCTACCAAAGTAAATGATATCCTAGAATGACCAATATCTAAGACAATAAAAGAAATCCGAGGATTTTTGGGATTGAGAGCTAATTTTTGACTTCGAGAAGTGCTTAAAATTAGCCAAAATTTTTGAATTTCAAAGGAAAAATAGACCGTCGAAGGCAGCAGCCAGCTAGTACGATTTTAAGCAACAAGCAACTGATGAGCTCCAAAAGTGCTTTAAAGACCCACCGAGCGACGGTTGGGAGATTTTCATAATTTTGTTGGGGATAAAGACGCCTCTGCCTAGCCGCCTGTGTATTACTACACTGACAATCACCGCCACTGCACACTGTAGGTGGCGGGCACCGTCACCGTCACTTTATTCTTTATTCTTTTAGTGATAGTTTGAATAAAGGAATGCCCGGTCACACATTGTGACTGTTGGAGTTCCCATTTCTAGTCTCTCCCTTTCTTGCTCTTGCTCTCCCACCATAGCTATCGAGTCCAACCTTCGATCCGTCGCTCCCTTTCAACTAGTATCAGAGCTCGGCTTCCTGACTCTTGAGCTTGGTTCCTGGCATTCTCAGCTTCCCATCGACTCCCCACTCGCATTGGATCTCCTTCTCGGTAGCCATATCCAACTCCTTCGAGCTCCCGTCACTCCCCGGCTTCCCGAGCACCTTCCCAGCCCCTTTGGGCACCTTCAAGGCATTAAATCAAAGGTATTTGATCATTTTTCTTCACGGTTTACTTCAGTTCTCAGGTCTCATAGGCTGTAAACAAGATTGGAACAGCCACCATTGAAGCTCCCTTGCTTCATATCTCACTTGCCTTTGAACAAGACTTGCTTAAGCTTGTTTGAGGCCTTCCATGGCTTTAACCGGACCCCTCCGAAGCTTGGCCACCATTTTTTGCAGCCCCAGGACCAGCATTTACAATTGACAGAATCACATAGCCCTCCCATATGTGTCTTCAGCATTGACAGTCACAACAGTAGCTCTCCCCCTCCATTGGCACTTGGAAAGGCTCCATTTCGGGCATATGAACATGCTTTGATGCTTGGTTTTGATGGTTGATGTGTTGGCATAGCATTTGGACTTATTTAACACTATTTTGGGGCTGCCATAATAGTCCACAGGCAGTTGACAATGTTACACTGACATTTGATGCTACAGCTTGTTTGGCATTGTCATTTGATGCCCGGTTGGTCCCGTTTGATACCTAGATGTTAGGGGAATGTATGCCTATTGTTTGGTAACCATTTGGAGCTGATTTTGGTGCTGAAATTCTCAGTTTTGAACAATAAATCACTGCTGTACACAGTTGGGCTGAAGTCATTTTACTCATGTATACTTATACCTATGCTTTTCGGGCTATGTTTCGGGTGTATATGGTGATGTATTGACACTTGGGGCTCTACATAGAGCTTGGTTTTGATTTGGGATCATTAGTGGATCTTGAGCTCGCTTTGCAAAGTATTTGGATGCTCTTTCTTGGATGTACTTATGGCATGTATGTTGCTTATGTTTGACCGGTCTTGACATGCTTAGCCTATGCCATTACTACATGCTAGTTACATTGTTTGGAGCCTATTGCTACTGGAGCTCGGTCTTGGCTTGACCTTGGATTCTCAGATCCTACTTGAGCTATTTATTGGCTTGCCAGAGTTGTATCTTGGGATGTACTTGATGTCTTACATGCTTATGGATGCTACATACAGATGCTCTATCGTCTACATGTTCGGGATGTACTATTGATGTATTGTCTTGGACTTATGTCATTGGCACTGTGTCTTGCCTTGGTTTGAGCTCTTGAGCTCATACATATGGCTTTTGTGCTAGTGGGATCATTCTTGAATGCTTATTAGACATTGAGCAAGTGGTGCGTTTATGTATTGAGTAGTTACATGCTATTGAGCAGTTACAAACACTTGAGACTTTGGGATTTCTTACCATTTGGGATGATACATTATATGTCTTGGTTCACTGTATGCTTATGAGCTGAGTCTCAGATTTGGATCTGTATCTTTGTGAGTTGATACCTAATTGTATCAAGCTTTGGTAGTGGCAGGAACACTTTGCCCCGTTGACTGGGGGGTGTGCCTACTCACTGATAGATGTTTGTATGACATGTTTGGGTGTTGGATTCATGCTTATCAATCGTCATATGCTTATGTTATGCCCCCATGATGCTGACTTTGGTCTTGACAGTATCTGATTGCCTTGGGATCCAATTTTGGCAATGTTAGCTCTCTTTTACTGAAATCTGTAATTTATTACAGCAAGCATATATGTATGGACTGACATGGATTTTTCATGCTAAAACATTGTGGAATGATGTACTTTTACTAGTACTTGGTGGGCAGTAGCTTTGGTTCCAGTTTTCTTGCCATTTTCCCTCGATTTTGGTGATTTTTTGGTCATTTTCTGCAGTAAACAGCAAGCAGTTTTGAACTGTCTACAGTCTTCCAGCCTGCATTATGGCGAGTTCGTCCACTAATCATGCTATTTTCAATATCACTAAGCTTGATGGTACGAATTACTATTATTGGAAGAGCCAGATTTGGCAGGTAACCTTTGAGGTTGAGCGGGCATCCACCTGCAACTATGCCAGATGAGGAATGGCTTGAGCTTGATGAGTTATGCAAGTCCACTATTGTATTGTCTCTCACAGAACAGGTTCGTTACAATGTCTTTGAGGAAGAACAGAGTGCATGGCAGTTGTGGGATAAAATCAAGAATCTCTATGATAAGAAAAGTCTAGCGAGTCAGATGTATTGGCTGAAGCAGCTTATGGATCTGCGGCATGAAGGAGAATGTGACCATGTCTGCTCACTTGAGTCAGTTCCATGCTATACTCAAGAACTTGACTTCGTAGGATATCACTTTTGCAGAGGATGTCACTCCTCTTTTCTTGCTTGATACTCTTAATGAGTCATGGGATGTATTCCTCATTGCATTATGTGCCTCTACTGCTACCTTGAAATTATTTGATGTTGAGAGTGCTCTTCTGCAGGAAGAGGTTAACCATAAGAATTTGGATGCCTCTCGTGTGTCTCATGCTATGGCAGTTAGAGGCAGGAATGATGGATATGGAAAGCATGGCAGTGGTAGTGGCCGTGGACGGGATTCTCAGAAATCTCGGTCCAAGTCTCGTAGGAAGTCACGTAGCAAATCCTGTGGCAGGAATGCAGATGTTACTTGTCACCATTGTGGGAAAAAGGGCCATATTAGGCCACAATGCCATGAATTGCACAATGAAAGATGCAAAGATAAGGGGAAAGACAAAGTGCATGATAAGTCTTCTGATCGTAGCATAGTACCTGCAAATTCCAGTGTTAAAATTGAAGAGATCAATGTTATACAGCCTGAGAATGTTGATGATGATGATTATGTCCTAGCAGCTTCTTCTAGTGCTTCGCAGATGATAGAGATACACCCTATGTATGCACAGTGTTGGCTCTTGGACTCAAGTGCGTCCTTTCATGTGACACCTTGCCGAGAGTGGTTTCATTCATACCGTACTATTTCGGGTTCTATGCGCTTGGGTGATAATAGCTCTCTTGATATTGTGGGCATTGGTGATGCTAGGCTACAGTTTCCTTCTGGTAGTAGTTTTGTTATGCAGGATGTACATCATGTACCTACTTTGACACGCAGTCTCATGTCAGCTGGACAGCTTGATGATGCAGGATATCATGTATGTTTTGGAGACTTTGCATGGAAGATCACTCGTGGCAGACTTGTGATTGCAAGAGGTGCCAAGGCTGGCAGTCTCTACCCCTTGATTGTATCAGCTTCTTCCCTTGATCATGTTTTGTCTGTGGGTTCTATCCCACATGTATCTCTTTGGCATGCCCGTTTGGGCCATATGTCTTTGAAGGCAATGAAAATGCTTTCTGGTTTGCAGTACTTACCGCCCCTTGATTATGCATGTTTTGATTCATGTGAGCATTGTCTTTATGGCAAGCAGACTAGGTCTACGCATAAGAAGTCTGGTAGCCCACACATGAGTGAGCCCTTAGCATTGGTACATTCGGATGTCTGTGGGCCCATGCCTTGTCATTCTATGGGTGGTGCAAAGTATTTTGTTATGTTCATAGATGATTTTTCACGGAAAGTTTGGGCTTATCCCATTAAGCTGAAATCCGATGTCTTGGTTGTGTTTCAGAGATGGCTTGCATTGGTTGAGAACCAGTCTAGGTATAGGCTAAAATGCCTAAGGACAGATAATGGGTGTGAGTATGTCTCACGTGCTTTTTAGTAGTTATGTGATGAGAGGGGTATTAAGCATTAGTTGACCGCCCCCTACACCCCCCTCCCAGAAGGGTTTGGCTGAGCGGATGAATAGAACCATCCAGGAGCATATACGCAGTATGCTTAGCCATGCAGGCCTACCACAGAGTTTTTGGGCTGAGGCAGTTAGTACAGCTGTGCATGTCATAAACAGATGACCCTTTAGTGGTTTGGATTTCCAAGTTGTAGAGAAGGTATGGGCTGGAAAACCTCCCTCTTATTTGCATCTCCATGTCTATGGATATGAGGCATTTTGCCATGTGCCCAGGGACAAGAGAAGTAAGCTGGATCCCAAGAGTGTCAAATGCATTTTCCTTGGTTATGGGGATGCAGGCGAGATGGGTTACCGTCTCTGGGATCCGCAGGCGCAAAAAATCATCCGCAGTCATGATGTAGTCTTCCATGAAGACAAAATGCATAGACAGCCTGAGAGAGTTGTTGAGATCCGCAGGGTCATATTTCAGGAGGAGCCTAAAGCTCCGGCACAGCCAGTTGGATAGCCTACAGCTGCAATAGATGCTCATGGTCAGGGTATTGGACAGGCAGCAGAGCCTGCCATGAGACAGTCTACTAGAGACAGGCGTCCACGTGATAGATTTCAACCCTTGATGCATTATGTCTTGGTTACAGATGCAGGATAGCCTTTTGCCTATGGTGAGGCTATGCGCAGGGGTGACAGTCACTCCTCAGAGAAGGCTATGCAGTCTGAGATAGACTCCCTGCATAAGAATGACACTTGGGATTTGGTTTCCTTGCCTACGGGCAAGAAGGATTTGCCATGCAAGTGGGTGTACAAGCTAAAAAGTACCCCTAGACACCCCAAGCCGGCATACAAGGCTAGATTGATAGCAAAGGGTTTTAAGCAGAAGCATGGTGTGGACTTTGATGAGGTTTTTTCTCCTGTGGTTAAGATGACCACCCTGCACTTAGTCTTCGATTTGGTTGCTCAGATTGACTTGGATTTATACCAGATGGATGTCAAGATGACTTTCTTACATGGGGACTTGCATGATGAGATTTATATGGAGCAATCTAAGGGCTTTGCAGAACCTGGCAGGCAGCACGTAGTGTGCAAATTGAAGAAAAGTCTTTATGGCTTGAAACAGGAACCTAGGGAGTGGTATCATAAGTTTGATGCCTTTATGCAGTCGCAGGGCTATAGCTGGAGTGCTATGGATCCGTGTCTTTACACGATGAAAGCTTGTGATGGTTCTTTATTGATTTTGGTACTCTATGTGGATGATATGCTGATAGCAGGGAAAGCTCATGATGAGCTAGATGCTCTTAAGGCTTAGCTCAAGAAGAGCTTTGAGATGAAAGATCTGGGACAGGCCTCTCACATACTTGGTATGCGCATTAGACGTGACATGCATTAGGGACTCCTCTACTTGTCACAGAGGGAGTACATTCATAAAGTCCTTGAGCGCTTCTGCATGCAGGACGTAAAGCCTATTGGTTGTCCATTGCCTTCTTATGTGAAGGTATCACAGGCTGATTGTCCGCAGACAGATGAGCAGAGGGCCGAGATGGCCAAGTTTCCCTATGCATCCGCAGTGGGTAGTCTTATGTATGCCATGATAGACACTCGTCCAGATATTGCCTTTGCAGTTGGTGTTGTGGCATGCTATATGGCTACACCTAGCAAGAAGCATTGGGATGCCATGAAGGGTATCATGAGGTACCTGACGGGCACTACAGATATGTGCATATGCTATGGCAGCCATGATACAGGAGTTGTGGGGTACACTGACTCTGATTATGCAGGACATGCAGATAGTAGGAAGTCCACTTCTGGCTATGTATTCACCTATGCTGGAGTGCTGTTTCTTGGATGTCCAGGGTGCACAAATGCACGGCCCTTTCTACTATAGAGGCTAAGTACGTTCCATCCACTGAGGCTTGCAAGGAGGCCATTTGGTTGGGTCGTTTAGTTGCTGACCTTGGTATTGATGCTATCCCTACACTGCATTCGGATTCTTTGAGTGCTATTCAGTTAGCCAAGAACCCCGGTCTTCCATACGAAGACGAAACACATTGAGGTGAGGTATCACTTGATACGTGGGGTTGTTGAGGACAAGTCTGTTGATCTTGTCAAGATCTCGACTGACCAGAATCCTACATATCTGCTCATGAAAAGCCTCTCTACAAAGCGCTTTGCCTTCCTCAGGAGGTTGATGGGCGTGGGATGAGATGACGTCTTTCCTCATCCTGTTGTACACGTGTACATGTTGTACTGTCTTTTTTCTTTTTCTTTTCACTCCTCACTGGGGCAGATTCGCCTTTAAGTGGGAGGTTGTTGGGGGTAAAGGCGCCTCTGCCTAGCCACCTGTGTATTACTACACTGATAGTTCACCACCATTGCACACTGCAGGTGGTGGGCGCTCATCATTGTCACTTTATTCTTTATTCTTTTAGTGACAATTTGAATAAAGGAAGGCCCGGTCACACATTGTGACTGTTGGAGTTCCCATTTCTAGTCTCTCCCTTTCTTGCTCTTGCTCTCCCGCCATAGCTCTCAAGTCCAACCTTCGATCCGTCGCTCCCTTTAAAATTTCTCGAGATGTTGGATTGGATCTCAGGAGATGCCACGTAGTGTGGGACCTCGAGATAGACACCCAGAATTTTTTAGAAGTCGATTCGGAAGCTGGACATGAGAATGGGAGTGCCCAGGAGCCAAAGACCAAAAGGGAGGGAGGTGTAAAAAGATTTGAAAGGCCAAGGGGGTGTGACCCTTGGGGTCTCCACCCCAAAATTTGACGAATTTGGGGGGGGGGGGAGGTTTTTTTTTTTTTTGTGAAAAGAGAAGATGGCGATGTCCTGCTGTGCACCGATTTGTGAGGGAGAAGGGGCTACAGTGGTTGAAGAACAACCCCCCTTCTAATGGTAGCCCTGATCTACATCTTTCCTACACTCTCCATTGCCATCTCTTGAGTGAGCAATGGCTGCCTGGGTGAGAAGATCTATATCTAGTCTTTCTCTCTCCTCCCTCTCTCTCCCCTCTATGTGTTATTCATGCGCACTATCTTGAAGGAGGAATCAGGAAGGAGATTGGAGCAAATGATGATGGAGATTAATGGAGATGCTGAAGATTGATGTGCAGCATGGAATCTAGAGCAATGCAGGCTCTATGCACTGGTCAGGCATCATTTAATGCATCTCGGGTCTCATAAAAACACGGTCTCATAAACATGAAGGAAATGAAGCTTTTTGATATTTTATGATGGAGATTATGTTCTTATGCGATGAAAATTAGTTTGAGTGCTGGTTGCATTATTTTTACTTTTTGTATATCAAAAAATTCTGATTTTATGATGATTTACATGGGCTATCTAAATCCTGCAAACTCGAAATGCAGTTTTTTAAAGGGTAAAATGATAGTTTTGTCGTTTCAGGTGGGTGAAATGTGTTCCTATGGGGGAAAATGGAAAAGAAAATTGAATTTGAGTATGTTGAAATGATTGATATAAGGAAAATGAGAAAATAACAGTGATTATTGACAAATAAATGCTAGAAAATAAGAGAAAATAGGAAAAAAATAAAAATACGCTTCATAAAAACAAGAAAAAATATAATGAGTGTTTGTGAATGTATGGTAGTGGCGGAGCATGAGGTTTAGCCTTAGTTTTCTCTACCTCTTTGTCAAAGTTTATGATTTATCACTTTTCATACATCAAAACATGACAAAATGAACCCCTACACCTATGCAATGGAAGCAATACCTAAACGTAGGGGTGGGATATTTGAATGATGCAACTTGAGTGCTATTTATTGCTGATTTTGTTGATGCATAGCATGATATAGGGTTTGTTGTATTTTAATTAAGAGGATAGTAGCATGAGCGTTGTCTCGGTGCTATCCTTATATTGCCGCAATGAGTTAGTGAATAAGCATTGGAAAGCATGGTTGTGCATGACACATTTCTGATTGAAAATTATGTTTGAGCACATTAGGATCATCTAATTTTGCATGTGCATATCAACCATGGTATCAGAATATGAAGAACTAGATACATAGCACCTGTTTTCCATTATGATGACCTACGCTTGAGAGTGTGAGGGACGACCTAATCCGTAGGCCAATCGATCGGTTTTTTTTGGAATTATTTGGCAAGGACACATGGTATCTCTTAGAATACGTTCAAGATGAAAGAGTGAAGCTTATATTGTGTGTACTTTATGTTGAAGCTTATGTTGAAGCGATGCATCTTGGGGCCAATCCTTGAGGTGTAGGAGAGTCGCAGTGGAGCCGTAGCAATCAGCCGAGAGGAGCTTCCTTATGTTTGTGTTAGGAGGCAATATGCCTATATGTTATGCGGTCTTCCTTTGAGGAGAAGAGATGGTAAACGTTGGACTATGACTCAATACAAATGCAGAATCGATTAGTGTAGAGTAAGGTTCAAATGCTCTTGGCCCGCGATGCTTGTAGTGGGGTTGTTTGTTGTGTGCATGAGGTCCGGCTAGTTCCATAGCCAGTGCAGCCTATTTCAGGTCCCATCAGTGGTGTGTCTTCAAGGAGTGTCCAATAAGTGGTGGTTCCGAATCTAGGGTTTCTAGGGACCAAATAGTTGGTTTATGTCCTCTGACAAGAACCGTCAAGATGTAACATACTGAGAGGGCTAAACAGTGGTTGGAGATTCTAAGGCGTTATTCTCCTCAAAGGAGCAGTCCGTTACGCATAAAAAGTAGTGGTTTCAATAACCTAAGTGTCATAAGTAGCCCTTTGAGTGCAAGTGGAAGTATTAGTACTTCCTCGCTTCCAATCAATCAACCTACTTCAAGTGGGGGTGTAGTTTTACCTACACAAACTCATGTTGTCAATCCGATTGTAGCCATGGCACAACCCATCGCAATTCCACCAGGGACACCGGATTTACCAGCATTAGGAGCACCTTTTCCCATCTTCCATGGGTTAGCAAAAGAAGATGGAGAACTCCATATTAAGGAGTTTCAAATGCTTATGTTCAATTATCGAATCCAAGATGAAGGACACCTAATGATGTTCTTCAATATGACATTAAAAGGAAGAGCAGTAATATGGTATCACGGTCTAGAGGCTCAAACCATAACTAGCACTGAACAATTCTTCACTGCCTTCCGTAGAGAGTTTACTGTGGACAATATTGGTTTCGTGTCTTGAATGTAACACACTAAGAGCCAAATGTGAATTTCTAGGCCTATGCCAAGAAACTAAAGCAAGTTCTTTGCAAACTTAATAGTTATATCCCCATTCCATCGGCTGCATAGTTGCAATATTTCCTACATGGATTAGATTTAAATATCCAGGTGAAACTTAGTAATGTTGCTTTGGAAGACATTGACACTGCTATTACCCAAGCAGAAGGAGTAGAGTTGCGCTTGCAAGTGGCTTATGTAGCAAGGGTAAATTGGAATGGTAATAATTTGGCATTGACCAATGGGAATCAAGGGGACCCCATGTCTAATGTGAATGGCTGAGGGAGTATCATGCCAAATTTGCCTATGTTACTAGCTCCTCCCAGTAGTATGACTATGCCTATGGCTAGTCAGACAACCCCACTAAATGGTGGAGGCCAAAGAATGAATCCTAATGTTGTCCCAATAGGTCAGCGGCCAATTCCTAATCAAGTGGTTAGGCCAATGGGACGACAAACAGATGATCATGGCTATGAGTCGAGTGCCTCTAATGTCCTGGGCAAAGTTAAGGATATAATAAAGCACTATACCGATATGATTTCTGAACAATATAGACAAATAACTGTGGATGTCAATTTTCTTAAGAAGCATCAGAATTTGATAGGGAGTCGACACCCTGAAGAGCGTGCCCCCTCCTCAAGATTCAACTGTAAGTGGTGTGGTGGCCAACATTTCCCTAGGAATTGTCCGAATGTCAAATGCAATATTTGCAAAAATTCTAGCCACTTAGCTGCTACCTGTTGGAGTAAGATTAGTTCTCTTCAACAAGGGAATAAACTGCCAAGTCCAGTTAACCATCACATACAAGGGAATAATCTCCAACAAAAGGAGGGACCAAGACAAATACTACAGCAAGGAAAGGACATTGTAGAGGAGTTGCCTCATGGCAGGGGAGTCGGTCTTATTGAGGCCATATGTGTCAATGATGTTGAAACTTCTAATTTACGAGCCGTAACAAGAGGTCAAAATATGAAAGAGGGTGATAAAGAAACTGTAAAAGCTATCGAGGGAGAAGCCCTATGGAAGTTGTTAGGGGAAAGCAAGTTCTGAATCCTGATATGGAAGGTGGACCTCTAAGGCTTGTTGATAGTAAAGTTGATCCTAAGAAGGATAAAGGATTGCCAAGAAAGAAGGCAAAAATTTAAAAAGAGGCACCAAATCCGATCCAAAGACCAAAGAGAGAATGGTTTGGCGCGATAAGAGAACTTTGGCTAACTACCACAACTTTGATCTAGCAAGTTTTCTTTGCGAAGTTAAACCATACGTGAATCTCTTGCAATTGATTAAACTTTCTCCAAGAGTACGCAAGGAATTCAAGAATCATACATATTGGGTATATTGTAGAACCTTTGGGCATAGCATAAGTGGGAGAAGATTGATTCGATCATGCTAAAAAGCATTGTCCTAGGGTTGCAGCATACATGGATGGAATATTAGTGGAGCACGCTATCGTGGACACTAGATCCTCCATCAATATCATGAGTTCAGACTTGATGGAGAGGCTGGGTCTCGAAATTCAAAAAGATGGCTCCACACTTCTTAGGATGGCGAATGACAATCTAAGACAACGAGAAGGTTGCATCACTAAAGTCCACGTTACCGTTGCAAGCGTGGAATGTTATTTGGACTTTAGGGTGATAAGGTTTGCAAGACATCCTAGCTACCGAGTTTTGCTAGGCAGGCCATGGATTTTACGGATGGACTCTCAAGTCGATATACCTATTGGTTGAGTGATTCTAGGTTGAGATGCCAATCGTGTAATAGTGGATGCTTACCTTGAGTCTCCTTAGAGTGAGAGAGCTCCTTTATCCTCTACTAAACTAGAAATAGTAGATGATCCATCTATTAATGAGATGTCATCGAGTGATGGATCTAAAGAAGGGTCCACTATAGAGGACATTTATAAGATAACATTGAATGAGCTGATAGAGCCTCAAGAGCGAATAAGAGACGCGGATGTTATTGAGTTGGACCTTGGTACACCTAATGATTTGCAACCAATCGATTAAGGTTCCATACTCAATTTGAAAGAGAGAGAGGACTATGTGTCCCTAATTCAGGAGTTCCATGGCATCTTTGCTTGGAGCTATAATGAACTTAGAGTCATTCCTCCTAGCTTGGCTGTGCATACCATTCCTCTAAAGGAAGGAAGTCATTCCATACATTAGAAAGTATGGCATATGCCTTTTGAACTAAGGGATGGGCTATTTGAGGAGGTACAAAAGTTGTGGAAAGCGGGTTTGATTTTCCATGTTTAGCATACTGAATGGTGTTCACCAGTTGTGATTAGAAAGAAGAAGAATAATCAAATCTGGCTCTGTGTAGACTTTAGAGAGTTGAATAAGCAGATTGTTAAAGACTACTACCCGTTTCCCTTTATTGACCAAATTTTGGATCAACTAGCGGGTAGGAAAATATATTTGTTTATGGATTACTTTGCAGGGTATAACCAAATGACAATTGCTGAGCAATACAAGCTTAAAATGACATTTATTACTATCTTTGGTACCTTTGCGTACCATGTGATGGCATTTGATTTATGTAATGCATCTGGTTTATGGCAAAGAAAAACTGACAAGACCTTTGGTGATATCTCCCCAGAGGAGTTGAAAGTATTCATTGACAATCTGGGAGTGGCCACCACAAGAGAAAGGCAGTTGATTATTTTGCGGATGTGTTTCGAGCATTGCAGACAATTTTGCATAGCTCTTAATCCATGGAAGTGCGTCTTTGGAGTGTCTTAATGGGCTATTGTTAGGTCATGTGGTCAATTCAGTAGGGATCGTTTGCCTGACCCTGAAAAGATTAAGGTTATAGTCGTTATGAGTCCACCGCATACTCCAAAGGAGGTACATAGCTTTTTGTCATCGATAGGATATTATTAAAGGTTTATCAATGCCTTGGTAGAAAGAGCATTGCCACTGACAAACCTATTGTCCTTTAACTGTCAGTTTGCATGGAGTGATGCTTGAAAAATATCTTTTGTTGATGTGAAGTAGGAGCTTGCCAAAGCACCTAAAAGGGGTGAAGTATTCTATATTTTTTCAACAGTCACCATGTATAGTATCATCTGCTATTTATTCCAAATTTGGGAGGAAAAGTGGTACCATCCGATAGCTTTTGCTAGTCGGAAGTTGGGCATATCGAAAATTTTCTACACATATATGGAGAAGTTATGCCTTGAGATGGTATTTGCGACCAAAAAGTTTAGCCATTACATTCTTTATGAGAAGGTGGTATTATATATGAAGGCAGAAGGGCTTCGATTGTTGCTGAATAAGCTATAGTTTCCTGATCTGTAATGTGTCCCTCTGCTCTCTTCAGGACTCATCTTAGCAGTCCATCAGAAAGGACGTCTAGAAAGCTCCGCCCGGCACTCCCATGGAATGTCACGGGGTTTGCGATCTAGGACTTTCCGCATCTGTCACGTAGCGGAAGTATTCTGGCCATTCCCACTTAGGACCAACCTGAATCAAGGTTTTTTCCAATGGTCATTTCCTAAATGGCTATAGCGTCGGGGGAACTACTTTACGCAGAAACGCCAGGGCCGAAGTGAATTCATGCTGCACTTGCTTCAAGGAGAATGGGAAACGAGAGGGATGCAAAGCTCAACCTCTCTACCATAAGACATAGTCCGATTCCATTTCCTTAAAATAGCGTAAATCGGGATTGTTATAACTTAAACTCTAGGTTAGTGCCCTTTCTGTTTGTGTCCTTTGAAACGACCTTCTTGCTGTCCGTCATGATTGAGAAAAGTTCCCGGCCAACCGGGACCACCCATCCGTAGGACAGACCCATGGCCACATCCACCGCACTTTCCTCAAGTTGTTTTAGTTATCTAATTACCTACCACATTTAGTTGGACATGCATCAAGTAGCTTCCTTAATTAACCCATTAGGCACCGATTCCTTCACGTAATCTTAGAAGTTGAAATAGAAAAGCAATGTCAAACAAGTTCCTTTTCAACAGCTTATCATATTTATCTTTGAATTACATTTATAAAGTCCAGCCCGTAGGCTTATCCATAATCTGCCCGATGGCTATCCAGCAATCCATAGGGATTACTAATCCAAGATTCTGCCTGTAGACTAGTATGTGGGCCTCGAGATCCAATCCCAAGTCACGTTGGCCTCTTGTGCAAGGCCCAGAAGGTGAGGGATTTACGGCCAAAGCCCCCCCTGGCACCCAAGCATCCTCCTGCTCCAAGTAGTGCTCAACGGAGAGACCTCTCGCGGCGGGTTCGGTCCACCTTCCCTGCGCGGTTAACAACCCCCTTGGTTAGGGTCAGGCTAACAGTCGGGGTAACTGAGGCTGCCTCTCCCTTCAGGCCTTCAACCTAAAGCATCATATATATTTTCAACCTTTAGTTCCTTGAGCAAACAAAGCAAAGAGTTCTCTTTAAACTGTTACAAGAACAATCATTTCCAGTGATCGCTTATTTTGGCCAACTGCTAAGGAGTGAATCCTTTTCTCCAAATGCATCCAGCACTCGATCCGGGTTCAATTGCGACTTGGCAAGATCCCTAAGGTTTTGTTTGATAACCCGTATATCCTTGGGTTAGGGTTGTATCTTATTAATCCAACTTAACCAATACCCTAAGTTTTATTAACAAAAAGTATGTTGCTCCAATTTATTGATTGGTCCTTTGCTTCCAAGCAAATATCTAATTCCCTTATGTTGGTCACTTTTCCCAAGAAAGGTACTATATCAGGACGATTATTCATCATCTTGTAAGATAAACTTGCGCAAGAATCTGCCAATCTCATTCCGAAGAATTTGGCCATTCCCTTGTGATCAAATCACAAGATCATGCGACTCTATAACATGTTGCACAAGTGACGCATCTAATCCATGGGACTATTTTACCCATCAAACGGCGTCTTCTAATCACGGAGTCTTGATTAGATAGTGAATAGGATTAGGGTGTCTTCATAACATTCCATTCTTAATTGCACTAGGCCGACATTGTCGATCCTAAGGTTCCAAATTCAAATCGAATTTCATCCTTTTAGCGATCGATCCTTAGGGTAAAAACCCTAAATCATCTCTCGCAAGTACGTCCTATTGTCCCTACATTCCGTGAATGTGGGAAAGTCTTTAGGGTATAAGAGTTTCAGCTTTGGAAATAAGAGCGATTAGGTCACGTCCTCAACGTGCTAAATCCTAGTTAGAACTTGGGATATGTTGCATTAATTTAACCATTCCTAAATGAGTCCCTCGTGGTTTAGGTGTTTTAGGGTAAACCAATTCACTTGTCTATTCTTGAAGATATTTACAAAACCATTCTCGTAATCACATGGTTCATTGCCTACGTATGATTTGATTTACAATCCCTAACTTTTTGGGTTAAGATCAAAGCGTATGTTAGGTTATGGCATAATTCCTATTGATCCTTTTATAACATGCAATCAAGATTCATGCTATTAAGCTTTAGGGTTTTATGTGAACCATGCAGCCTTTTCTTAATTTCATTTTTGAATGAATTATTCGTATGCTGAATTTACACAACCTTTCGTAACTACTTACGTAATTGATTGAGATTTATGCCAATTTTCTAGAGATTAATCTACTTCATGCAGCCCTAGAATCATTTCCAGGCCTTGCAAATTCCTACGACTATTAACAACCTTCTTTAAAGAATCATTTCGAAGAAAAGATGTCTAATATTGCGACATGCGATTTATTCTTTCCATGCAATAATCGAAGTGTACTACCATAATTTTGACTTGTAAAGATGGTCATTAGTTGATCTAAATTCATTACTTTGCAATGCATAAAAACCATTTGCTAAGAATGCATAGAGATCTTATTCTTCCTTTTCTTGTTCGATTCATTGAAGAATACCAATGACCGAATTCTTCAATCATGAGCTATTATCCAAAGTATTTCAATCAAAAAAGTACATCCTAATTCCATAAATGATCCACGCACAATTGTAATATTCAGACGTAAATCAAAATTAGGAAGAAAACCTGGACTTGTGGTGAAATGTCCACATGGATGTTAGGAGATTATCCTCCTGCGGTTGTGCCTTGTACCTTTTTAGGAGCCATCGCTTATTCGACCTTCTTGCCTTGGCCGCAGACTTATGATCTTGGCCCGTCTCCCTCGCACGCGTAATTTCTTTTTGAGATTCGGCTTCCTTGACCAATTCCATTGTCTTTCAGAACGGGGCTTTAGAAATGGAAGTCGTAGAAGTTCCGGGAATACAAGTGTTCTTCACGGTGTCGTATTTCTGCGCATTCGAGGTGTGAAATCCACCCAACAGTTGTGTATGCGGCATTTGCTACTTTGTACATACTTAATCGATGTGTTAGAATTGTTTGAAAGAATGCAACATGAATGCATCAACATGGATATCACCACTTATTTATATATTTTGAGAGCTTGTAGCAACATATGAGTAGCCAGTAAGAGCAGTCCCTTGGCAAGGTGGCACATATGCCAAGGTTCTATCAATAACTTTGCATTCTCTGCAAATGGCTTGTATTTAGCGAGTGTTGCACTAGTTGGCTATCTCAGATTTTGATTTCAAGACTGAACAACTAATTTGTGGAGGCAAAAGTTATTTTGGTTCCCTTCTTTGCTGATCTTGAAGCCCAGATAGCAAATATGTCTTGGTTGGAGGTGAAGATGACCTTGTTCAAGTTTGGAGTATAGAGGATCGTGCTGTTGTTGCTTGGGGTGTAATGATTGATGGATATGTGACATGTGGTGATTATAAGATGGTTAATCAATGCCTTCAGCTTATGCAACAAGAGGGCCTGGCACTTGATCATCTTATATTTACATGTATACTTCTTATATCCATGTATGGGAAGTGTGGAAGCATTGCAGAAGCAGAAAAGGTTTTGATAAGCTATTTGAACATAAAACTGTTGCATTGAATGCGATGCTTTGAGTGTATTTGGCGCCCTGGTCAAAAATGGGTATATGAGGCTGACATTATGACTCATGATGAATAGCTGAAAGACATGATTTAAAAAAAGAACCGTTTCTCAGGGGAGAAAAGCCAATTTGGGGGAAAAAGAGAAGCTTTTGTTTTTGAAAAGTGTTTTGGAGGGAGAGAAGGAGGATAATACAGCGCAGAATTTTGAGGAGAAAAACGAGTCGACGCGCAGGGAATCTTAGAAGGGAGGAAGCTAATTAGCTGAGTCAAGAGCTAATTAGGGGGGGGAGAGGATAAAAACGGTGAGAATGGAACGATGAAGAGGGGAGACACAGTTTCCATTACCCTGGGCAAGTCGAATAGCTTTTGATTCAAAAACGGAAACCTACGAAGAGAATACTCTCCCTAGAGGCCTGCAAAGTGCACCAGTACCCTTTCACAGAGAATCAACCTGTTCAGACCACTGATTGGGAGCAATATGTTGTGGAAATCGCATCTGACATTGTGAATGAACAAAGCCCAAAGAGACTTTTCTTAGTACGAGGGAAACTGTACGAGTTACTCGTGAATTGCAACCCACCTGAAATTGATCTGAAGCGGTTGCTACTGGAACTAATGAAGAAACTTAACTCTGAGCTGAAACATGAAGTCTGCCACTGGGCAGTCTACTATGAACATCGAATGCAATTTGGGGGGTACGAGAGAGGATTGGGGAGAAAAGAAGGCGGCTTCCCAACTACGCCGAAAATACTACGAAACTTCATGCCCATGCGACTTGTAACCGATCTAAGTGATGATGATCTTCTTGTCCTTCCGGCTCCGTTTATTTGCATACGAGATCCCCTGCTTTCCTGTTGTTAAATTGGCAATCATGTACTAGGGTGGCAGTTATTCAGGAGGAACGATTTATTTGAATTTTGCAGCACGAATAGTGCTGAGTGATAGAGAAGAGAATAGTGTCAGCTACACAGATCAGGAGAGCAGAAGTTTGTTTCCTGATGGCGCTTTAATCCAGAAGATGGGAAGAAGCAGTCTAATCTGCAGGGCAACATGTCATTGTCTTCGCAATCCTACGTACGTAGTCTCTGCTACTACTTAATGAAGTGCCAAGGTGACACCATCGGAGCAAATCAACTTCAAGAGTTAAGGAATTGCTTTGAAACAAAGCAATAATGAAGACAACAGAAGGAAGAGAATCATGCCTTATAGGATATGTGTAGACAACAATTGGGCCACTTTGTCAAAGCTGTTTCCAGCATGCTAAAATAGACCAGTTCATCTTCATCTCTTTTTCTTCTTACAGCAATACCTGTACTTCTCTGTCTGATCTATCTACTTGTCTCTGAACTGAATAGTGCAGGGTATTTGTAAAAGCATAAACCCATAACCATAATACAAAACAGTCCAGAACTTGTTACTGTGTGGGAAATTGGACAATGTATGTGGAAATATATCCATGGGATTTTATTCACTGAAGATCTTGAAACTGTTATCTACAGCTTAATCATTCATAAGAGTTAATGATGTTGCAAACTTATCGGATATAACAGAGGAAGATGTCATTCCTTACTCCATTTTGGAGGGTGGATTTTGGATCATGCTGATATTGTATGAGCTCTGTTTTGAGCTCTTGTGGAGTGGAAAGCTTGAATTGCTTAATCGAAAAGTTCTGAATGTTGCTGTTATACAGTTACCCTTTTATGCAACCATTATTGGCTGATTGTCAGGATTCTTCGACCTTTTTGTGGAAAGACACGGAAGGCCTTGGTCTAAAAAGTAAAACAGAGTTGACATCATTTTCTCATCTTGATTATTTGCTTGATTGATCTTCTATCCTGAAATTAGTCAGGATCCTGTGTGGTTGCGACATTGCTTTCACAAACCCTTCGACATCTTTGGTGAACCCGACGTGAAAGCGTCGCAGAAATTTCAGGATGGGAGATACTTCAGCCTCTATTTCAGCTTCCTCTACAACTCCAGCTGCCTCTACTTCAGCTCCATCTATGACTGCTGCGTCAAGTACTTCAACGGAGGATCTAAAACTGATTTTGCAGAATATGTCCATGTATATGCAGCTCCAAAATCAGCAAACACAAATGTATATGCAACAGCAACAACAATTGCATCAAGAGCAATTGTCTCAGCAAAGGCAACTCTACTCGAAGCAGGAGAATGCAAATAGCGCGACTAAGGCTATTGAAGCAGTTGAGAGTGAGAAGAAGCTATTTGATGGGCATAATGTTTCAGCATATTTGAAGACATATGAGATCAAGATGGGGTTTTTCGGAGTTCCTGCTAGACTTATGAGTAAGTACTTCCTTCGTCTTGTCACACATGCTTTGAGGACAAAGGTGACTGATCTTTTTATTCAAAACACACATTGGCAAGATTTTAAGAAGGCTCTAAAAGAAGAATACTTCCTTGAGGACTTTGGTATGGCTACTAGACGGTCATTCCGAGAGTGGGTCTACATGCCAAACAAAGGTCTCGCTGCTTCGGAGTTGATTCGAGAATTTGAGGAAAGGTATAGTCAGCTTGATGCTATTGAACAAAGAGCATTAGATGTTGAAAAAGTTGAGCTTTTCTTGCAAGCTGCAGATCCTGCTCTTCAAGAAGAATTGGGTGAGCTTCTTGAAGATCGTACGAAGCCTATGGGTCTTAAAACTGATTGGCAGGATGCTCAGGATGCAGTTTTGACTTTGACCAAGAGGAGGATATGGAAGACTCGCCTACAGAATGGTTCCATGACACCTACATCATCATCTGCTCCTATGCCTACTTCAATCCCTGTTATTTCTTCTCCTCCTCAGCCAGTTTCTTGGCCTATGCCAGTGCCTACTGTTTCTACTCCACCTATTCCTCCTGTTCCACGACCAATGCCTACACCTTCTGCTCCAAAACCATCCGCTCCATCAGTGCCTACTTCTCTTGATGACATAATCAAAGGTATCACAGATTTGACACTTGAGTCAGTCAAAGCGGAGTTGGTGGGTAAGTTGAAGGAGCAGTTTGCTTCAACTGTGCCTACTACTTCTTCTAGTGCTCCTACTGCACCTAGGAGTGCTCCTAGTGCTCCTAGGAGAGATTGGAGATGTATTTGGTGTGATAGTACGGAGCATCAGCATTGCAGGGATTGTGACTCTTTCCAGGATGCAAGGAGGCAGAATTTGGTATATTGGGGGCAAGATGGTAAGATTTGGTTGACTGAGACAGGAGCTCCACTTGCTACCAACTTTGGAAAAGGTGGAATGAAGAAGTTAGTGGAGGACATGGCTGCGCGTACTTCTTATGTGACAGCTAGAGGTGATGCTTCTGCATATGGAGTAGAGATTGAGAAGGGATCAGAGACTCAGTCCGCACTATGGACTTATGCTATGGAGACTGCAAACAAGGGGAAAATTCAGCAAACTGTTTTGACTAGTGCAGGCTCTAGCATCAGATCAGAGACAGGTTGGGACTCGCCTGTTGACAAGTATTCTATTTATGCTTATTTGGCTAAATCTCATGGTGCAGATGTATTTGTTGAGGAGAAGCGTAAGAGGGATGAAGAAAATCCAAGTGCAGCTAAGAAGACTAGAGGGGGTGAATTTGTTACTCCACCTACTGCAGGACCGTCTTCAAGACCAGGGCCAGATCGACAGATGGAGGATGCTCAAAAGAGGGAAAAGAGACAAGAGCCTAGAGAGAGAAAGCAGCCAGGATTCAGATTGATGTCCGATATTGAGACATCTACAGACATGAAGAAAATCTTTAATGATAAGATACTTGGCAGTGAGGTGACTTTCACTATTTTTGAGATTTTGGGCATCTCAAAAAGAGAGTTTCAGGATCAGTTTCAGGAGGTCCTGAAGAGGAAAAGACATGCATTGTCTACCACTGATACACAAGGAGTTTTGATTGGAGATTTGGATGATGATGATGATGAGGTTATGGTTGATAATGCTTCTGTTTTGCCGCAGGTAGAGAAGAGGGTTCAGCCTATGCATTATGCTCAAATTGATGAGCCTGTTTTGATACCGCGTAGTCACTTCTCGCGGAGCCATTGGGCTAGGGCAACTACAGAGACGATGGTAAAGGTTGGAGAAAAACAGGTGCCTTATGTTGCATTGGTTGATCATGGTTCAGAGATTAATCTCATTGTTCGTGGAGTTTATGAGAGTAACAGATGGCCTATGGATGTAGAGCATGGGTGGCGTATGAGAGCCGCCAATAACACTGCAGGTGATTTATATGCTGCTTGCCCTAGTGTCAGGGTTTCTATTGGTGATGTAGAGGAGGATTTTCATTTCTTTGTGCAGGATTCATGCTCTTATCCCATAATTCTTGGTCAGCCATTCATTACAGAGATGCGCATGGAAACAAAGGTCATGGATGATGGATCTACTTATGCACAGATTCGCAGTAAAGATGGTATGAGAGCAGTTGAGTTTATGACTGTATGTGTGAACCATGTTAGGAATAGGGATACTCTCAGAGATGCACCCTTGCCCACTGTGAGGGATTCGGGTTTTCATTAGGTACCGCCGTTTCGCGAGACGACGGTGGTACAGAGGAGAGGAGATTGGAGTTCTCGCCTCCTGGCAGCGATGTTTTCTCCTCTGGTTATGTTGGGATTTTAGCAAACAGTTCAATGAGTTATCAGAAGACTTCTAGGTTGCCTAGAGCTGCCAGGAGGTATATATGCAGGAAGGAGAAAAATTTGAAAAATGTAAGAATTTTGGAGGATAATGAGCACATAGATGGGATGTATGACAGTGTGATTTGTGCAGATACGATGGCAAAGATGGGAGATATGCTGAAAACTGATATGTTGAATTGTCATGGTAATGTATTAGTGCAGTCCCTGGACATGTTTCATGAAATTGCAGATTTTATGTCATAGATTGAGTCAGAGGCTGAGGTAACTCATCAAAGAGTATTGAGTGCTGAAGAAATTCAGCAAACAGAGTTTCCAGCTGGTTATGATCAGCTTTCAGAGAGACAGAGGGCTGAAAATTTTCAGCCAACAGAGTTTACTGCTGAAATATTTCAGCATTCAGAGTTTGGGGCTGTTTCTATGCAGTCCATAGAGCAGAGGGCTGAGAATATTCAGCCATTGGAGTGTAGAATTACTAATTTACAGCAAGGTTTATGTAATGCAGAAGAGCATAATGAAGCCAGGGTTGACACGAAATACAAAACTGTGGATAAGAAGGTGAAGCCGGTTGCTGTACCGCTTCCACCTAACAGTGATCAGTAAATAGAGAGGGCTGCTAAACAGCAAATTTTAAGGAATCCGGAGCGTATTGGTCATAAGTTTTCAGCAGAGACACTTGCTGAATTGAAAATTGGAAATGGTGATTTCTTGTTACCCATAGAGAAGCAATGCTTTCAGGATATGCTTGAGCGTCATGGAAGGGGATTTGCTTTTGTCCCACATGAGATTGGATGTGTGAATCCTGATATTGTTGCTCCTATGGTCATCTTTACTATTCATCATATTCCATGGAATCTCCGACCTATTCCAGTGCCTAAAGCACATTTGCCAAAGCTGATTGATTTATTGAATGAGAAAATCAGGATGGGAATCCTTGAGCCTTCATCTGCACCATACTCAAACAGGTGGTTTACAGTTCCAAAGAAGAATGGTACTCTTCGATTTATTCAGGACATGCAGCCAGTGAACATAGTTACTATCAGGAATGTTGGTATAGGTCCAGTTGTGGATGAGTTTGCAGAGGCATTTGCTGGACGTGCCATCTATTCTTTGGGTGATTTGTATTCAGGATATGATCAGTCTCAGCTAGCTTTGGAAAGCAGGGACATAACCACCATGAGAACTCCTATTGGGCTTGTCAGGATGTGTACCTTGCCTCAAGGTGCCACTAATTCTGTTGCGCATATGATGAATGCCATGCATAAGGTCCTTTGTGATTACATACCTCAGCTTACTATGCCTTTCTTGGATGATGTGCCCATTAAGGGGTGTGCAGAAGAAGAGAAGAATGAGAGCCTAAATGAGCAGGGATGCAGATACTTTGTGGCTGATCATATTTCAGCATGTGACAAGATTTTGGCCAGGTTAGAAGAAGTGAGCTTGACACTTTCAAGGCAAAAATCTGTTTTTGGAGTGAATGAGGTTGTCATTGTTGGGCATATGTGTGGATATTATGGCAGGAAACCCTCACCTGATAAGGTGAATGCTATAGGCAAGATTGCAGAGTATTGTTCTACTACTTCAGAGGTACGGAGATTCATTGGTGCTTGTGTGTTTTATATGATTTGGATACCTCATTTTGCACACATAGCAGATTGTTTGTATCAGCTGCTTCGAAAGGGGCAGAAATTCTATTGGGATGAGAGCCACACTAGAGCCATGAGGAAATTGAAGAAGTTATTGCAGAATGCTCCTACTCTCAGGAAAGCGGATTATAATTGTGATAGGCCTATTGTATTGACAGTTGACACTAGTCCAATTGGCATAGGTTGGGCTGTGAGTCAAGATGATGCAGATGGAAATAGGTATGCTATTCGGTTTGGGGCGAAAGTCCTAAACGAGAGACAGAGGAGATATCCACGAATCAAGAGGGAGTTATTGGGGATTGTCACGGCTCTCAAATGTGACAAGGAGTACTTTATTGGAGCTTCAGTTGTGGTAGAGACAGATTGCTTGCCATTGATTGGTATGATCACGAGTTGCTCTACTCCGGATATAGCCATGTTGAGATGGATTGCATACATCAAGTCATTAAATCCGGAATTTAGACACATAGCAGGGAAGGATAACCCAGTGGCAGATATGTTATCTAGAGCCAGATATGATGATGAGGAGACTCTACTTGCAGAAGAGGATGATGCAGAAATTTCAGCCACTATGGTTGATCATGTTTGTCATGTCTATGATATTGTGGCTTTCACAGAAGAGCTCTATGTTGGAGATTGGTTGCAGATTGGCAGGTACCTTAGTACACTAAGAAAAAGAGATGAATGGACAGATGAAGAGTTCAAGAAGATTAGAAGGAAAGTCTATGGATATTTTCTCAAGGATGGATTTCTTTGGAAGCATCCGAAGAAAAGAGGCGGATTACCTTTGCGGGTTGTCTGCGATAGAGAGACACAGTTACAGGTGATGAGGGAGTTTCATGAGAGTCCTTGGGCTGGTCATAGAGGAGTGTGGGCTACTTATGAGAAAATCAAGGAGAAATATTGGTGGAAAGGCATGTACAGAGATGTTTCTCACTTTGTTGAGACTTGCAGAGATTGCCAGATGTATTCAGTAGTGCGTCATAGAGATGAGCTTCATCCGACCTATCCATTATGCATTCATTATAAGTGGGTAGTTGATTTGGTTACCATGCCTATGGGTCTATGGCAGATGAGGTACATTGTTTTGGCTAGAGAGGATCTTACCAATCATGTTGAGGGCAGATCTTTGAGAACAAAGACCACTAGTGCAGTGTGTAAGTTATTATTGGAGGAAATTTTCTGTAGGTATGGTTGTGTGGGTAAGATCACTGCAGATCGTGGTGAATTGGATGCAGATGAAGCTAGGGAGTTTTTCTCTCAGCTAGGAATCAAGTTGGCTCTAACTACAGCATATAATCCAGAGGGAAATGGAAAGAGTGAAAGAGGGCATCTGCCAATAGTGAAAGCATTAGCCAAAGCATGCAGAGGACGGATTGGAGAATGGCCGAGACTTCTACCATTTGCTTTATGGGCTGATCGTACGACTCATAGTGTTACCACAGGATATATGCCTGCAGAGTTGATGTATGGTCAGAAACCTGTTATGTCGATTGAGACTTGTGCTTTGATTTGGTCAGTTTTACCTTGGCAGGAGGATTTGACGAGAGAGGAGCTCTTAGCTCTTCGGATTCGACAGTTGGAGAGGAGACCTGAGGATATTCAGCTAGCTATTGACAGGTTGAAGGTTGCTAGACTGAGAAATAAGGACAGGTTTGACAGCACGCATCGTTTGCGACCAAGAGCAATAGAAGAGGGAGATTGGGTATTGGTGTTTGATAGCAGTCTTGAAAATCAGCATACTGCACTTCGAAAGATGGTCAAAAGATGGTTTGGGCCATACATAATCAGACATGTCTTTGATAATGCAACATATGAGCTGACAGAATTGGATGGAACAGTGCTTAGAGTGCCTATTGCTGGAAAAAGAATCAAGATTTTCAAGAAAAGAGATGATGAGGATTATGCATTGGAAGAATTTTCAAGAGAAGAGCAACGACAAGAAACTCCAATGGAAGAGACAGATGATATGGCTGAAAATCTTGTTGATCTACTGGAAATGCATAACGAAGAGCTTGATTTGTTTGTGGATCTCGATGATAACGATCATGGGTAGTTGGCCCATCCGGAGGATGCGCAGGATTAGAGGGGGTGGATGTCGTATTGCTGCGCATTCGAGGTGTGAAATCCACCCAAAAGTTGTGTATGCGGCATTTGCTACTTTGTACATACTTAATCGATGTGTTAGAATTGTTTGAAAGAATGCAACATGAATGCATCAACATGGATATCACCACTTATTTATATATTTTGAGAGCTTGTAGCAACATATGAGTAGCTAGTAAGAGCAGTCCCTTGGCAAGGTGGCACATATGCCAAGGTTCTATCAATAACTTTGCATTCTCTGCAAATGGCTTGTATTTAGCGAGTGTTGCACTAGTTGGCTATCTCAGATTTTGATTTCAAGACTGAACAACTAATTTGTGGAGGCAAAAGTTATTTTGGTTCCCTTCTTTGCTGATCTTGAAGCCCAAATAGCAAATATGTCTTGGTTGGAGGTGAAGACGACCTTGTTCGAGTTTGGAGTATAGAGGATCGTACTGTTGTTGCTTGGGGTGTAATGATTGATGGATATGTGACATGTGGTGATTATAAGATGGTTAATCAATGCCTTCAGCTTATGCAACAAGAGGGCCTGGCACTTCATCATCTTATATTTACATGTATACTTCTTGTATCCATGTATGGGAAGTGTGGAAGCATTGCAGAAGCAGAAAAGGTTTTGATAAGCTATTTGAACATAAAACTGTTGCATTGAATGCGATGCTTTGAGTGTATTTGGTGCCCTGGTCAAAAATGGGTATATGAGGCTGACATTATGACTCATGATGAATAGCTGAAAGACATGATTTAAAAAAAGAACCATTTCTTAGGGGAGAAAAGCCAATTTGGGGGAAAAAGAGAAGCTTTTGTTTTTGAAAAGTGTTTTGGAGGGAGAGAAGGAGGATAATACAGCGCAGAATTCTGAGGAGAAAAAGGAGTCAACGCGCAGGGAATCTCGGAAGGGAGGAAGCTAATTAGCTGAGTCAAGAGCTAATTAGGGGGGGAGAGGATAAAAACGGTGTGAATGGAACGATGAAGAGGGGAGACATAATTTCCATTACCTTGGGCAAGTTGAATAGCTTTTGATTGAAAAACGGAAACCTACGGAGAGAATACTCTCCCTGGAGGCTTGCAAAGTGCACCAGTACCCTTTCACAGAGAATCAACCTGTTCAAACCACTGATTGGGAGCAATATGTTGTGGAAATCGCATCTGACATTGTGAATGAACAAATCCCAAAGAGACTTTTCTTAGTACGAGGGAAACTGTACGAGTTACTCGTGAATTGCAACCCACCTGAAATTGATCTGAAGCGGTTGCTACCGGAACTAATGAAGAAACTTGACTCTGAGCTGAAACATGAAGTCTGCCACTGGGCAGTCTACTGTGAACATCGAATGCAATTTGGGGGGTACGAGAGAGGATTGGGGAGAAAAGAAGGCGGCTTCCCAGCTACGCCAAAAATACTACGAAACTTCATGCCCATGCGACTTGTAACCGATCTGAGTGATGATGATCTTCTTGTCCTTCTGGCTCCGTTTATTTGCATACGAGATCCCCTGCTTTCCTGTTGTTAAATTGGCAATCATGTACTAGGGTGGCAGTTATTCAGGAGGAACGATCTATTTGAATTTTGCAGCACGAATAGTGCTGAGTGATAGAGAAGAGAATAGTTTCAGCTACACAGATCAGGAGAGCAGAAGTTTGTTTCCTGATGGCGCTTTAATCCAGAAGATGGGAAGAAGCAGTCTAATCTGCAGGGCAACATGTCATTGTCTTCGCAATCCTACGTACGTAGTCTCTGCTACTACTTAATGAAGTGCCAAGGCGACACCATCGGAGCAAATCAACTTCAAGAGTTAAGGAATTGCTTTGAAACAAAGCAATAATGAAGACAACAGAAGGAAGAGAATCATGCCTTATAGGATATGTGTAGACAACAATTGGGCCACTTTGTCAAAGCTGTTTCCAGCATGCTAAAATAGACCAGTTCATCTTCATCTCTTTTTCTTCTTACAGCAATACATGTACTTCTCTGTCTGATCTATCTACTTGTCTCTGAACTGAATAGTGCAGGGTATTTGTAAAAGCATAAACCCATAACCATAATACAAAACAGTCCAGAACTTGTTACTGTGTGGGAAATTGGACAATGTATGTGGAAATATATCCATGGGATTTTATTCACTGAAGATCTTGAAACTGTTATCTACAGCTTAATCATTCATAAGAGTTAATGATGTTGCAAACTTATCGGATATAACAGAGGAAGATGTCATTCCTTGCTCCATTTCGGAGGGTGGATTTTGGATCATGCTGATATTGTATGAGCTCTATTTTGAGCTCTTGTGGAGTGGAAAGCTTGAATTGCTTAATCGGAAAGTTCTGAATGTTGTTGTTATACAGTTACCCTTTTATGCAACCATTATTGGCTGATTGTCAGGATTCTTTGACCTTTTTGTGGAAAGACACGGAAGGCCTTGGTCTAAAAAGTAAAATAGAGTTGACATCATTTTCTCATCTTGATTATTTGCTTGATTGATCTTCTATCCTGAAATTAGTCAGGATCCTCTGTGGTTGCGACATTGCTTTCACAAACCCTTCGACAACGGAAAGGGGCTTAACCATCTAGTGTGGGAATCCATGGAAAGGAGAAAAATAGCTTTGTAGTATGCAAGGGGGAAAGGGTACTTAAATTCCGGGGGTTATAAAGACCCTTTGGGAAGGGTTTATAAAAGTCCTGAGGAAGGGCTTTAAGAGAACTTGTGTGGGGGAAATCCACGGAAATGGCTTTGTAGAAATGCTAAGGGGAAGTACTCAAATTCCAAGGATGCAAGGGAAAAGGGGTTTTGAAGAATCCCGGGGTAAATGGCCTCAAAAGGGACTTATATTGGAATTTCCCACGGGAATGGTCTTAAAAACACGGCTATGGTGTCTTTTTTTTGGGGAAACCAAGGGAGGAAAAGGTGCTTAAAATCCGAGGTAAAAAAACCACTTGAGAGGGCAATAGAAAAGGGGCCATGGGAAGGGGTTTAGAAACCCGGGCTAATGGGAGCTTGTGGGGAACCCAAGGGGGAAAAAGGGCTTAATTTCTGGGGTAAATGAGCTTTTAAAGGGGCTTGGGTGGAACCCCACGGGAAGGGGGCTTTGGAGGAGGCCCTTAGAAGCTTTCAAGAAGCTTCTTGAAGCTTCTGAAGGCATGGAATAACCACGTGGAGGGAAGAGGAAGCCATCAATTTGGCAGTTGGCGGCATCCTGCAGCAGCTTCACATCTCCTCCTCACCACTCCTCCTCATGATCTCCTTCAGCCTCACAATGACAGCTGGCGCAGTATTTCCTTTTGATTCCCTCCTCACACTCAATCTCCTTTGCTTCCCTCCTTCCACGATTTCAACAACCTGTTGCGGTTGTACTTCACGACATTTTTTTCTTCCCCCTTCTTCACCCCTTCAGGGGGGTATTTATAGGGTAGGGAGATAAGGCCTCCCTCCCCCACATGGAGCCTGCATGTAGTCACTCCCCTCCACCTCTATACTCTCCCATTTTAGCACCATCCTCTTCCCTCAGCCACGCTTTGGCTGGGGGGAAGAGGATTAAAAAAATTTACATTAAATCCAATATTATCCAAGTGGCATCCTCCTCACGATAATCTTTCCACTGGACAAGGCATTCTCTCAAGGTTCTGGATCTCAGTTGTCTCTCCCTAACATTTAAGATCCTGTTAGGCCGTAGCTCAAGGACTACTTGGCTAGGCATTACAACTTGTTGGTCATCAAGTACACGGCTAGGATTTGGTGCATACCTCTTCAATAGGCTGATATGGAATACATTATGACCCTTTAGGTTCTCAGGGAGTTGGAGTCTATAAGTATTAGGTCCTAGGCACTTGAGGATCTTGTATGGTCCACAATACTTTGGACTTAGCTTCTTGCAATCTCCTAAGGATAGGGAACTCTTCTTTGGGTGTACGCGAATGAAGACCATGTCTCCTTCCTTGAAGGTTCTATCTTGACGCTTCAAATCCGCGTATGCCTTCTGTCTATCCTTGGCATCTTGTATGTCCTGTCTTATTGACTTTACTTGGTCATCCATCTCTTCCAACATGTGCCTTGAAGCTTCAACCCTCAAGGTTGGATCTGAGAAGTTTAGGGGACTTCGACAGTCATGACCATACAATGCTTGAAAAGGGGTCATCTGAATGCTTTGTTGGTAAGAAGCATTGTAGGCAAATTCAACCAAAGGCAAGCATTGAATCCACCTTTTTGGTTCACGACAGTAGTATGCCCTAATCATATCCTCAATGACTTGATTGACTCGCTCCGTTTGGCCATCAGTTTGGGGATGGTAAGCTGTACTAAAATAGAGTTGAGTCCCAATAGCTTCAAAGATAGATCTCCAAAAGTGTGATGTGAAGAGAGAATCACAATCACTAATGATTCTTCTGGGTAGCCCATGTAGCTTGAATATCTCCTTGTTAAACAACCTTGCAATGTTTGAGGCTTTATAGTTTGTCTTTACAAGAATAAGGTGTGCAACCTTAGTAAGCATGTCAACCACAACCATGGTGGAGTTGTATCCTCCCTGAACTTGGGGTAGGCCAACAACAAAGTCCACATTGATGAATTCCCATTTCATTTGGGAAATATCGAGTGGTTGTAACTTTCCTGGCATTTTGACATGTTCGGCTTTGATATGTTGACAAGACAAACACTCAGTGAGATATTTGAGAACGTTACCTTTAAGCCTCTCCCAATATAGCTCTTCCTAACTGCATTGAGAGTCTTGGCATAGCTAGGATGTCCTGAGAAAGGGGAATCATGAGCTTCCCACAATATCTTCTGCTTAAGTGACTGGCTTGCCGATATACATACTGTCGTTCTATAGTAGACAAGTACACTATTGATAAAGAATTCATGATACTTAGCTTGTAGCTTTTGGTCCTGGTCCTTGATAGGGATGTCCCTTATCATCTTTTGATAAGCTGGATCATGGCATGCTTCTTCTCTAGCTAGCTCAAGTATTGGGTTGTTTGTCATGGACACCTTTGTGGCTAGAGATCTAGTTGTTGATGGGTTTTGCAAGATTAGAGAATTAAGGAATGCCTTGCGACTGAGTGCATTGGCAACTACATTCTCCTTTCTAGGTCGGTACTTGATTTCAAAATCATACTCCTCCAGCACTTCAATCCACTGACGTTGCCTCATGTTGAGCTCGTTCTAGGTAAAGATCCACTTCAGATTCTTATGATCAGTCACTAGAGTAAACTTGTTACCCAACAGATAGTGTCTCCAAAGCTTTAGAGCATGGATGAGAGCTAACAATTTTAGATCATGGGTAGCATAATTCTTCTCATGGCTCTTCAGTTTCCTTGAAGAGTATGCTACAGGGTGACCTTCTTGCATGAGCACACATCCTAAGGCAAGTGTGCTAGCATCAGTTTTACTACCTTGAACTCCTTACTAAGGTCTCGAAGTTTTAGGATCGGTGCTGATACCAAACTTTTCTTCAATCTATCAAAGCTAGTTTGTTCGGCAGTTGACCATGCAATGGACGTTTGCTTCTTCAGTAAGCCCGTCAGAGGTGCTGTAATCAAAGCATAGTTTTTGATGAAGACCCTATACCATCCTGTCAATCCAAGAAAGCTGTGTATTTCTTTGACAGTTGTTGGTATTGGCCATCCTAGAACATCTCTGCTGACTTTGGCTGGATCCATTGAGATTCCTTCTGCTGATATGATGAATCCCAAATATCTAATCTGATGTTTGAAGAATGCACATTTCTTCATCTTGGCATACATCTTGTGTGACCTCATTGTCTCAAGGACAATTCGAAGTTGGGATTCATGATCTTCTTCCTGTTTGGAATAGACTGGAGTGTCGTCAAAGGAGACGAGCACGAAGTCATCAAGATATGGTCTAAAGATATCCTGCATTAACCTGTTGAAGGTGGCAAGCGCATTCGTAATCCCGAATGACATAACTAGAAAATCAAAGTGTCCATGTCTAGTGTTGAAGGCCATCTTTGGGATATCTTCTTCCTTGATTCTTATTTGATAATAACCAGACCTAAGAGCAATCTTGGAGAAGATCTTCACACCCTGAAGACGATCAAGAAGCTCATCTATTCTAGGAATAGGGTACTTATTCTCGACAGTTGATTGATTTAACCCTCTATAATCAATACACAGTCGAAGCGTTCCATCTTTCTTTTTCTGGAACAGTACTGGAGCTCCCCATGGTGAACTGCTAGGACGGATGTAGCCCTAATCTAGCAGTTGCTTGATTTGTTCCTTCAGCTCAATTGCTTCCGAGATGGACATTCTATAAGGTCTCTTTGCAATTGGTGCAGCTCCTGGCACTAGCTTGATCTCATGATCCACTTCTCTTTGAGACGAGAGTTCTGTCAACTCTTCAGGAAATACGTTCGCGTATTCCTTTAGCCATGAAGGTTCTTCACTAGACTCTTGCTTCTGATCTAACTTATTGAGCTTAATCAAGTAGACAGGTAGTCCCTTTCTAACTCCCTTTATAATCCGAGATGCTTTGGCCAATTGAATTTTTGGCTTTCCAGCCTCTCCTTGAGTTGTGACCAATTTCCCTTGGCCCTTTCCACAATGAATGTGGGCGTCATTAGGTTTAAGCCAATCCATTTCAAGTAGACACTCATGGATACCTAAGTTCATGACTCTGAATTTGATCGAAGTCGTCTTTCCTCCCAAAAAGAATTTCACATTACATTACATATTTACTTGAGCCTTTAGCCAAGTGACCAAATTACTTTACTTCTTTATCAATATTCACAGTCAAGACAATTGTTGATTAAAAAAAAGTCTTATTCCATTCATATGGGCATAGCCCTTTTGAGGTACAATTATTTCTTGGGGCGATGGAACAAGCTGATACATTAATTCGAGGAGAATAAGATGTTGTTGCATTCAGCTACAGGAATTGAGTAGTAGTACGGATTGGGGTCATCAATTTTTAGGAATTGATAGGTCATTGGAAGATTAGGGTATCTTTTCGTTTGATATTCGTTCTTCTCATGACATCCCAACACCTTGATTCGATTAGCAGGGATTATTCGAATCACTTCCCCATACACATACTTATTCTGATTAACCCTTCGACCTTCGACATGTAGGGTCATGTTTGTGTGAGCCTCAATAAAGACGAACAGCTTTACGATCTTTAAGTCCTCCATCCACTTGATTCTCTTCAAGTTAATTTGAAGGTACACAGGTCGATGGGCAGCTATGTAATAGATCCCTGAAACACCCATCCATCTCCGTTCCATGTACACAGGTGATGGATTGTAAATGCGGTCTAGGATGTTCATCATCTCAACCCTTTGTCGATAATCCGGGAAATGCATCGTGATCATAAACATGACTCGAAACACTAAGAACCTATTCCATGCTTCATAATTTTGAAAGACAGCATCGAAAGTAAGAAAATGTTCGGAGCAACAACATTTGCTTTACTTCTTCTTATTAAGATTTCTTAAAAACAAATCCTTCGTTGGTTTGCTCTGATACCAACTATAACGTGTCCACTTGTTCTCTTCAGGACTTGTCTTAGTAGTCCATTGAAAAGGACGTCTAAAAAGCTCCATCGGCACTCCCATGGAATGTCATGGGGTTTGCGATCTAGGACTTTCCGCGTCTGCCACGTAGCGGAAGTATTATGGTCGTTCCCACTTAGGATCAACCTGAATCAGGGTTTTTTCCAATGGTCATTTCCTAAACGATGTCGTGCTACTGCGCATCCGAGTCGTATACACCTCCATTTCTTTTGTTGTGCATTTGTGTTATTTTCTACGTGTGATTCATTGTTTGTGTGATGCATTTCGATAATCTTCATCCAATGTACATATTCCCTTAGTGCATGTGTATGATTTTGTTTGGATGCATGATGTGTGTGTATTAGAAAAATATGAAAAACTGATGCCAAAGGACATTATCAAGCTGATAATTTTAATGATGAACTCGAAGAAAAGTGCAGGATACCGTGGAATCAAAGGAAGCTTTATAGAAGCTCATATTTAAGCTACGAAGACAAAGGTGTAAATTCAGGAATATCATGTGCAATGTGAAAAGCTCAAGGAGTGCTGAACGGGTTCCCTTGTCGAGATGTAGACTCTTGGAATGCACTTATTGTTGGGTATGTACAGCACTTGGGACTGCTGTGGTGGATATGTATGCCAAGTGTGGTGCATTTGGCAAAGCACAGGGAGTGTTGGATGAGCTTCTTGTCCAGAATGCAATAACTTGGAATGCCCTTATCACAGGTTATGCTTTACATGGGCAGAATTGGAGATTAGCATCAAAGCTAAAGGTGTAAAAGGTTATTCAAGGAGGAAGAGGGAAAACCTATATTTGGGTTTTAAACTGCTTTTGGAGGAAAAAAAGCAGGCTGTTTTGGAGGGGAAGAATGGTTTTTGATTTGGATGGCTAGAATGATGCTGAGAGGCCCTATTTTTCTCCTCAGATATTTTTGGCACTATGGCACGCAGTTAACGAAAATGGAAAAACTAATAGGGGAAGATGAGGAGAGATCGGGAAAAAGGGAAAAAAAACAGAGAAGACTAGGGAGATTCAGGAATTAGGAAGCAAGGAAGAATCGAAAAACAAGGGAGAAGAGACAAGTGAGCGAATCTTTTGATCGTTGGATGCAAGATCAATCAACGAATCGACTAGCAGATCTTCTCCGATGCTATGGCGCTTTTCGGTTCCTTATTTGATGCTGAAGTAGGCTTGCGCTTACTTCTCTCTCCAGAGTCGCCAACAATTATATCAAGAACAGCATGAGTACAAGCTTTGGGTAAAAATCTTTTGGGCAACTTAGTTGTTTTCGCTCATCTTCTCTAATTCCTGGGAAGCCATCATTAGATGACGAAACTGCTGTGACGCTACTATGGTGGAGCTAGTCGGAGTAGAATATGAATCATCTTCACACGCCTATAAGTCCAGCGCTGACCATTTGGAGCAGAAGAAGGGGAGCTTCATCAACAGGTAGATTCGATGTAGATTTGCCATAACAAGCGCAGGCACCTCAATAATAGCACTAGTAAATACATCAGTATCAGCAGAACTGATTGCTCGTCTGACCAATCAATCATGGAGAAACCCTCCAAAGAACATGGGCACAATGATTACTGCAAAAGAATGACAAACTTGAAGTCAAGGAAGGCGAGCCTGGAGGAATAGAGCATTGACAGATGCTGCGGCCAGTACTCGCTGTAGATGAAGAAGAGTCTAGGAGGAGACAGACAAAAGAATGCGCTGCCGACTGGAGAGTAAAACATATTGCAAATGGATATTATCGATTGCTCTATAGGAGAGGCAATCACAAAGTAGTGCAATCCGCCTCATCAACTGCTTGAAGAGATTAATCACCACTTTAATCAAATATCTGGTCTACCTGTCATTAATGAACAATTGAACTGCATCGGGGTGCTTTCTAAAAAGGACAAAATCAAAGCCACAAATGGGCTAAAATCAAGGGTTAAGGAAGTGATGACCTTCCCTCCTATCACATTGTCAGTTGATAAAACTATGTCAGATGCTGCAGTGTTGATGCTGAAGAACAAAGTCCACCGGATTTCCATTGTAAATGGAAATAATCAAGTTGTTGGCTCAGCCATCTACACTTTTTTTGCAGACGTGATGTCAACAACTGTATATATAGTGAAACATCACTGGATAGCTGTCATTTCTGCAAAGTGACACTTGGCTGAGTGCTGGCTACTGGACCTGGTTTATTCTGAAAATCCTAAAAAACATCATTTGACTGCTGTCATTTCTAGATGCGATTAAGAGCATACTGCACTCTCCAGAGGTTCTTAAAGGTCTTGCCATAGTTATGATAGAAGTTCACATGCTCTATAGCTAAGGAGAAAATAAATCAGTCTTTTCTGAGATAAAAAAGAGGGACCTATCAAGTGTATGGTTGTGTGGTATCTGTAGAGCACATGGTGTAGCCAAATGATCCTGACAAAGTAGATTACTATGATCATTCTGACCATTGTCACACTGATTCTCATGTAACTCACTTGATAAGAAATATATTGTATTTTGGCATCAACAATTCAATTTTCTTCTTGTTAGTGTCTTCCATTGTTGTACCTTGAACCCCGTGTTCTGGAGCCCTTGCGTGAACTCTACGACATTTCTGGTGAACCCGACGTGAAAGTGCTGCGTCATTCTTTTTAGCAAGATGGGAGACTCGCAAGAAGAGATGACAGATGATAATGTCATGAAGAACCTGTTTCAGTCATTTACCATGTATATGCAGTAGCAAGCTCATGCAAAACGTGACAGTGATGCTATGGATGCCTTGAAAGTTGTCCAACAGGAGATGAAGCAGTTTAATGGCCAGCAAGTGTCAACTTACCTGCATTTGTATGAAGAAAAGATGAAGTTTTTTGGGGTTTCTCAAGATGTTTGGAGCCGCTACTTCTTGCGGATCGTGGTGCGCGCTCTTGAAGGTCGAATTGCAGAAATTCAAGAAGCACATGCAGGTTGGGCTGAATTTAAAAAGGCATTAAAAGATGAATATTTCCTGGAGGATACAGGTCTTATGAATCCCATGAATTTTTTAGCATGGGTTTCTATGCCTAATAAGGGACTTTCTGTTACCGCTCTTCTGTGAGAGTTTGAAAGCCGTTATGATCAGTTGGATGGGACTGAACAGCAAGCTTTGGAGATGCAGAAAGTGGAGTTATTTTTACAAGCTACAAATGCTGATTTACAGGAAAAGTTGGATGATCTTTTGGAAGATCAAGCTACTGATTCAGGTTTAAAGACTAAGTGGAGACATGTCATTGATGCTGTGAATGCTCTTGTTAAGAAGCAGCGTAGGAGAGTAAGATTGCATCGTAATACAGGATCAATTCCTGAAAAATCCTTGGAGACTTCTTCTTCTACCCCTGCTGCAACTTCTTTGCCTAAGCCTACTCCTCCTGCTATGAATCCACCAGTTCCTGCTGCTCCAGTGCCCTTATCTGTAGATGATGTTATTAAAGGCTTGGCAGATTTGACGATTGAAGCAATCAAAGCTGAAGTTGGTAAGTTAAAGGAGCAACTTATGTCAATACCTGCTGTAGCACCTGCTCCAGCGACTGCTTTTCCAGCTGGTCAAAGAAAAGGGCGACGATGTATTTGGTGTGATAGTACAGAGCACCAACACTGCAGAGATTGTGATGCTTTTCAGGAGGCACGTAAGAAGAATGTAGTGTTCTAGGGACAAGATGGGAAGATATGGCTGACAGAGACTGGCGCTCCTCTTGACATGAACTTCGGTAAGGGAGGTATGAAGAAGCTTGTTGATGATATGGCTGCGCGATCAACTTATGTGAGTGTTAGAGGAGATGCTTCAACTTTTGGAGTCCAGCTTGAGCAGAAATCTGATGGAGACTCTGCTTTATGGTCCTCTGCCTTGGAGATGGCGAGAAGAGGGAAAGTTTAGGCATCTACTATGACTTATGTGGGCTCTAGCATCCGAGGAGAAACAGGATGGGATTCTCCTGTTGACATGTATTCTATTTTTGCTTATATGGCTAAAACGCAGGGTTTAGATGCCATGGTTGAGGAAAAGAGAAGAAGAGATGAGGAGGGTCCTAGCTCCTCCAAAAAGACTAGAAGGGGTGACTTTGTTTCACCACCTGTTACAGCTCCACCTATGTCAAATTCTCTAGCTCAAACAGGTTCTGATCAACCAATGGGAGACAAGCAGAAAGAAAAGAGGAAACCAAGAAAAGAGCCAGGATTCAAGCTCTTGTCAGACCTTGATATGCAAACGGATATGAGTAAGATTTTTCATGAAAGAATTTTGAATAGTGAAGTCACTTTTACTGTTGGAGAGGCTCTTGGGATTGCTAGAAGAGAAATATAGGATCAGATGCAGGATCTTTTGCGGAGGAAACGACATGCGATGGAAGGACCTGCTTTACAGGGATTGTGGCATGGAGCTCTTGGGGAAGAGCATGATGATGTAGTGATGGTTGAGAATGCTTCTGTTAATCTGCAATTGGAGAAAATAGTACAGCCTATGCAGTATGAAGAAGATGATACCCCTATTCTCATTCCTCGCAGCCATTTTTCACGAAGTCATTGGGCTAGAGCAACCATTGAGACAGTGGTAAGGATTGGAGAGAAACAAATTCCATTGGTCGCTTTAGTTGATCATGGTTTAGAGATTAATCTTATTGCTCGAGGTGTTTATGAGAGTGGCAAGTGGCCTATGGATGCAGAGCATGGCTGGCGCATGAGAGCCGCCAATAATACTTATGGTGATATGTATGCTGCTTGTCCGAGTATCAGAATTTCTATTGGTAATGTTGAAGAGGATTATCATTGCTTTGTTCAGGATTCTTGCTCTTATCCGATTATTCTTGGACAGCCTTTCATTACAGAAGCAAGAATGGAAACGAAAGTGATGGATGACGGGTCAGCTTATGCGCGGATACGCAGTAAGGATGGTATGCGAGCTATTCAGTTTATGACTGTTGGGGTAAATCATCCGAGAAATAGGGACTCCTTGTGTGAGGCACCACTACCTGCAAAGGAGTTGGATTTTCATTAGGTACCGCTGTCTTGCGAGACGCCAGTGGTACGGAGCGGAGAAAAGAGGAGATCTCGCCTCCTGGCAGCCAGTCTTTCTCCAATAATTTTGTTGGTTTTTCTTCAGATAGTTTAGTGAGTTATCAGAAAATTTCAGATTTGCCTAGAGCTGCCAGGCAGTACATTGGTCGTAAGAAGAAAGAGTTGAAGAATGCAGGTATTTTGCAAGCAGAAGAGCATGTAGATGGATTGTATGAAGGAATGTCTTATGCAGATACTTTGTTTGAGATGGGAGCAATGCTGAAAATTGATGTATGTAAGGGTTCAAAGATCATACCTATGCAAACCTTGGATATGTTTCAGAAAATTTCTGGTTTTATGCTGAAAACAGAGTTAGAGGCTGAGAAAACTCAGCAAACTGAATTTATGGCTGATCAGCTAACAGAATTGCAGAGGGCTGGATCCATTCAACCAACAGAGTTGAATGCAGAAAAATTTCTGCATACAGAGTTTCAGGATGCACCTATGCAGTCAATAGAGCCGAGGGCTGAATCCATTCAGCCAACAGAGTTGAATGCACAAAAATTTCTGCATACAGAGTTTCAGGCTGCACCCATGCAGTCCATAGAGCGAAAGGCTGAAATTTTTCAGCCAACAGAGTTGAAAGTTGCTGAAAATTTGCAGAAATTGCAGCAAAGAAAAGAGTGCTTGAATGATGCCAAGGTTGACACAAAATATAAAACAGTTGATAAGAAGGTTAAGCCGGTTGCAGGCCCGCTTCCTTCTGATAGTGATGAACAGATTGAAAAAGCTATGAAGCAGCCTATGTTGAGGGACCCTGCAAATATTGGACATAAGTTTACAGCTGAAACTCTTGTAGAATTGAAGATTGGAAATGATGAATTCTTGCTTCCAGTGGAAAAAGAATGTATTAGATAGATGCTTGGACATCATGGTAAGGCATTTGCTTTCTTTCCACATGAAATTGGCTGCATTAGTCCCGAATTGGTTGCACCTATGGTCATCTTCACTGTTCCTCATGTACCATGGAATATACATCCTATACCTGTGCCTAAAGCACACTTGCTAAAGCTGATAGAGTTGCTGAATGAGAAGATTAAAATTGGGATTTTGGAACCCTCTTCTGCACCCTATTCTAACAGGTGGTTTACTGTACCAAAGAAGAATGGTACTTTGAGATTTATTCAGGATATGCAGCCCGTAAACAAAGTGACAATCAGGAATGTGGGAACAGGTCCAGTTGTGGATGAATTTGCTGAGGCTTTTGCAAGACGAGCCATCTATTCTCTAGTTGACTTGTATTCAGGTTATGATCAGTTTCAGCTTGCCTTGGAAAACAGGGATATTACTACTATGCGGACACCTATTGGTCTTGTGAGGATGTGTACCTTGCCTCAAGGTGCCACAAACTTAGTTGCTCATATGATGAATGCTATGCATAGAGTTCTACGAGACTATATTCCGCAGTATACCATACCTTTTCTAGATGATGTGCCTATTAAGGGTTGTGCAGAAGAAGAAAAGAATGAAAGTCTTGATTTGCGTGGATGTAGACAGTTTGTGGCTGACCACTTGATTGCTTGTGAGCAAATATTGACACGATTAGAGGAGGTAAATTTAACACTTTTAGGGCTGAAATCTGTCTTTGGTGTTAATGAAGTCATCATAGTTGGGCATATGGTTGGATATTATGGCAGAAAGCCTTCTCCTACAAAGGTGGATGCCATAAACAGGATTGCAGATTATTGCTCGACTACTTCAGAGGTGCGGAGATTTGTGGGAGCTTGCGTATTTTACATGATTTGGATTCCTCATTTTGCTCATATAGCAGATGTTCTCTATCAGCTGCTTCGAAAGGGGCAGAAATTTCATTGGGATGAGAAGCATTCAAAAGCCATGCGTAAGCTCAAGAAGCTGTTGCAATCATCTCCTACTCTACGCAAGGCGGATTATCAATGTGGTCGGTCGATCATGTTGACAGTTGATACTAGCCCTATTGGCATAGGTTGGGCAGTGGAACAGGATGATGCTGATGGAAATAAGTATGCAATCCGCTTTGGAGCTAAAGTTCTTAATAAGCGACAAAGGAGATATCCGCAGATCAAAAGAGAGTTGTGGGGAGTAGTCATTGCACTGAAGTGTGACAAAGGGTATTTTATTGGAGCTTCAGTTGTTGTGGAAACAGATTGTTTGCCTTTGCTTGGCATGATTACTAGTTGCTCAACTCCAGATATAGCAATGCTTCGGTGGATTGCCTATATCAAATCATTGAATCTAGAATTTCGACACATAGCAGGGAAAGATAATCCAGTTGTTGATATGCTATCTAGAGCGAGATATGAGGATGAGGAGTCAATGCTTGCAGAAGATGATGAGACAGAGTTTGCTGCTTCTGTCCTTGTTCATGATTGTCATGTATCTATTGTTGAAGCCTTTATTGAAGAACTTTATGTTGACGAGTGGCTGCAAATTGGACAGTATCTAAGTTCATTGACTCGAAGAGCTGATTGGACAGATGATGAATTCAAGAAAATGAGAAGGAAGGCTTATGGGTATTTCTTGAAAGATGGTTTTCTTTGGAAGCATCCAAAGAAGAGAGGAGGCTTGCCCTTGAGAGTAGTTTGTGATGTAGCGATGCAGATACAGATTATGCGAGAGTTTCATGAGAGCTCATGGGCTGGACATAGAGGTGTGTGGGCTACCTATGAGAAAATCAAAGAAAGATACTGGTGGAAAGGGACGTATAAAGATGTTTCTCACTTTGTGGAGACTTGCAAGGACTACCAACTTTACTCTTTAGTGCGACATCGTGATGAGTTGCATCCGACTTATCCACTATGTATGCATTATAAGTGGGTGGTAGACTTGGTTACTTTGCCAGTGGGACTTTGGCAGATGAGATATCTTGTCTTGGCTAGGGAGGATCTTACAAACTATGTTGAAGGCAGATCTTTGCGGACAAAGACCACCACTATAGTATGTAAATTCTTGTTGGAAGAAATATTTTGCAGGTATGGATGTATAGGCAAGATTACAGCTAATCGTGGAGAGCTAGATGCAGATGAAGCTAGAGAATTCTTCTCATGGCTTGGGATTAAATTAGCTCTTACTACTGCCTATAATCCAGAGGGAAATGGCAAGAGTGAAAGAGGACATCCGCCGATAGTTAAAGCATTGGCAAAAGCTTGTAGAGGTCGGATTGGGGATTGGCCGAGATTACTACCTTTTGCGTTGTGGGCTGATCGCTCTACACATAGTGTGACTACTGGATACATGCTTGCAGAGTTGATGTATGGGCAAAAACCTGTCATGCCTACAGAAATTTGTGCTCTCACTTGGAGTGTTCTTCCGTGGCATGAGAATTTATCAAGGGAAGAGCTTCTAGCTCTTCGGATTCGTCAACTAGAGAGAAGGACAGAAGATGTGCAGCTAGCAGTTGATCGTTTGAAGGCAGCCCGTCTTAGAAATAAGGACAGGTTTGATTTAAGGCATCTCTTGAGGCCTAGAGCCATAAAAGAAGGAGATTGGGTTCTAGTCTATGACAGTAGTCTAGAAAATCAGCATAGTAGCATGAGAAAAATGGTTCAAAGATGGTTTGGACCGTATGAAGTGAAACAGGTTTTTGACAATGGTACCTATGAGTTGGCTGAATTAGATGGAACAGTATTGAAGGTGCCCATTGCTGGAAAATGAGTCAAGATTTTCAAGAGAAGAGAAGATGAAGAATATGCACTTGAAACTTTGACAGAAGAAGAGTAGGTAGAAGAAAGACAAGTAGAAAAACAGAGAACATAGATGATGAAGCTGATGGAGAAACAGGTTTACTAGAAACAGAAGATGGACTCGACCTGTTTGTGGACTTGAATGATCCTGGATAGTTGGCACACCCGGAGGATGCGCAGGTTCAGAGGGGGTGGATGTCGTGCTGTTGCGCATCCGAGTCGTATACACCTCCATTTCTTTTGTTGTGCATTTGTGTTATTTTCTGCGTGTGATTCATTGTTTGTGTGATGCATTTTGATAATCTGCATCCAATGTACATATTCCCTTAGTGCATGTGTATGATTTTGTTTGGATGCATGATGTGTGTGTATTAGAAAAATATGAAAAACTGATGCCAAAGGACATTATCAAGCTGATAATTTTAATGATGAACTTGAAGAAAGTGCAGGATACTGTGGAATCAAAGGAAGCTTCATAGAAGCTCACATTTAAGCTATGAAGACAAAGGTGTAAATTTAGGAATATCATGTGCAATGGGAAAAGCTCAAGGAGTGCTGAACGGGTTCCCTTGTCGAGATGTAGACTCTTGGAATGCACTTATTGCTGGGTATGTACAACACTTGGGACTACTGTGGTGGATATGTATGCCAAGTGTGGTGCATTTGGCAAAGCACAGGGAGTGTTGGATGAGCTTCTTGTCCGGAATGCAATAACTTGGAATGCCCTTATCACAGGTTATGCTTTACATGGGCAGAATTGGAGATTAGCGTCAAAGCTAAAGGTGTAAAAGGTTATTCAAGGAGGAAGAGGGAAAACCTATATTTGGGTTTTAAACTACTTTTGGAGGAAAAAAAGCAAGCTATTTTGGAGGGGAAGAATGGTTTTTGATTTCGATGGCTAGAATGATGCTGAGAGGCCCTATTTTTCTCCTCAGATATTTTTGGCACTATGGCACGCAGTTAACGAAAATGGAAAAACTAATAAGGGAAGATGAGGAGAGATCGGGAAAAAGGGAAAAAAAACAGAATAGACTAGGGAGATTCAGGAATTAGGAAGCAAGGAAGAATCGAAAAACAAGGCGAGAAGAGACAAGCGAGCGAATCTTTTGATCGTTGGATGCAAGATCAATCAACGAATCGACCAGCAGATCTTCTCCGATGCTATGGCACTTTTCGGTTCCTTGTTTGATGCTGAAGTAGGCTTGCGCTTACTTCTCTCTCCAGAGTCGCCAACAATTATATCAAGAACAGCATGAGTACAAGCTTTGAGTAAAAAGCTTTTGGGCAACTTAGTTTTTCTCGCTCATCTTCTCTAATTCCTGGGAATCCATCATTAGATGACGAAACTGCTGTGACGCTACTGTGGTGGAGCCAGTCGGAGTAGAATATGAATCATCTTCACACGCCTATAAGTCCAGCACTGACCATTTGGAGCAGAAGAAGGGGAGCTTCATCAACAGGTAGATTCGATGTAGATTTTCCATAACAAGCGCAGGCACCTCAATAACAGTACTAGTAAATACATCAGTATCAGCAGAACTGATTGCTCGTCTGACCAATCAATCATGGAGAAACCCTCCAAAGAACATGGGCACGATGATTACTGCAAAAGAACGACAAACTTGAAGTCAAGGAAGGTGAGCCTGGAGGAATAGAGCATTGACAGATGCTACGGCCAGTACTCGCTGTAGATGAAGAAGAGTCTAGGAGGAGATAGACAAAAGAATGCGCTGCCGACTGGAGAGTAAAACATATTGCAAATGGATATTATCGATCGCTCTATAGGAGAGGCAATCACAAAGTAGTGCAATCCGCCTCATCAACTGCTTGAAGAGATTGATCACCACTTCAATCAAATATCTGGTCTACCTGTCATTAATGAACAATTGAACTGCATCGGGGTGCTTTCTAAAAAGGACAAAATCAAAGCCACAAATGGGCTAAAATCAAGGGTTAAGGAAGTGATGACCTTCCCTCCTATCACATTGTCAATTGATAAAACTGTGTCAAATGCTGCAGTGTTGATGCTGAAGAACAAAGTCCACCGGATTCCCATTGTAAATGGAAATAATCAAGTTGTTGGCTCAGCCATCTACACTTTTTTTGCAGACGTGATGTCAATAACTGTATATACAACGAAACATCACTGGATAGCTGTCATTTCTACAAAGTGACACTTGGCTGAGTGCTGGCTACTGGACCTGGTTTATTTTGAAAATCCTAAAAAACATCACTTGACTGCTGTCATTTCTGGATGCGATTAAGAGCATACTGCACTCTCCAGAGGTTCTTAAAGGTCTTGCCATAGTTATGATAGAAGTTCAATGCTCTATAGCTAAGGAGAAAATAAATCAGTCTTTTCTGAGATAAAAAAGAGGGACCTATCAAGTGTATGGTTGTGTGGTATCTGTAGAGCACATGGTGTAGCCAAATGATCCTGACAAAGCAGATTACTATGATCATTCTGACCATTGTCACACTGATTCTCATGTAACTCACTTGACAAGAAATATATTGTATTTTGGCATCAACAATTCAATTTTCTTATTGTTAGTCTCTTCCATTGCTGTACCTTGAACCCCGTGTTTTGCAGCCCTTGCATGAACTCTACGACAATGGCTACTAGCGTCGAACCTCAAGTGAACTACTTTACGCAGAAATGCTAGGGCCAAAGCGAATTCACGCTGCACTTGGTTCAAGTAGAATGGGAAACGAGAGGGATGCAAAGCTCAACCTCTGTGCCATAAGGCATAGTCCCATTCTGTTCCCCTAAAACAACGTAAATCAAGATTGTTATAACTTAGACTCTAGGTCAGTGCCCTTTCTGTTCATGTCCTTTGAAAAGATCTTCTTACTGTCCATCATGATTGAGAAAAGTTCCCGGCCAATGGGACAAGAAAGAATTCCACCTTAGCAGTTTGCCTGGTTCAAGTGACCTCACGACCATTTGCTAATTCCACAAGCAAGGTAGTGCTTCTACTGTGGCTATTCCTAATCTTCTTGCACAAGCTGGTGAGATAAAGGAATGTGTACTGCCACAATCAATAAAGGTCTTAAAACCTTTACCTTGATAATCTGACAGTGTCTGAATCACTGAGAACTGGCAATTCGGGCCTTTCTTGTGTAGAGCTGCATGGACTGTTGCCCTTTCAAACTCTGCTTCCATGGTCGGTTCTTCTTCTTTGCACATTTCCCTGTTGGTAACACAGGCAGTTCTTCCTCTGCCTCGGGTAGTAACTCCCTAGCCACGACCCGTTCCTTGGAAAGGTGCCTGGTGCTGTCCTCCTCCAAGCTTGGGACATTGCCTCTTGAAATGACCAGGCTCGTTGCAGTGGAAACAACGGAGGTTTTGGCCATTTCTTTGGGTAGGGACAAAGTTGTTGACATTATTAGTCCTTTCTTTCTTTCTTTGTCCCCGATTCTGACTAGGACTCGTCTTAGCAGTCCATCGAAAAGGACGTCTAGAAAGCTCCGCCTGGCACTCCCATGGAATGTCATGGGGTTTGCGATCTAGGACTTTCCGCATTTGCCATGTAGCGGAAGTATTCTGGCAGTTCCCACTTAGGACCAACCTAAATCAGGGTTTTTCCCAATGGTCATTTCTTAAACTGCTACTAGCGTCAAACCTCAAGCGAACTACTTTACACAGAAACACTAGGGCCGAAGCGAATTCACGCTGCACTTGGTTCAAGGAGAATGGGAAATGAGAGGGATGCAAAGCTCAACCTCTCTGCCATAAGGGATAGTCCCATTCCATTCCCCTAAAACAGCGTAAATCGGGATTGTTATAACTTAGACTCTAGGTCAGCGCCCTTTCTGTTCATGTCCTTTGAAATGATCTTCCTGCTATCCGTCATGATTGAGAAAAGTTCCTGGCCAACTAGGACCACCCATCCATAGAATGGACACATGGCCACATCCACCGCACTTTCCTCAAGTTGTTTTAGTTATCTAATTACCTACCACATTGAGTTGGACATGCATCAAGTAGTTTCCTTAATTAACCCGTTAGGCACCGATTCCTTCACGTAATCTTAGCACTTGACATAGAAAAGCAATGTCAAACAAGTTCCTTTTCAACAGCTTATCATATTTATCTTTGGGATACATTTATAAAGTCTAGCCCATAGGCTTATCCATAATCGCCCGAAGGCTATCGAGCAATCCACAGGGATTACTAATCTAAGATTCCGCCCGTAGACTAGTATGCGGGCCTCGAGATCCAATCGCGAGTCACGTTGGCCTCTTGTTCAGGGCCCGAAAGGCGAGGGATTTATAGCCAGAGCCCCCCTGGCACCCAAGCGTCCTCCTGCTCCAAGTAGCGCTCAACAGAGAGACCTCTCGCAGCGGGTTCGGTCTACCTTCCTGGCGTGGTTAACAACCCCCTTGGTTAGGGTCAAGGAGACAGTCGGGGATAACTAAGGCTGCCTCTCCCTTCAGGCCTTCAATCTGAAGCATTAGATATCTTTTCAACCTTTAGTTCCTTGAGCAAACAAAGCAAAGAGTGCTCTTTAAACTGTTACAAGCACAATCATTTCCAGTGGTCGTTTATTTTGGCCAACTGCTAAGGAGTGAATCCTTTTCTCTGAATGCATCCAGCACTCGATCCGGGTTCAATTGCGACTTGGCAAAATCCTTAAGGTTTTGTTTGATAACCCGTATGTCCTTGGGTTAGGGCTATATCTTATTAATCCAATTTAACCAATACCCTAAGTTTTATTAACAAAAAGTATGTTGCTCCAATTTATTGATTGGTTCTTTGCTTCCAAGGAAATATCTAATTCCCTTATCTTGGTCACTTTTCCCAAGAAATGTATTATATCAGGACGATTATTCATCCTCTTGCAAGATAAACTTGCGCAAGAATCTGCCAATCTCATTCCGAGGAATTTGGCCATTCCCTTGTGATCAAATCACAAGATCATGCGACTCTATAACATGTTGCACAAGTGTCGCATCTAATCCATGGGACTATTTTACCCATCAAACGGCATCTTCTAATCATGGAGTCATGACATAGGGAACAGGGTTAGGATGTCTTCATAACAATCCGTTCCTGATTGCACTAGGCCGACATTGTCGGTCCTAAGGTTCCAAATTCAAATCGAGTTTTATCTTTTAGCAAGCAATCCTTAGGGTAAAAATCCTAGATCGTCTCTCGCAAGTACATCCTATTGTCCCTACATTCCGTGAATGTGGGCAAGTCTTTAGGGTATAAGAGTTTCAGCTTTGGCAATAAGAGCGATTAGGTCACGTCCTCAACATGCTAAATCCTAGTTAGCACTTGGGATATGTTGCATCGATTTAACCATTCCTAAACGAGTCCCTTGCGGTTTAGGTGTTTTAGGGTAAACCAATTTACTTGTCTATTCTTGAAGATATTTACAATACCATTCTCGTAAACACATGATTCATTGCTTACGTATGATTTGATTTACAATCCCTAACTTTTCTGGTTAAGATCAAAGCATATGTTAGGTTATGGCATAATTCTTATTTATCCTTTTATAACATGCAATCAAGATTCATGCTACTAAGCTTTAGGGTTTTATGTGAGCCATGCAACCTTATCTTAATTTCATTTCTGAATGAATTATTCATATGTTGAATTTACACAACCTTTCGTAACTACTTATGTAATTGATTGAGATTTATGCCAATTTGCTAGAGATTAATCTACTTTATGAATCCCCTAGAATCATTTCCAGGCCTTGCAAATTCCTACGACTATTAACAACCTTCTTTAAAGAATCATTTTGAAGAAAAGATGTCTAATATTGCAACATGCGATTTATTCTTTCCATACAATAATGGAAGTGTACTACCATAATTTTGACTTGTAAAGATGGTCATTAGTTGATCTAAATTCGTTACTTTGCAATGCATAAAAACCATTTGCTAAGAATGCATAGAGATCTTATGCTTCCTTTTTTTGTTCGATTCATTGAAAAATACCAATGACCGAATTTTTCAATCGTGAGTTATTAGCCAAAGTATTTCAATCAAAAAAGTACATCCTAATTCCATAAATGATCCATGCACAGTTGTAATATTAAGGCGTAAATCAAAATTAGGAAGAAAACCTGGACTTGTGGTGAAGTGTCCACATGGATGTTAGAAGATGATCCTCGTGTGGTTGCGCCTTGTACCTTTTTAGGAGCCATTGCTTATTCGACCTTCTTGCCTTGGCCGTAGACTTATGATCTTGGCCCGTCTCCCTCACACGTGTAATTTCTTTTTGAGATTCGGCTTCCTTGACCAATCCCATCATCTTTCAGAACTGGGCTTTAGAAATGGAAACTTATGAACTCCCCTTCTTTTCGTAGAAGTTCCGGGAATACAAGTGTTCTTCACGGAAAGGGGCTTAACCGCCTAGTGTGGGAATCCACGGAAAGGAGAAAAATAGCTTTGTAGTATGCAAGGGGGAAAGGTTACTTAAATTTCGGGGGTTATAAAGACCCCTTGGGAAGGGTTTATAAAAGTCCCGAGGAAGGGCTTTAAAAGAACTTGTGTGGGGGAAATCCACGGAAATGGCTTTGTAGAAATGCTAAGGGGAAGTACTCAATTTCCGAGGATGCAAGGGAAAAGGGGTTTTGAAGAATCCCGGGGTAAATGGCCTCAAAAGGGACTTGTATAGGAATTTCCCATGGGAATGGTCTTTAAAACCCGGCTATGGTGTCTTTTTCTTGGGGAAACCAAGGGAGGAAAAGGTGCTTAAAATTCGGGGTAAAAAACTCGCTTGAGAGGGCAATAGGAAAGGGGTCATGGGAAGGGGTTTAGAAACCCGGGCTAATGGGAGCTTGTGGGGAACCCAAGGGGGAAAAATGGCTTAATTTCCGAGGTAAATGAGCTTTTAAAGAGGCTTGGGTGGGACCCCACGGGAAGGGGGCTTTGGAGGAGGCCCTTAGAAGCTTTCAAGAAGCTTCTTGAAGCTTCTGAAGGTGTGGAATAACCACGTGGAGGGAAGAGGAAGCCATCGATTTGGCAGCTAGCAGCATCCTGTGGTAGCTTCATGTCTCCTCCTCACGACTCCTCCTCACGATCTCGTTCAGCCTCACGACGGCAGCTGGCGTAGTATTTCCTTTCGATTCCCTCCTCACACTCAATCTCCTTTGCTTCCCTCCTTCCACGATTTCAACAGCCTGTTGCGGCTGTACTTCACGACATTTTTTTCTTCCCCCTTCTTCACCCCTTCAAGGGGGTATTTATAGGGTAGGGAGATAAGGCCTCCCTCCCCCACATGGAGCCTACATGCAATCACTCCCCTCCACCTCTACACTCTCCCATTTTAGCATCATCCTCTTCCCTCAGCCACACTTTGGCTGGGGGGAAGAGGATTAAAAAAATTTGCATTAAATCCAATATTATTCTCTTGACCTCCTCCCAAGAGGAGGTTCTCATGAAAATATGCGGGTTTCATTAGACCATAGTCTCGATTCTGCCAATGGAGATCATGATACATTGTGTTAAAGTTCGCATCGTCCGTGACCAAAATGCTAGCATTGTCATTTGCCCGGGACTTCACATGGCCTCGTAATATTTTCAGCAGAAATATTACATGATCATTTAGCAAAGTGGTTAATCACTTTATAGGATTTTGATTACGAGATTAAGAGTAAGCCACCAAAGCTACAGGACATTGTAGAGTGTCTTGTGGATTTTGGAGAGCCAAAATGAGTCTTGGCTGAAGAAAGTGACATGGAAACATTGTTTAAGATTAATACGGCATCTATTCCCTCCTGGTATGCTGCTATAACACATTATCTATCTACAGGAGAGACTGGAGCTACTCTATCCAAATCTAAGAAGAGGAAACTTAAACAACATGCATTGAAATTTTCCTTGATTGCAGAAACATTATATCGGCAGGATGTTGATGATATCTATCGCCGATGTGTGATGTCTTACGAGGATCCATTTCTCTTGGAGGAGTGCCATGACTTTGCTTGTGGGGGACACTTTGCTGGGTGGTTGGCGGCATAGAAGGCTTTAAGAGCTGGATATTGGTGGCCATCCATCTTTCAAGATTCATTTGAGTATGTTAAGAGATGAGATACATGTCAAAGACATGACAGTAGAGAGAATAGGAAGTACCCACTTACTCCGATTATGGCTATCCTCCCATTTGAGAAGTGGGGCATCGACTTTGTGGGTCCTATTACCCCGTCATTTAGTACTACATTATAGTAGCAATTGATTACTTTACAAAGTGGTCAGAAGCACGAGCGACGAGGTAGGATAATTCAAAAGAGACTACCAGTTTCCTACTTGAGCACATCATTTGTCATTTTGGTCCATCAAAGGAAATATTATCGGATCGTGGCACCCATTTTTTGAACAAGATGGTTAAAATTCTGACTGAAGCATGGAAAATTAAGCATAACAAGACAACCCTCTATAATCCATAAGCAAGTGGACAAGTTGAAAGTACCAATAAGCAGCTTGTGGGTATCTTGTCCAAGATAGTCTCCGAAAAGAAATGGGACTCGAATACAAAATTGTATGTGCCAATATGGGCGTATAACATGACATTTAAACGAGCCACTGGCCACACCCCATTCAAATTAGTTTATGGGGAGTGTGACTTGCCCTTAGAAATTGAGTTACCGATGATCAGATTCACAATTAATCATTCTTTGGGTGATGAAGATGCCCTATTCAAGTGTTTTATGACTATAGCCCACTTGGATGAGCTCAAATTGTAGAGTTTGTTGCACCAGGAAGTGGCTAAGCGTCAGATGAAGTGGTTGCATGATCTAAAAGCAAAGAAATATACCTTTAAGAAATGATAGTTAGTTCTATACTGTGATGCACGTAGGGAGCTATTTCTAAGAAAGCTAGAACCTAGGTGGGATGGCCCTTACAAGGTAGTTAGGATAGGTAAAAATAAGTCCACGTTTTTATTGGTTATAAAGTTAATCTTAATAAGATTAAACCTTATTATTTTTGAGTATGTTAACATGCTAAATGCATTGCAAGTCCATGGTGGGGTTGATTTGAGACCTGCAAGAGAGCTTAAATTGGTTGATGGGGCGGTTAATCCCTTAAGCTTATTTGGTGGGGCAAAGGATACAAAGTGGTTGAGTAGGAAGACGATACCTTTGTGTGGGAAATCAAAGTTTTCCGCCATCACTATTTACAAATTTTACAAGCATCCCTGTTGAGTTTAATGAAGAAGGTGGGATGGAGCCGTCATTTCATTCTCTAAATATGTTGAATTTTGATTATCATAATTACAAATAGGGGAGTTCTTGATGGCTGGCTGTGTAAACCCATGGTGGACATACACATTATATTTTGATGGAGCATCTCGGGGCCCTAAAAAAAAGGGAGTGTTGGAGTAGTTATTCGAGATCCTCGACGTAGATTTATAATGAAATTAGCTGCTTATCTCAAGATAGGACTCACTAACAACATGTCATAGTATAAAGCCTTGATTATGGGATTGAATATTGCCAAGAAAGGTGGTATTCAGCGGTTGTTAGTAAAAGGGGATTTCCATCTGATCTTAAATCAACTCAATGGGACATACACAGTCTGAAATCCTATCATTCGCATGTATCATTGAACTGCTATGACTCTACTTGACAAATTTGAGGGAGTATCTCTTCAGCTGATTCCATGTTCTTGGAATCAGTTTGTGGATTTGCTAGGGAATTTTGCTTATGAAGAGTATCTCTTCTTCAACTGTGGTCTTAGATCAGATGTTGTTATTGATAATGAGATAGGACCTAGTCGTTTGTGGGGAATTTTATCAAACCACGTGTTATATGGCAGGCAATGGTTGGTATGGGTAATGCAAAGAGTAGCCAAGACCCATCTACCACTATTATCTTGGACCCATAGGTTGATCAAACGACATGTTACGCGTACCCCTCTTGCTATATATGCCGAAGGGATGGGTCACAATTTGATGCATTTAGCTTAGGGCAGGAGCCCTCTTTTTCCTCTTGGAAAGAAGCGTATCTTTGTATATCTGCCTTCTTCCAAGGAGGGATCTGTATGAGCTCATTGATTGATTTCTTTAGGCCAAGAGGCCCACTTCCTGTTGTAGTGTCATGTTTCATTTCTTTAGGCCAATAGGCACACTACCTATTGTAGTGTCATGTTTGATTTGTTTAGGCCAAGAGGACCAGTTAGTTTGCAGTAAACTATGCTATTTCCTTAGGCCAGGAGGGCCCTACGTTTGTTTGGATGATGTATGTTTAATGGCTTTTTGTTTAGTACTTGCCTCGTCCAGGGTGACAAAGTAACTGGAGGGAGCCTTTGCTGTGGAGGAGCTTCTTGTGGCCATTCTAGGTGGTTTCATCCCCTTTCCGAGTCTTTTCCCTTTTCCCTTAAGCAATTAATGATACATGTGTATGTAAGGGTGATTTCTTTTGGTTTTTTGGGGACCGTCAATCAAGGCATGAAGTCCCAGGTTTAGATTAGTTATGTCTGTGTGAGGTTTGAGTAGTCATTACCTCCTGTAAAGGCATTGTCACACACTAAAAGACCTATTTTCGAAGGGAGTTCTAGTGACCCTATTCTGGTGACCTACTAGGCGGCTGTCCTAGGAGTTTCTATTAGTTGTGAGGCAGTTAGAGAAGCCTACTAAATAACCAAAAGAAGAACAACTCTAAATATCCGCAAGAAAATATATGCATATACAGAGGTGTGTAAAAAGGAGTTCTAACCCCTATAAAAATAGCAAAGGAAAGAAAGAAAAATCTTTGAGCAATTGTTCATTGCCTTGCGAAGGCTTGGTAGGTTCCTAGGGACGAGACAAGACCCGAGGCCAATGCCTTGTCTTCCTAGGGGTGGCATCTAGCTGAAACTAAAGGAAGGTTGGAGTGAAAATAAAAGTGAGCATTAGAAAAGGATTACATGTCACCTTGCAAGGGCTTGGTAGGCTCTTGGGTATCGAGACAGGACCTTGAGGCCAATGCCCTGTTCTCCATGGGACACTATGCTTAGCTCCCTCCTTTTTACACGCCTGCGTATGGAAAATAAAAGTCTCAAAGTACAATGTGTTAAAAGAGCATATTTCTTGATTCGGCTATAGGATTCCTCGCCTTAGTAGGAGCTCCTAGTTGTGTTATCCTAAGCTAGGTAGGCAATTCAGACCACCACTTAGGATGACCTCTTTGATATTTCTTTTTAGCTTGGCCATGTTGGAGTAGTCAGTTAGTAACTAGCTTTAGGCTTTTCTGTCAAATTATGAGGCCTACTCCTCGTGGATTTCATGACTTGGTTTTGATAGGGGATAGAGTGAGAGTTGTGATATGTTTTGTTGAGTATTTTTTGTATCGGGTTGATGCTCTTTGTGGTTATGTTGGTGTGCAGCTCTATTCGTGGGATTCGACAGGCTGAGTTGCCCTATCCCGTGGTCACCAATGAGAGTTGATTTTTGACTCCGAGAAGTGCTTGAAATTAGCCAAAAAAATAAAATTTCAAGGGAAAAATAGACTTCGTCGAAGGCGACAGCGCCGTAGCTAGTATGATTTTAAACAACAAGCAACCAACGAGCTCTAAAAGTGCTTTAAAGACCTATTGGGAGACGGTTGGGAAATTTTCATAATTTCTCAAGATGTTGGATTGGATCTCTGGAGATGGGAGGTAGTGTGGGACCTCGAGATAAATGCCTAGAATTTTACAGAAGCTGATTTAGACACCAGACGCAAGAATGGGAGTGCTTGGAGCCAAAGACCAAAAGAGGAGAGGTGTAAAAAGACTTGAAACACCAAGGGGTGTGACCCTTGGGGTCTCCACCCGAAATTTGACAAATTGGGGGGTGGGGGGGGGGGCATTTTTTTTTTCCGTGAAAAGAGAAGATGGCGACGTGTTGCTCTGCTCTGATTTGTGAGGGAGAAGGGGCTACGATGGCAGAAGAACAACCCCCCTTCTTATGGCAGCCCTGATCTACATCTTTCCTACACTCTCCATCACCGTCTCTTACATGAGCAATGGCTGCTTGGGTGAGAAGAACCAAATCTAGTCTTTCTCTTTCCTCCCTCTCTCTCCCCTCTATGGGCTGTTCATGCACATTATCTTGACGGAGGAATCGGGAAGGAGATTGGAGCAAACGATGATGGAGATTAATGGAGATGCTGAAGATTGATGTGAAGCATGGAATTGAGAGCAATGGAGGCTCCGTCAACTGGTCACGCAGTCATTTAATGCGTCTCGGGTTTCATAAAAACACGGTATGACTATTTTTTATGATGGAAATTATGTTCTTATGCGATGAAAATTGGTTTGAGTGCTGGTCGCATTATGTTTAATTGTTGTATATCAGAAAATTCTGATTTCATAATGATTTACATGCGCTATTTAAATCCCACAAACTCAAAATGTGATTTTTTAAAGGGTAAAATGATGGTTTTATCGTTTCGAGTGGGTGAAATGTGTTCATATGGGAAAAATGGAAAAATAAAATTGAATTTGAGTATGCTGAATGATTGATATAAGGAAAATAACAAAGTAACGGTGATTATTGATAAATAAATGCTAGGAAATAAGAGAAAATAGAAAAAAAATAGAAATACGCTTCATAAAAATAAGGAAAAATATAATGAGTGTTTGTGTATGTATGGTAGTGGTAGAGCATGAGGTTTAGCCTTAGTTTTCCCTATCTCTTTGTCAAAGTTCGTGATTTATCACTTTTCATACATCAAAACATGACAAAATGAACCCCTACACATATGCAACGCAAGCAATACCTAAACGTAGGGGATGGGATGTTTGAATGATGCGGCTTGGGTGTTGTTTATTGTTGATTTTATTGATGCATAACATGATATAGGTTTTTTTAAATTTTAATTAAGAGGATAGTAGCATGTGTGTTGTCTCGGTGCTATCCTTACATCACTACAACGAGTTAGCAAATGAGCATTGAAAAGCCTAGTTGTGCATAACATGTTTCTAATTGAAAATTATGTTTGAGCACATTAGGATCATCCACTTTTGCATGTGCATATCAACCATGGTATCAGAATATGAAGAATTGGATGCATAGCACCTGTTTTCTGTTATGATGACCTACGCTTGAGAGTGTGAGGGACGACCTAATTCCTTGGCTAGTCGATCAGGTTTTTTGGAAATTATTTGATAAGGACACATGGTATCTCCTGGAATACGTTCACGATGAAAGAGTGGAGCTTATATCGTGTGTACTTTATGTTGAAGCAATGCATCTTGGGGCTAATCCCCAAGGTGTACGAGAGTCGTAGTGGAGCTGCAGCAATCAGCCCCGCCAAGAGGAGCTTTTGTGTTACAAGGCACTATGTCTATATGTTATGGGGTCTCCCTCTGAGAAGAAGAGATGGTGAACCTTGGACTATGACTCAATACAAACGTAGAATTGATTAGTGTAGAGTGAGGCTTAGATGCTCCTAGCCTACAAGGCCGTCTGGTGGGGTTGTCTATTGTGTGCATGAGGTCTGGCTAGTGCCATAGCCAGTGCCGACCCATTTCAAGTCCCACTACGAGTCCAACTATGCCACTTAGGACCTTGAGTTACTTGCAGTAATCCATGCCTTGAAACTATGGAAACATTATCTATTGGGAAGAAAATTCACTTTAGTGATAGATCACAAAAGTCTTAAGTGGATATTCACCCAAGCTGACCTAAACATGAGGCAGAGAAGATGGATGGAGATACTGCAAGAGTTTGATTTTAAAATAAAATATCGTCAAGGGAAGGACAATGTTGTTGCAAATACATTAAGCCAAAAATCCTTTTTTTATAGCATTGTAGAAGTTTGAAGCTTAAGAACCGTATCCATACTTGATAACCCTATACACTTGAGCTTGTATGCCAAGCTATTTCTCAGGATAAGGAATATGAAGGACTCATGGCTAAGGTACTTCAAGGAGAAAGCTTTGACAAAGAAAGGTCTAAGATTAAGGATTATCATGCTAGCAATGGTTGTCTATATTACCATGATTGCCTTTGTGTGCCAAAAAGACTAGAAGTGAAGGCCCAGATCTTATGGGAAGCACATGATAGCCCCATTGCACGACATCCGGGGTATGCCAAGACACTCAATGTAGTTCGTAAGAGCTATCACTAGCCAGGATTAAAAAGGGATGTATTAAAGTATGTAACTCAGTGCTTGACTTGTCAAAGAGTCAAGGCAGAAAGGATCAAGATGCCTGGAGAGTTACAACCCTTGGACATTCCACAAATCAAATGGAAGTCAATAAGTATGGACTTTGTTGTTGGATTACCTACTATTGTTGATGGATATGACTCCATCACGGTAGTGGTTGATAGATTGACAAAAGTTGCACACATGATCCTAGTCAAAACAACCTATAAGTCATCTGACATTGCTCAAGTCTTTATCAAAGAAGTGTTTAGATTACATGGGTTGCCAAAGAGCATAATCAGTGACCGAGACTCCAGGTTCACCTCTAAGTTTTGGACTTGCCTATTCCAAGAAATTGGAACAGATCTATGCTTTAGTACTGCTTATCATCCTCAAACTAATGGCCAAAGTGAGAGGATAAACAAAACTATTGAAGATATTCTAAGGTCTTATTGTGGAAAAGGACCAAAAAGATGGATTGAACATTTACCTTTGGCGGAGTTTGCTTATTACACTGGCTTTCAACAAACAATCAAGATGTCGCCATTCCAAGCCTTGTATGGGCAAGAATGTCATACACCTCTAAACTTCATAGATCCCACTCTCAAAGTAGAGGCTTCTGAGGCTATGCTTTAAGAGATGGATGAACAAATCCAATTGATCCAACATTTCCAAGTTGCTCAAGTTTGGAAAAGTCCTATGTAGATCTTGAAAGATCCATAAGAACATTTAAGGAAGGTGACATGGTGTTTCTAAGGGTAAGACTCGAAAAGAACTCATTATCCTTTGGGAAATACAAAAAGCTTAGTCCAAGGTACTATGAACCATACGAAGTAATCAAAGTAATGGGAAGGCAAGCGTGCAAGCTTGAATTGCCACCCCATCTCAATATTCACAATGTATTTCATGTAAGCCTACTAAAACCCTATGTACCAAATCCCGATCATGTGCTTAATAATGACAAACAAATAGTCATGCTTGTCCAAGGAAATCTGAAAATGCAACCTAAGAAGATTCTAGATACAAGGGAAAAACCTTTAAGAAGCCAAATTCTAAGAGAATACCTAGTACAATGGAAGGATTATCCTAAAGAAGATGCCACTTGGGTCGATGAGGCAACCCTTATGAAAGAATACCCCCAGTTTCTCTCTAGATGAGGACATCTCGATTTCTCTAAGGAGGGAAGAATGTAATGTTCCCATTACTTATCTTATTTTAATAAACAATGTGCATATACATTCCAAAGAAAATTTATTTGTATTGCACATTTAAAAAAATTAACTCTAATTATGAAGATAATTGTTATTATTAATGAGGTATTATATGCCAGAAAGACTTGGGAAACCCTCCCAAGACTAGCTTATTAAAACTATGTTTATAGTATAGAACAACAAAAAGAACTAGCCTAGTGGATAGTCACTTGACACTTAAGTACACTTGGGTGATGACGCTATTAGGATGGGTGACCTCCCGTGAAGATTTTCCTACAAGCTAGTGGGAGCTTCTCACACACTGCCAACGGAGCCAACAAAGACTTTGTAGCCTGTTGCCAAGTATGCAAAGGTCTATGCCTTGGTCACTGCCTTAGTCATACACTCACCCGAGGATGCGATATGCGATGCATCCTCACCCATATATTTGTTAATTTTTATATTTGCACTGCAAAAATGGAGTCCCCCTCCTTGATGTTGTCAAAAATGCTAAAAGAAAAGCATTCTCTCTTTATTATCGATGATTTCATCGAAAACACTAAAAATCAAGTGTCCTCTCTTTACCCCCCTCATTACTATATAAAAAAGGATAGAGCGCCACGTCTGATAGACATAGATACACAAACAAACACACACAATGATCCGTGTAGAAGTCTCTTTGTTGTTGACACAATGAAGTTTTGCTATAGTCAGTTGAGCCACACACACATAGACTCTCTCTCTCTCTCTCTCCACCGCTACGTGGAAGCGTGGCCCAAACCCATCAAGCTTCTTCCATGGCTCCCAAGAGATGTCGAGATGCTGAGTGAGGTCATGCCTAGAGAACTTCCCAACATGAAGAAGTAGTCACTATTGAAACACAAGTAGAAGTTAACCCCAAATCCATTCAATCAGAAGGACAGGTTATTCCACAACAAACCGAGGTTGCAGCCATAAACTGTAATCACAATGGACGGCCAAACGAAGATAATCATGTTAGTACATAAGAAAAGGATCATGATTAGTTAGAACTCATTACTATATAAACATGGGTAGAGTGTCACGTCTGACAAACATAGACACATACAATGACCCGTAAAAAATTCTCTCTGTTGTTGATGTGATGAAGCTCTCCTAGAGTTAGCCAAGCCACACACACAGACACACACACACACATACACACACACACACACACACTCTCTCTCTCTCTCTCTCTCTCCACCCCTATGTGGAAATGCTACCTAGACCCATCAAGCTTCTTCCATAGCTCCCGAGAGACATTGAGATGCTGCGCGAGGTCAGGCTCTGGAGAACTCCCCAACATGAAGAAGTAGTCACTATTGAAAACGCAAGTGAAAGTTAACCCCAAATCTATTCAACCCAAAGGAAGGGTTATTCCACAACAAACCAAGGTTGCAGCCATAAACCGTAATCACAATGGATGGCCAAACAGAGATAATCAGGTTAGTACATAAGAAAAGGATCACAATTAGTTAGAACTTACTTAAACTTATAAAAGCATGTTAGTATTATCAAATGCTTTTTAGGAAGGAACATGAAAATTGAAGAAGGAGATAGATTCTATGCATCGCATACATTAACAACTATGTTAGAAATGTTTTATGATTATGACTACTTTTGGATTGCATAGCCTGGACGAGTTGTGGATTGTGTTGGTTTGGGATATTGGGGTCCCCAACCATAATGCTCCCAAAATACTCTGCAGAGAGTTAAAAAACTCACCTGAGGATGGGGGTCCTACACTCCCAAGGGAGATAGGTGTTTTCTGGAAAAACTCACTTGCAGCAGGTGGGGGATCCTATGCTCATGAGGGAGATAGGTGTTTTTGATATTTGATCATTCGATGACCTGAGAGGGAAAAGAGCTGAGTGATAAGTGCCCACCCATGTTATGTAGGACGGCTCCGAAGGCTCAGGAAAGCTTAGAGGGACTCTGAGCCGGTAAATTCCCTATTGACCATGGATGGACTGCGATCACATGCAGCCCAATCTCGAGAGATTGGAAGGTCATCCTAGGTTGGATAGTGTCTTTCTGCGGAAAGACGGTTTTGTACCACTCTCTGGAGTGATGGTGAAATAAAGTATATGATTTGCGAATTGTTTGTTATGTACTAAAGATTGAGTTTAACGAATCCAGTTTAACAGAGTAAAAGGAATCTAATTTTATATGTCCAAACAGTGTGGTAGTATGCTTTGCTAATTAGAAAACTAAGTAAACCCCATCAAGGAATGTGGGCGGCTTCGATCCTGATGATTGGACGCCTATGGTTGGATGGAACCGATAAGTTGGGCCAATAGTAGATAGAGCTGATTAAATCGTGACCCTCCCAATACCGATAGGATTAGTTACTAGGTTTAACACTGTTTTAGGGGGCCAAAGCTGAGATTTTACCTTATAGGTAGGGGAATCGAGTCACAGTCTCCACCCCATCTCTCACTCTCTTTGAACCAAGTGCGGTGTAAACCTGACCCCTACCTTTGATTGATTACAAAGTGGTCTTTCTTAGGTGGGCATTAGATTATTGTTAGGGGTGACTTGTCCACGCTTCCCCTGTGAAGTAGAATTGAGATTCCCATGTTCAACTAAGTCCAAGGTTTCCCATGGGGAGATGGGATGGTGATGTGCATGTATATGAATTTTAGTCGACTACTAAGCGAACTCCTCCGGGTCTATTGGAGGAGGTACCTCACATAAACTCACGTGATAAATTAAACCCCCCAAGAAGAATGATACATAAATCATCTCTTCTTGATAGATATATTCAAGAAAGTACATGCATGGATATTATAGGAATTAGCTGAAACACTAATAAAGATTGTTGGGACTCCTACTCGATCTTTTTCTTTCACTATGGACATGTAATCTTTGTTTTTACATGATGATGGTCCCTACAACTATAGCTATTGGTCTATCTAATTTTTATACTTCCAAAATAACATTGTTATAGATTAGCATTATTGATTCTCAAAATCATGTTTTACCTTATAACTGATAGGTAAGAATCATCCCCACCCTAAGTAGTGGGGGCCAATAAAAGTATTTCATACCTTAATACATTATGCGCATTATTAAATAGAATCATGTTTTATGCAATATGCGTTAGTACTAAGGGGATCCAAATTTTGACTCCTAGTAGCATTGAGTACCATGAAGTATTTCATTAGTACTAACTATTATATCAAGTTGATTAAGCTTGATAATAACCGAATTAGCAATGGGAAGCTCCATGTTGCATTGATTCTAATGCTTACCACATGCCTACCTTCCACTTATGTTGTACTCCTTGACTATTGTGCAAGTTATGTAATGTTAGTGTAACCAACTCTTTTTTACTTCCTATCTATTCAATAATAATGGAGGTTCAATGTAAAATGAATCACAAAAATTGTAGTAAAGTTCTTTAAAATGTATAATATCTGGTTTAAATACCAAATGCTTAGCTTTTAAAATGAGAAAATCCTTCATAGTGAATCTTTTGTTATAAAGCAGCCACAAACAAACATGATTTGCTAGTTTGAATCAATCCCATCAATGATAATCATGCAAATTTCCCTAGTCATCTTTTGTCAGGTTGGCATAAATACTAAAAGGGCTCAATGGTAGTGACAAGCTCCATTCTCACCATCCCCTTGAAGTAGCATCAAACAAAATAGCCAAGAAAAAATGCATGTTAGCTTTCGTGTCTCATACAAATCAATAGAAGACGACATACAAGTTAAACTATGCATTAATCAAGTTTGTGTTCTCTCTTTATTATGGGCGTGATCATCTTGATTAAATGCAAAATTAGAACTTAGAACATGTCTTGATTAATCCTACTAGCACTACTTGTTTAGGATGGGTATTCTTAGTGCTTGGCTATCCATTGATATTTCCTCTAAAGTGTCATCTTTCTTTTATGATGGGTAAATGTGAGCCTTGAAATTCTTTGGATAATTTTCATTATGATATGCCCTTCATGTATTGACATGCTCAAGGCTTATCAAAGGGTGGATTGCCATCAAATACTAAGCTTGCTTTATACGAATTTGTCTAAGTTTTACTCCAAATAAATTCTACACAAAAGCTCGCAAAGAAGTACATGCGCTTAAGGAGACTCAAAATGTAGAATACAAGCAACCAACAAGGTGGTTTTGATGGCTACTCGGGGAAGTTACTATATGTATATCCTCTACATCACGTGTGTTCAAGGCCTATTTATAAATATCCTTATCTGTGATTTTTTTGTGAATAAAACATAACCTTTTTTAATTCAATTTGTAAATAACCCCTTTATATTACACCCTTCGGTATATTAAAAATATATAGAATTTGTATTTTAAAAATACCTTATTTTGAACCCATGTGATGCTCACATATATTTATGAGTAACTTACCCAAGGATGGCTAGATAGGGAAGGGCCAATAGGAAGGCACCTTGAAAAAGTCTATATGCTAGTATATATAGCCAACTTGAACAGTACTAATAAAAGGTATTAACTTGAATCATAAAAGAAGATTTAAATAGATATCATGAAGTTCTAAAATCCAATAGTACTAAAATGATAGTAAGTTAAATAGTATTAAAATTCACCAAATTAAACACTAGAGTGTTAAATCACTACTAACTAGAATAGTAAAAAAGCATGATAAAGTTACAAAAAGCCCAAGATTGTTACTCTTGAGATGAATGGCAAAGACTAATAAAATATTAAAAAAAATTATTGAGGATCCCCTAAAAATTTTGCTAATTTTTACTCAAAATAAATGTTAAAAAGAAGTACATGTATTTACAAAATGCGAAATGTAAAATATGAGCAGCTTGCAAGGATGGCTCATGTAACTAGGCAGACAAGCGACAATAAGGGGCACCTTGAGAAACTAGATTTGCTAGTATATATTGCTAAATTAAATAATGCTAAATAGTACTAAATTACACCAAAATAGTACTAACTTGAATTGTTAAAGAAGATTTAAATAGTATCATGAAGTTCTAAAATAGTACTTACTTGAATTGTGTCCACAATACTTTTTCTTGTGCCATCTTCCCTTCATACTATATCCTTGTCTACTAGTTACATTGTGTTATTAGATAGCTAATATCCATTGGGAATTAGATTTGATTGAAACCCAAGATATTTGGATTTAAGCTTGAGGTAGCAAACATAGTTTTTGATTCCTCTTGCATGACTAGGGTCTCAATAAGGCTTATTAGTGTAGACTAAGAGATAGTGGCTCCCCAGGAAGACATATCTTACTCTAGAAGCTTCTCATAGTGCTAGAAGTTCATTTTATAATTTTCCCTTATTAGCTATAATCAAGCTCATAAAGCATTATGATCTCTGTTAAGTCAAAATTCTAGGATATTTTTTATTATGAGTTCAACTTTTTGGAGCATGTTTTCTTTGATAATGGTTAACTATGCTATAATTATAGTTGATTTTCTTGATTTTCCAACATTTTACCTATGTCTCTAAATTCCTTTTGATCTCCCTCTTCTTATTTAGGACTCATTGGTCTCTTTTTTGGTTTTAGTTAAATTTATTGTTTTGTGATTCCTTCTTTGGACTTATCCCTTTGTGTGTTTTGTGTTCCTTTTTCAACGAATCTTCTTATCAATTTTGCAAGTGAATGCAAATACAATGTGCACAATCACGCTTTTCATTCTTTCACAAACAACATATCTCAATGCAATGCAATTATCCTTGTGCTAATGGTGCTCAAGCAACCTATTCACTTTCCAATCCAAATGTGAAGCATGTAAAAGTGTTCAACCACAATTCTTACATTCACTTTTTACACAACCTAGATCCGCCAACCACTTTTCAAGGGTTTCTATAAGTTAATTGAGGCAAGTTCAAGGTCTTCAAGGGTTGTTCATTTCATTGATCTGGGTAAGTGTGCAGCTAGGATAGTCACTCTTAACAATCTAGTCACACAAGATCCCGAGGTTTGACAATAACTACTAACTAGCACATCTAGTGAGGGTGTTCATATGGAATGGTCCTAGGTGTCAAGATTATGGGAGAGACGGAAGGAGTCTCACTTGTAGCTTCCTTGCTTACACAATGGGGGAATACACACACAAGTGGAGGCTGAAAACATTTTTCCTCTTCTTAGTTGTGTAAGCCAAAAGAACTCACATACAAAGAAATAGAAGAACCTTATATATGGGTCTCAAACCAAAGACAACTAAATAAGGTGGCATACTAACTGAGCCACGAACTAGAGTAGATAAGGATAGCTGTCATCTAGCTATTATTCATGGGTGGTGTACCAACCGCATCTGTACTGACAAGTCGGTGACATAAATGCACAACGGTCACCCTGGCATATCACGAGTGGAGCTCAATATCTCAACACTCCCCCTCGAGCTCAATCCCCATTCCTGCACACCAAGCAGGTCTCTGAACTTGCGCAGCTTCTCTGCGCCCAATGCCTTCGTAAATATGTCAGCTACCTGATCCTCTGTGCTGACATAAACTAGATCAATAAGACCTAGTAAAACCCTCTCCCGCACATAGTGATAATGCACCTCAATGTGCTTTGTTCTAGCATGATAGACTAGGTTATTTGCCATGTGTATACTACTCATGTTGTCACAATAAATGACAACTGGCCCATCTGTAGAGATTGATGCATATCATAAAGTAGCTTATGCAACCAAGCTACCTCACATGCAGCCATTGCTGCACCCCTGTACTCAACCTCTGTGCTCGACAAGGCAACTGTAGGCTATTTCTTGCTGCTCCAAGTGACTGCAGCACTCCCAAAAGAGAACACATATCCACTGGTAGATCGTCTATCAGAAATACTACCAGCCCAATCAGCATCAGTGTATCCACGCAACTGTATCTGAACCCTAGTCTCATAAAATAGTCCATACTGCAATGTGGACTTCACATACCTGAGTATGCGTCTAGCTGCATCCAAATGTGGTTTCCTTGGAGCCTGCATAAACTGACTTACCAATCCAACAGCATAGCTCAAATTTGGCCTAGTAATAGTCATATAAATCAAGCTTCCTACTATGCGTCTGTACATAGTAGGGTCTTCCAGAAGCTCACCTGCATCTGCACTCAGCTTCACATTCTGCTCCAAAGGAACTGAAATAGGCTTACAGCCTGTCATCCCATATTTGGATAGCATGTCCAATCCATACTGTCTCTGCAAGAGCCGTATCCCACTTGGTGATCTAATCACCTCAATGCCCAAGAAATAACGCAGCTCTCCCAAATCCTTCATCTCAAACTTTTGCTTCAATAGCATTTTCACATGAAGGATATCTTCATCACTATCACCTATCATAATCAAATCATCAATATAAATGACAAGTAGCATAATACCTTTCTCTGTTTTTCTCACATAAAGTGAGAAATCTGCCTTGGAAATCTGAAAGCCAATAGTGACAAGATACTGTCCTATCTTGTCAGACCATGCTCTAGGTGGTTGCTTCAAGCCATACAATGCTTTCTTCAACCTACAAACAAACTCAGGATGAACAGCATGCACATAACCTGGTGGCTGCTCCATATATACCTCTTCTTGCTGCAAGAAGGCATTCTTTACATCCAACTGATGTAAAGACCATTCCTT